>NC_057806.1:619857044-620178074 GCF_018294505.1 Triticum aestivum | reverse complement strand
GGAGCGGCGGAGAGGGGCGCCGCGCCGGGCGGGCGGCGGCGGCGGGGAGGGCCTAGGGCCCGCCGGCGGCGGGGGGAACCCTAGCGGGAGCGGGGGTCATCACCTCCAAATTGGACGGACAAGCGAGGAACTGGAAACAAGCTTCTTTGAGACCATGGAAACCATGCTGCTCGGCTATAGCCAAACTGGTGGCCACCATGTCGGAATCAATGTGACTACACAGTTTCTCCTTGCATATCTGCTTCAGCCTGAAGATATTGTACCTGTCAGCCGCCACTAGCAAATGGCCAGCCATCACCACATCAAGCACCGGAGGGACCGAATCGGTGTATATGAAGTGGAGCAGGGACTACCTGCACAACTCTCCTTCATGGCGCCGAGGAGCTCCACCTTGAAGACGGATGACCGAGCTGCAAGGACACACCTGTGAGCAGAGAAACTCTGTCCGCCGACCTGAAAGGCTAGGTTTGCTGCGTCTTTGTTCTTGAGGAGGTCACCCAGATGCTGGTGCAGGTCGCTTGGAGCAACCCTTGTTTCTTGGCTCTTGATCTCCTTCGCCACGGTGACATCGCACCTGAGGGTGAGGCAATCGTCTCTCAGGCAAGGTTTTTAATTTCGGAGACCAAATTATTTCGGAGCTCACTGTAATATGCGAAATTTCAGAAATTTCGCATATTTCAGAAATTATTTCAGATTTTGCGATTTCACGTTTCACTTAATTTGCATCAAAATTTCGGGGTTAAAGATATTTCGCAGCCCACTAAAATATGTGAAATTTCGGAATGGCCCTTACCACCGTTCGGGTAATATCTCACGTCCCAGTCGTGGCCTCCAACATTGAAAGGGGTTGAGATCGTGGGCTCCCCGTTATTGAGTAGTGCCTTGGCTCTTGAGTGTCCATCTACCTTGAGCACATACGACCGTTGCTCAGCTACCATGGCAGCAGAGATCTTGCAGTGCTCTGCCATTGTTGAATAGCTAGCTTGCGAAATAGAGGCCACAATCTGACCTTCCTGATATCTCGCACTAATAAAGAATGACAATAATACAAGGTACATATATATACAAACAAATGCCTACGATCCTAACCATGATAATGGCATGATTGTGTTAACACGAAAGACGTAAATATGGGAAGGAATAACTGAATATGCGAGATATTCGGTCTGCCTAACGCTCCCCTACAGACACAACGGAAGATTATCAAAGGAGATCTTGGGTCAAGTTCACGGATGGGGAGAAATCACTAGTATATATAGACATTTTTTGTGAACAAAATCTACAATAAATAACTTTTTTTAAGTACATCTACAGAAAATATACTCCAATAGAATGCACAGATCACGTGTTGTAGGAAAAATGGGTATTAATTCAGAAGCATCTTGACCATTTGGAACACTAATGGCTGTGTAAATCCAGCTGAATGTAGCGACCACAACACCAATGATAGAGATTTTGGAGAATGTTTCTTTTGGTGTTCAAGCTCATCTATAACGATTTGGGAAAACCATGATGATGGGCTTGATCATGGTGTAAATCATGAGGATGACTTACTTGATAGCGATACAAACAAGACAACAGAAATAATTCGGAAATGATAAATCCCGAACATTCGGATTTAAGCATGGCAATCCGAACGTTCTTTTAGGGCAACTTTAGTTCAGGTGAGGTTGGCAAAAATGGCAATTTTCTGTCAAAAAACGAACTGGGAAAAGTTCCCACATTTTATCAACTAAAGTTGTCATAAAAAAACATTTGGGGTGACATGCTTAAAATCCAAACGTTTAGGATTTATAGGGGTCCAAATATTTTGACGCCAAAAGTGTTATATCCTCATTGGCAAATCAAACGGGTATGTTCCTATGGAGACCACCAACCGGGGCACTCAATTGCTCCTGTACATGCCAATGCCACCCTTCGGTTTTCCTCCTAAGGATTAAGAGAATTTCTAACCAATCCCCTGTAAAGCTATAACTCTATATTTTTCATCCTCTCACTGCACCTAACCGATGTCTCAACTGTTAGTAAATTTTACTAGGAGGCCTCAAAAGTGAGCCCAACTCTCTCAAATATACTCGTCACCTCCCAGAGCAAAAGTTTCAGCACCCTCTCTTCCCGCCCAAAAGCAGCCACCACTTGTAGCCATCATTGACCATTCTCGGTGCTGCCACCGCCGATGCCCCCGATTCCAGCCAGGATGGAGAGGCAAGATCCTTCTGCCACCTCGCTGGCCACTGCTGCCGGAAACGACCCCTGCACTGCCGCCTGCACCGAGGAAGAGGTAGGGCACCAAGAACCTACTTGGGCCACCGCACCGACAACCAACTCCAGCAACAAGGTCGGTGGCAAGGCTGCGGCGTCTCCTACGATGGTAGGTCGCCTCCCACGACTCCAGCAACGCAATAAGAAGTATGAATGGTGGTGATGATGGAGGTGGTCATGATTACTTTGGTGATTATAGTGTTTGAGCTCCTGTTGCATGCCTTCTATTGGGCTCGATCCGCAACATAAGACATGTTGTGTTTTGGTGATTTTGGATCAAACTTGATTGATGTGGTGCCTCTTAGATGAGCTGTATGCATGTTTTAATTTGATTTGCTTGATCGATACAGCTATATGTGTGTTCATGATTTTTTTTGTTGTGCATGTTGAATTTGAATCATTCAAATGATTGAATCTCATTCTTCTTTACCTAATAATAAAGAAAATTGGATTTCTTTCGTCCGTCAATGGCATTTTTCAGAAAAGTCCCTCTATTTCAAAGAATTCAACCGGCAGTTCTGTTTTAAGTTAAAACGAATCGTTATTTTCGTATTTTACACAAAAGTCTCTGTCTTTTCTTGAAATCAACCCGCCTTCTGGATTTAAGTCACACCCGAACCGTTATTTTATATTTTTCGAAAACCCCCTAATGTTTTAGGTAATTCATCCGCGGATCATATTTAAGTCAAACAAATGCTTTTTAAAATCATCCATATCTTTTAAACCGTAAGTCTGATTTAAACATGTTATATATGAAGTTTGATTAGAAAAATATGTAGAATATGAATATGAGATTATTTTACCTGTTAAGTATTTTTAAATATTATTTTGGAATATATTTAAGTCAAACCAAATGACTTTCTAAATTATCTGTATCTTTTAAACCGTAACTTCGATTTTAACATATTATATATGAAATTTTATTAGAAAAATATGTGGAATCTAAATATGATGTTAATTTTACCTGTTAAATATTTTTTAAATATTGTTATGGAAGCAAACTTATAATATATAGCGCAAGATTTGTTTTTTTCATACCAGCGGCGATCCGGACTGCAAATAAACACCCCACTATAACTGTCGTGGAATTGTCACGGCAGATGTCCTTTTGCAAGGACTTAATCGTGGAGCCATCGCAACTAGGAAGCTTAAAGGGGTTAATCGGGACAAGGACACGCGAGGTTTATACTAGTTCAGCCCCTTACGGTAAAGGAAGGCCTACGTCTAGTTGGGTTGGAATTGCTTGAGGTTTCGATGACCAGGGAGCGAGATACGCTATGCCTGGCTCTCGATTAGTTGTTTTCCCACCTAAGCCGCTGGCGGGTCGTCCCCTTATATACACGGGTTGACGCCCTGCGGCCTGAAGAGTCCCGGCTGGCTCATAAACAGTGTCCGGCTCGGCGACTAGTTACTTCTACCTTACAGTACAAGTTATACCATCATGGCGGTTTATCTTTACGGGCCTCAGAGTCGCCTGTGGGCCTTTAAGCCTTTTAGTGAACCGCCATCTTCATGCCTTGGTCTTGGGCTTCTGATGAACCTCTATTTGCGTAACCCGGCCCCTCCTGGACGGCTTACACAAATAGTCATATCCCCAACATTAGGCCCCAGATTGATTTGAACCCGGTTCATGTCAATCTTTGAAAACCTTATGAACTGGCCTTTGGTCTTCTGTCTTGCGTGAAAAATTGTAACCCGCCGTGACGTCATCCTCTGGCTCCAGGTTAAATCATCGTGACGTCATCTTCAATAAAACTTATATTTTAATTCATCATATCTTCAACGGATCTTTCCCTTTACTGACCCTCCCGAAAATCGAGGCGTCGGGGCCGCTGGATAATGATGTCTTGGTCTCCTCGTTTCTCGCGCCGTCTCAGTTGGTCCTCCTTATAAATAGGCGCGACCTAGATCTTTTTCATTTCCTCCGGTCGTCTTCTTCCTCGCACTCCCTCTTCTGCCGCTCGAGCTCCGCCGCCGCCACCATCGGAAACCTCGTCTTCACCGACTCAGGCCGCTGCATCACCCTGTTTTTTGACTAGAGAACAACGGCAACCCTCCGCAGTTCTTCCACATCGGTGAGTTCTCTTTCCCCCTTTCTCAGATTTGTATTAGTACTGCCTTGAGTTCGTCGACATTCATCGTCGCCCGACGTAACCTCCATTAGTCCTTACCTCTAATACCTTGTTCAGATCGTAAAAACCACATAGAACTGCTGCGGAGGATGTTGTGTGCTTATTCTGTATGAAAACGGATCTCATTTCCTTGTTTTGGAAGCCCTCCTTGAGTATATGAACTTCCCTGTATTGTTTTTAGGTCTAGAAATTTTTCCTTTCTAGAGCATCGTTTGATCCAAAATAATATTTGCAATTTGTGAAACCTATTTGCTCCACACTTAGCCAAAAACTGTGTCTGTTGACTCTGTTTCAGCCATAGTAGTCCGTGTAACCGGTTTAAGATAATACCGACTGTCAGCACCGCTTGCCTCTCACGACTTAAGAAAACCTTAATCATCTTTAATACCTGCAGCTGTTAAACATTATCAGATAGTTACCTGTATGTCATTAGGTCCCTTCTTAAGCCGCCATCTTAAATAACCCAATAATGTTTATTGTCCGGGTTATAATAAACCGGAAAATTTCCTTTATCTTGTTGTAGGCTTCAATTTACCCAATGGCACCCAAAGCTGTTAAACTTCCGGTTACCTGCAACTGGGTCCCATCCATTGTTACAGAGAGCAAACTGTCCGAGTTTGTAAAGTCTGGCCATCTACCCAAGAAGGATGTCATGTCTTATCGTGCTCCTGACCCGTTTGAAGAGAAACCTCAACCCAAGGAAGGGGAGGTGATCATTTTTACCGATCACATGAGCCGGGGATTTGCTCCTCCCGGTTCAAAATTCTTTAGAGACGTTTTGCACTTCTTTGACTTAAGACCTCAAGACATCGGGCCCAATTCTGTGTCAAATATCTGCAACTTCCAAGTTTTCTGTGAGGTCTACCTTGGAGAAGAACCTAGCCTACTTTTGTTCAGGGAATTGTTCTATTTGAACCGGCAGAATGAGCGGGCCAACGGGCCCAGTCTGGAGCTTGGTGGCATATCGATTCAAAGGCGGAGAGACTGCCTGTTCCCTTATGCTGAATTGCCGAGTCATCCAAAGGACTGGAACCAGACATGGTTCTACTGCCAAGATACTTCTCCGGCTGGTGAAAACCCGCTGCTTGGCTTCCGTGCATTGCGCCTTGAACCTACTCACCCGCTGCCAGATAAGTTGACTGCTATTGAACATCTGCCACTCACCCCCAAGATCAAGAAGATTAAAGCTCTTTTAGGGAACGGCTTAGATGGCATTGACCTGGTCCGAGTCTGGGTTGCTTGTTGAATAATTCCGTTAAGCCGCCGCCCCGGCTTAATGTGTAATTATTCAAGCGAGAAAGATGACCCTCAGCGTCATAGTCCTGACGACTTACCAGATGACGTAGTGGAAGCTACAACTCAGTCTTTGTTGAAAGAGGGCACCGTGAATAGTAACGCTTTCGGCTTACTACCTTTTTGCAAGAAGAACCCGGCCCCTGCAGTAAGTTTCCAGCCGTCGGGTTATTTTTATCATGTTATACTATATTCTTACGCATAACCCTTTATAATCTTTTACAGGCAAATGATAACTTCTGGAAAATCCAATATGATCATGAGGCGGCCAAGAAAGCCAGGGCGGCCAAGAGAGCCGAAAGGAAAACCGCCAAGCCCACCACCTCAAGGAAAAGGAAGCCTAGCGCTTCTGAGTTGTTTCAGCTTGATGATTCTGATGATAATGAGGAAGAGGTAACTTTTTAGTTTCCCTTTCTCCTTTATCACTACCTTACTGATATTAACCTTCTTTCAGGAAGACACGGGCAACAGCCAACCCGTCGAGGAAGAGGTAACTA
Source organism: Triticum aestivum (assembly GCF_018294505.1). Taxonomy (NCBI): domain Eukaryota; kingdom Viridiplantae; phylum Streptophyta; class Magnoliopsida; order Poales; family Poaceae; genus Triticum; species Triticum aestivum. Next base: position 620,171,890 of record NC_057806.1, on the reverse strand, counting down.
TGATCTCCTCCGACTCCGAGCTTCGGCCGCGTCAGAAAATTCGAAGAGTAACCCGGAAAGTAAGATTTTCACACCCTTTGGCTTACCAAGATCCTGACTTTCTTTTGAAGCAACAGCAATTTGAAAACCGGAGGCAGACCCGGACCAACAAGGATGCAGATCTATCCTCCGGCTTGCCTGACACAACCCGGAAGCGTCGGACTGAGGTTATCTCCAACTTATACCCTTTTTACCTTTGGCGGGTCTAATCCGTCAACCTCTCAATTCCTCTGACTCCAATTACCAGGATACCTCTCCTTCATCCGGCGAGTCCATGCAATCAAACATGCCGGCTTTTAAGACTGCCCCTAGATAATATCAATTTATTCACCTTATGTTTTTCTTTCTTCATGTTTCTTTACTTATTTCTCTGCTTTACCCACAGCGTGCAGGTTAAGCCCAGGAAGAAAACCAAGAGGGATAAACCGGCCCAAACCCCTGTGGTGACTGAACCGGAACAGGGTATAGCTGCTCCCGACTCTTCCACACATCAACCGCCGCCTGAGCCGGCTCAAGACATTGCAGCACCAACTTTTGACCCGCCTGCTGAAGATATTCTTGATGGTTCTATTAACCCGGAGGCACCTAGCCCAGTCAAAACGGCTGACCTAGAAGTGGAATTTCTCAAGGCTCAATTCGTTGAGCCGACCAGGCCCACCGTCCTTGCCAAATGCTCGGCTAAAGAGGAGTTGCTAGAACGCCGTAAGGCCAAGATAGATATCACCGACTATACTCATTTGAGTATTGGAGAGATCGTCTCGGGCTATATCAACCAGGTGCAAAGTAGCCGTGACCTGGAAATTGACATGGTGAAGCAAATACAGCAAAAATCCGAGGTATGACTTATGCTTCCTTACTTTCAATTATACTTACTGTACCAGCCCCCAAGTCTATTGCTTATGAATAAATATGCTGTAGACTTAGAAAAATTGTTAGAGCTGCTTGCCTGGCTTAAAGAAAAATATTTAAACCGGATGTAACACAATACCTTTAACTTGCGATACACATTAGCCCCCAAGTGCTAAGTATCTTTGCTTGCAAAGTATTTGGGACTTAATATCCAGGACCGGCTTAATAATTTAGAAAGCTTCGGTATACATTAGCACCCAAGTGTCAAGTATCTTTGCTTGCAAAGTGCTTGGGACTTAATATTATTTACCGTAATCTTGACTACTATCCGGTGCAATGCAGGCCACCATAAGTCAATTTGAATCGGAGATTGCTGACCTGAAGAACTGCCTGGCAGCCCAGGAGATTGAAATTCAAAAGGCTAACTCCAAATTTGAATTCAGCGTCTCTGAACAAGAGAAGCTGAAGAAAAATTTTGAGTCGGAGAAGAAAATTTGGACTGACGAAAAGGCCGGACTGGTGACCCGGGCCGAGACAGCAGAGGCGTCGCTGGCAAATGCAACAGCCGAACTGACCGGCTTACAACGCCAGATATCTCGGATGGTCTCAGCGAACTTTGGTAAGTTATCTTAAGCAAGCATTAAATATTGTAAATATTCCTTCAATTGTTACTTGAGGTTTACCTTATACTTACTAATACAGGCCCCAGGAGCACAAACCTCAAGCAGAATACGCTGATCAAATTGAAGGCGGTGTATACTCTAGTAGAGCAACTTTACATCGGGTCACAACGTGCCTTGGCCATCGTAGCCTTATCAAATGATGTGCCCCACCTCTTGCAAGATGTGTTAAACGGCTTGCTGTACATCCTCAGCGGATTCAAGAGTTGACACGGGCCCAAGCAAGAGCCAGAGCAATAGCCGCTTTGAGTCGGGCCAAAGCCTGGTTACCAGAGCTAGACCCGGCCGACATCGCTCTTGAGTATCCAAGTTTAAAGGAGGATGGCACTCCATTTGATGAAAAGGATTTCACCACCTGCGTGAGGGATATACGCCCTGTGGCCACTCAAATTGGAAACGACACTGACCTCACCAAGTATCAGCTGGGTTATGACAAGGAGAATCGGAGAATCCCCACGCCGCATTATGACGATGTCAGCTTGATCCCTCCAATCCGTAAGCACACCTTTGCCCCTGAAGTCGACCCAACCGGTTTAATAGATGATGAAGCTGAGTTTGAGGCCTTGAGTGGCATTGACTGGGCCTCATCATCCTTCCAGGACAAAGCAGCCGGCGGAGAGGTGGAGAAGGATAACCCGGAGGCTTCAAGTCAACCCCAAGAGTAGATTGCCAGGCGCCACCTGCTTATGTCATTGTAGAAAAACAATGCCGCATCATTCAGACTCGGGGAGTCTTGTAACAGAGTAGAAAATACTTTGAGTTTTGCTATGCCTTTGCGCATGCTTATGGCCCTTAATACTTGCATAAGCTGTCGTCACTATGCACTTGTAGTTTATATGAATCTGTTATGTCCTTTGCAGAAATGTCTTGCACTGCCCTGTGATGCTTACGGCTGCTTTTCCGGCTTATATAAGCCAACCCCTGAGGGTAAGTTTAACTCCTGAAAATTGGCACATAAAAGTTCACCTGGTACTTAACAACCTGATGTAACCAATTTTAATCCTGGAGGATTGCAATGTACTCCATTGTATTTTCAAGAGGGTCGCAAGATATCCAATGTTGATACTTGTAAAATATGATGAACAAAAGGGTTTCTGATTCGAATACGATAAGTGAACCGTTCCAAAGGGGTTGAGCTAAGATTCGGATACGATCTGTTAGCCCCTAGTGGCTATGGCGATGCCGATCAAGTGGGTATCGACAGCTATGTTCTCTTTGGTTCGAATACGACCTATGTTTGAACAGGAAGCCCCCAAGTGACCATAAGAGTTGTTTAATGACGCTGATTCGAATACGATCCACGTCAGACCCAAAGGGGTTAAGCTATGATTCAAATATGATCAAGAAGCCCCCAAGTGGGTTTGGCAGTATGCCGATCAAGTGGGTATCGACAGCTATGTTCTCTTTGGTTCGAATACGACCTATGTTTGAACAGGAAGCCCCCAAGTGATCACGGCTAGATTCAGATATGATCATAAGCCGGACCAAAGGAAAGCCGGATTCAGATATGATCCGCTTCTCCTTAGTTATCTCCACCACCTGACAAAGAAAACACATAAACCTTTTTTGGGAGTGGAAAAAAGGACAGAGGTCCTGCTTTATTGCTTTATGTAATATACATAGTATAAATATATACACATTAGAGCCGATGGCTCAAGTATAATAAGGCCGAAGATGAGCGATATTCCACGGCCGACGGGTCTCCTCCTCCGACTTACGTGAGTCTTTGTGCTCCCGAACGTCGATAAGGTAGTATGATCCGTTGTTCAGATTCTTGCTGACCACAAAGGGTCCTTCCCAAGGAGGGGATAGCTTGTGCATGTCAGATTGATCCTGGATGAGTCGGAGCACTAAGTCGCCTTCCTGAAAGGTTCTGGACCTAACCCGGCGGCTGTGGTAGCGGCGCAGGTCTTGCTGGTAAATCGCCGAGCGGGCTATTGCCAAGTCTCGCTCTTCATCCAACAGGTCAAGTGCGTCTTGCCGAGCTTTTTCGTTGTCTTCCTCAACATAAGCCGCCACACGGGGTGAGTCATGACGGATGTCACTTGGCAGGACCGCCTCTGCTCCATACACCATAAAGAAAGGCGTGTAACCCGTAGATCTGTTAGGTGTAGTATTGATGCTCCAAAGTACAGAAGGTAACTCCTCCACCCAACAACCCGGCGTCCGCTGCAAGGGGACCAAGAGCCGGGGCTTGATACCCCTCAAGATTTCTTGATTAGCTCGTTCTGCTTGACCATTGGATTGAGGGTGAGCCACAGCTGAAACGTCAAGCCGGATATGCTCTCGTTGACAGAACTCTTCCATAGCTCCTTTGGAGAGGTTAGTGCCATTATCAGTTATGATGCTGTGTGGAAAACCAAAGCGAAAAATCACCTTTTTCATAAACTGGACCGCCGTGGCTGCATCACACTTACTGACTGGCTCCGCCTCCACCCACTTTGTGAACTTGTCAACCGCCACCAAGAGGTGCGTCTTTTTATCCTTAGACCTTTTGAAAGGCCCGACCATATCAAGCCCCCAGACTGCAAACGGCCAAGTAATTGGAATCATCCTCAATTCTTGAGCCGGCACATGGGCTCGTCGTGAGAATTTCTGACATCCGTCACATTTACTGACCAGGTCTTCTGCATCAGCATGAGCCGTCAGCCAATAAAACCCATGACGGAAAGCTTTGGCCACAAGAGATTTTGAGCCGGCGTGATGACCACAATCGCCTTCATGAATCTCACGAAGGATCTCCTGACCCTCTGTAGGTGACACGCAATGTTGAAACGCTCTAGTGACGCTGCAATGATGTAACTCACCATTGACAATTGTCATGGATTTGGACCACCGGGCGATTTGTCTTGCCAAGGTCTCATCTTCAGGCAACTCTCCCCGGGTCATGTAAGCCAAATAAGGCACTGTCCAATCCGGGATAACGTGGAGAGCCGCCACCAGCTGTGCCTCTGAGTCTGGTATTGCCAGATCTTCCTCTGTAGGTAACTTAACAGAAGGATTATTCAAAACATCAAGAAAGGTGTTAGGCGGCACCGGCTTACGCTGAGATCCCAGCCGGCTTAAGGCATCAGCCGCCTCATTCTTCCTTCGATCAATGTGTTCCACCACATAACCCTTGAAATGTCCAGCCACAGCATCGACTTCACGATGGTAAGCCGCCATAAGGGGATCTTTAGAGTCCCACTTGCCTGACACCTGTTGAGCCACAAGGTCTGAGTCTCCCAAGCATCTTACCCGGCTCAAGTTCATCTCTTTGGCCATCCGGAGACCATGGAGTAGGGCCTCGTACTCAGCTGCATTGTTAGTACAAGGAAACATAAGCCGGAGCACATAACAAAATTTGTCACCTCGAGGGGAAGTTAACACGACTCCAGCCCCCGAGCCTTCCAACTGTCTGGACCCATCAAAGTGAATAGTCCAATAAGTGTTATCGGGCTTCTCCTCAGGTGCCTGTAGCTCTGTCCAGTCGTTGATGAAATCCACCAAAGCTTGAGACTTAATGGCAGTGCGTGGTACGTACTTCAGACCATGAGGCCCGAGCTCGATGGCCCACTTGGCGACTCGTCCTGTAGCCTCTCTGTTCTGAATAATGTCTCCCAAGGGGGCAGAACTTACCACAGTGATAGGGTGACCTTGGAAGTATTGCTTCAGCTTCCGGCTTGCCATGAACACCCCGTAAACAAGTTTCTGCCAATGAGGATATCTTTGTTTTGACTCGATGAGTACCTCACTGACATAATAAACCGGCCGTTGAACCGGATGTTCCTTACCAGCCTCCTTGCGCTCTACCACAATTGCCACACTGACGGCTCGTGAATTAGCAGCCACATATAACAGCAAAGGCTCTTTGTCAATGGGAGCTGCAAGAACTGGCGGCTCAGATAACTGCCTCTTCAAATCCTCAAAAGCAGCATTAGCAGCATTACTCCAGACAAAGGTGTCTGCCTTCTTCATCAGTTGGTACAGCGGTAGGGCCTTCTCACCTAACCGGCTTATGAACCGGCTTAAAGCGGCAACACGACCCGCCAGTCGCTGAACATCATTGATACATGCCGGTTTAGCCAAAGAAGTGATTGCCTTAATCTTCTCCGGATTAGCCTCGATGCCCCTGTTTGAGACCAAGAATCCCAAAAGCTTGCCTGCAGGCACACCAAATACACACTTCTCCGGGTTAAGCATCATTTTGTAAACCCGGAGATTGTCAAAGGTTTCTCTGAGATCAGATATCAAGGTTTCCACCTCTCTGGATTTCACCACTATGTCATCCACATAAGCATGAACATTGCGCCCAATCTGATTGTGGAGACAATTCTGTACACACCGTTGATAAGTCGCCTGGGCACTCTTGAGCCCAAAAGGCATAGACATATAGCAGAAGGCTCCAAACGGAGTGATGAAAGCCGTCTTCTCCTGGTCCTTAACTGCCATCTTGATCTGATGATAATCATAGTAAGCATCCAAAAAGCTCAAACGCGCACAACCCGCCGTAGCATCGATGATTTGATCAATACGGGGGAGAGCGAAAGGATCAGCTGGACAAGCCTTATTTAAGTCCGTGTAATCCACACACATCCGCCAGGTGCCGTTTTTCTTGAGCATGAGCACCGGGTTAGCCAACCACTCTGGGTGAAACACTTCGACAATGAACCCACCCGCCAAGAGCTGGGTGACCTCTTCTCCTATAGCTTTTCGTCGTTCCTCATTGAATCGCCGCAGAAACTGCCTGACCGGCTTATACTTCGGATCAATATTAAGAGTGTGCTCAGCGAGTCCTCTCGGTACACCCGGCATGTCAGAAGGCTTCCATGCAAAGATGTCCCGGTTTCTCACGGATGAACTCGATGAGCGCGCTTTCCTATTTAGGATCCAAGTTGGCACTGATGCTGAATTGCTCAGATGAATCGCCCGGAGTAAAATCAACAAGCTTAGTCTCTACAGCCGATTTAAACTTCATGGCCGGGTCATACTCCGTAGTCGGCTTCTTGAGGGAGGTCATATCCGTCGGGTCAACGTTATCTTGATAAAATTTGAGCTCCTCTGCTGCACAGACAGACTCGGCATAAGCCGCATCGCCTTCTTCGCATTCCAGGGCCACCTTTCGGCTTCCATGCACAGTGATGGTACCCTTGTAACCCGGCATCTTGAGCTGTAAATAAACATAACACGGCCGCGCCATGAACTTGGCATAAGCCGGCCGCCCGAACAAAGCGTGATATGGACTCTTGATTTTTACCACTTCAAAAGTTAACTTTTCCGCCCTAGAATCATGCTCGTCTCCAAAGGCCACCTCTAGCTCAATCTTACCCACAGGATACGCCGACTTACAAGGCACCACTCCATGGAAGACGGTGTTGGAAGTCTTTAAATTCTTGTCAGTTAAGCCCATGCGCCGAAAGGTCTCGTAATAGAGGATGTTGATGCTGCTACCTCCATCCATGAGCACCTTAGTAAATTTATAACCACCAACCTGCGGTGCCACTACCAGGGCCAGTTGACCCGGATTATCAACCCGGGGAGGGTGATCCTCCCTGCTCCAGACAATAGGCTGTTCCGACCACCTCAAGTAACGAGGGACTGCCGGCTCAACAGAATTCACCGCCCTCCTATGAACTTTCTGATCACGTTTACACAAACTTGTGGTGAACACGTGATACTGCCCACTGTTTAGCTGTTTTGGATGGCTCTGATAACCCGACTGCTGCTGCTGACCTCCTTGACCAGACTGCTGTTGATTATAACCACCCTGGCTTCCCTGAAAACCGGATCCTGAACCGCCGCCCGGGCCATGAAAGCCGCCAGCTCCTGAGCCGCCGCCTGGGCCTTGATTGCCATCAAATGTATTAGAATTCTTGAAAGCCTTCATGATTGCGCAATCCTTCCATAAATGAGTCGCTGGTCATTCCCGGGTGCCGTGTTTCGGGCAGGGCTCATTGAGTAGTTGCTCAAGAGATGGACCTGACCCGCCAAACCGAGGGGGTGGCTTTCCTTTGCGCTTCTGATTGTTACCCTATGCATTGGCCACAAATTCCGGGTACCGTCCGCCTTACGCTTATTGCCTCCTTGACTCGCCGGGTTATGCTGCTGACCCTTTCCATTACCGTTCTTCTTTCCCTTCCCTGTCTTTTCCTCATCAGACGCGGGATCCTTGGTACTATCAGAATTGGCATACTTGACTAAAGCCGCCATCAGCGTCCCCATATCGTTGCAATCACGCTTAAGGCACCCCAGTTTCTGTCTCAGAGGCTCAAAGCGGCAATTCTTCTCCAGCATGAGAACTGCTGAGCCGGCATCCATCTTGTCAGACGAATGTATTATATCTTTGACCCGGCGCACCCAATGAGTCGTAGATTCACCTTCCTCCTGCTTACAATTTGTCAGGTCCACAATCGACATAGACTGCTTGCAAGTGTCCTTGAAGTTCTGGATGAAACGGGCCTTTAGCTCCGCCCATGAACTAATGGAATTGGGTGGCAAACCCTTTAACCAAGAACGGGCCGTTCCGTCCAACATCATGGTGAAGTATTTAGCCATCGCTTCATCACTAACCTCCAGCAGCTCCATGGCCATCTCGTAACTTTCAATCCACGCCCCAGGCTGTAAATCGGCCGTATAATTCGGCACCTTTCGAGGTCCCTTGAAATCCTTGGGCAGACGTACATTACGTAGAGCCGGTACCAGACAAGGAACTCCTCCGGTTCTAGTAGCAACACCCGCCTCAACGGAAGTCGTCGGGTAAGCCGGTGAGTCCTGTTGGGCTGCTAGCTGAGCCGCTAGCTGAGCCGCCCGCTCGTCCTCCTGACGTATCCGATCCTGAACCGGGTTATACCCGCCGGGCTGGTTCCGGCGCTGAGCGCTACTTGACAAGGCCTCTGACTCCATGTGTCTACTGTAACTCGGGCTCCGGTTTTGATGAGGCGGAGCTAACCAGGGCGGAGGAGTTGAGTGAATCCTGTCCCGGCTGTAGGAGTAGGTCTCTTGCTGAGCCAGGGCTGTTTGGACAAGTTCCCTGATCCTCCGGGTTTCCACCGCTGTCGGATCATCACCATCTACTGGGAGAGCCGCCAAACGTGCTGATGCTGCGATTAAGTTCTCCATGGGGTTGGAGAAGTGACCCTGTGGTATTGGTACGTAATGGGGCGGTGCCATATTGCCGTGAAGAGGCGCCGTCACCGGAGGCTGGACTGGGCCTCCCGCTCCGGATGTCATAAACTGATTTGCACCTGGCGGGTTACTTGGGCCGGCCCCGGGTGTAGCAAAGAGATTCCGAGGATCATAAATCTGAGGTAAACGGGACTGAGTTTTCTGATGTCTCCTCCTCATTACCTCATTAGATGCGTTCAAGCTCAACGTGAGCTGAAAGGCCTCTGCCTGAAGTTGCTGCGCCCGTACGTCCAAAGCCGCCCGCTCTGTGGCTAATCTAGTATCTTCAGCTGCTAAGGTTTCCTTGGCCCGGGCGATCTCATCGCGAACCTGTGCCACCTCTGCCTCATGCTCAGATTGGTTCGCAGGGACGACTGTAGCAGTTAACAAGGCCGTAAGTTTATCCATGAGATCCATCAGCACCTGAGCCGGTGAGCGCACAGGGCCTCCTGCCCCGGCTGCTCCTAACCCGGACGTTATCGCCGCTGAGGCCGTAGAATTTTGGCCGGGTTGAGTACCAGCCATGAAGACTCCTGCCCAGTTTGGCGACTCTGAGGGGTCCGAATAGTGCTGCCATCGGAACAGCCCCCAAGCACACCATCTTGAACTTGATACAGCGAATCTGTTGAGCCGGCGGACGAATCACCGTCAGAGAGGACGGCCGGCTCACCATCACCTTCAGATCCTTCAGAAAGTTCACCTCCGTGGATGCAACCCACAAAGGCACGCTTCACGACGGGTTGAGCTCGGGCGGGTTTCGCACGCTGAGCCGTCTCGACGAGGTCGGTGCAGCTGTTCGGCTCAGGGCCCGGCTCACCAATTCGGCCGATGAAGACGTGAATTCCGCCAAAGGGGACCCGGTACCCGTACTCAATTGAGCCGGCGTCGGGGCCCCAGCCTTCATCGTCGATGTAGATCTTACCGCGACGACTCTTGGTCATCCGGCCAACTGCGTATCCCTTGAGCCCTTCGAAGCTGCCCTTCAAGAACTCAAATCCACCGTGCGCTGGCCCCACGGTGGGCGCCAACTGTCGTGGAATTGTCACAGCAGATGTCCTTCTGCAAGGACTTAATCGTGGAGCCATCGCAGCTAGGAAGCTTAAAGAGGTTAATCGGGACAAGGACACGCGAGGTTTATACTAGTTCAGCCCCTTACGGTGAAGGAAGGCCTACGTCTAGTTGGGTTGGAATTGCTTGAGGTTTCGATGACCAGGGAGCGAGATACGCTATGCCTGGCTCTCGATTAGTTGTTTTCCCACCTAAGCCGCTGGCGGGTCGTCCCCTTATATACACGGGTTGACGCCCTGCGGCCTCAGAGTCCTGGCCGGCTCATAAATAGTATCCGGCTCGGCGACTAGTTACTTCTACCTTACAGTACAAGTTATACCATCATGGCGGTTTATCTTTACGGGCCTCAGAGTCGCCTGTGGGCCTTTAAGCCTTTTAGTGAACCACCATCTTCATGCCTTGGTCTTGAACTTCTGATGAACCTCTATTTGCGTAACCCGACCCCTCCTGGACGGCTTACACAAATAGTTATATCCCCAACAATAACCATATACGGAAAAGAACACATCGACAACTACACATGCATACCTCTGAAAAATGTCGCAAGGAGAGAGAGAGAGGGAGAGGGAGGAGAGAGAGGGGGAGAGAGAGAGACGCCTTAGGATTCACCATATTCAACACACGTTTTTTGTGAACGCCGAGGCCATCGTCGGCGAGGGTGAGAAGGAGGACAAGCGGCAACACAAATATGACGCCTCACAAAAAATAAAGGAGATGGACCTATTGTGGTCTTGAGTAATGATTGTTGAGTTAAGAGCGTGTGTTATGTTTTCTCTCCCGTTGCAACGCACGGGCTCTTTTGCTATTATAACAAAGTGTGTACATTGTTAAATTTTTCCAACACTTTTTCAAAATAGTGATTCTTTAAAAAAATATGAAATTTGAACATTCTTAAATATTTGGGAACATGTTTTTACTTATGCGAACAATTTTTCAAAAGTTTTAACACTTATTATAGTTCGCGATTTTTTTCAAAAATGTGAACAACAACTGAAAATGCAAAAAAAAACATTTTGAGAACATTTTTTCAAAACATGTTTTTTCTTAAAATGGCAACCTTTTTTTAACAAATTTAAGAGAAATTTCAAAACACACAAAAATTTAGACAGGGACATTTTTCAAAGGTTTGTGAATAATTTTCTAAAGAAATTGAAGAACTGAACATTTTTTCAAGCAAATTCTTTCAACTGCTGAATATTGTTTGAAAACAAAAAAAATCGAACATTTTTCAAATTTGCGAATATTTTTAGAAATGTGAACATCTCGGTTCCCAAAACTGGGTTTTATAGTATAGTCTCTATCTACAAATGGGTCGACACATCTCGATTCGGTCTGTCGGTCGGCTATGCAAAATAGCTACTGTAGAATCTGACATCTACATTTGTTAAGCTGACCGGCAAAAATTAAGCGCACGCATGACATAAGTCTGACCTCAGCTCGGCTCATTCATAAAACACGACGCGACTTCCTACCACCTGGTCATGTTACCCACATGGGCCTTTAGAGATTTTCTGAAATTTTTATATGGGGCCTATAGCCCATACTACATTTCAACAGGGAGGTGATCTTGACTTGTTCTCGAATGGACGATTGGGGTTTTTCACGAAAAGTTGGAAGGGACACAACTTTAGTTAGTCGATCCCCACGGACGATGCCAATGTTTTTGCAGTAGAAAACAACATAGAGAACGGGGCGGGCGTTCTTCAGTGATCAGATTGACATGCTACGATGCTAACGAGGGTCTCAATTGGCAACAACGCAAGGGATCACATACGACGGCCGTTCGACGGGTCAATATATACTTGGGAGTGGGACAAGTGTTTATAACCAGGTTTGACAACACTCTTCTGAGTGAAGCATAACCCCGTTGAGGGACCTCAAGTATTGATGAACACTCAACCAAATGCCAATCCATCGTCGACACGGGGCAAGCTTTCCTTGGGATGTTTCCTTTACGAGCCTGCACCCCGGAGGGAAATTCACTAGGCCTGCAGGATCGTCTCAAAGGGAGTCTAGGTCTCACATTGAGTGAGAGCTCCATTATCCTAACATGAGAGATGGATTACCTGTGACCCACGGGGTACCTTTTATAGGCCTAGGACCTTGTACAAATAACCACCAACACTTAACCCATGGGAAAAGCAAGGGGAAAAGAGTAAACTCTTGGAAAGTCTAAATTACCCTTAAAATTAAAGGAAAGTAAGGCTATTCTAGTCTTCTTGTGTCTACGCACTTGGTTCATGGAGGTGTTGATGTCTGGTCCATGATGGATAGCATGAGTGGGCTTCATCTCTCCTTGGGCCTCTGACTATTGGGTTGTCCCCCTAAAAACTGACTATTGGGTTGCATCTTTTTCAAAAAAGAGCGCTTTATTACTTAAAAGATTTAAGCATTACACCCAGCCTCTGCATAGTTAAGATGCACACAGCCAAACAATATCCTCTCATTCGAAAAAAAGGCAAAATACAAGGAAAACATGTAGTATCCGTATAACACCTAAAGCGGAGGGAGGCCAATCCTAAGATCATGCTGCCACCCATGTTGGGTAAAAGTATCCCTCGCCATAGCCTTCAATCGTGTACACACCTCCATAAACAGGTCTTGATTCTCCACACGTTGTAGAGAGGACCATAAACAAAGAGTCCCGATACATCTGTAGATAACCCGCATAAGAGAAGTACTTTTATCGTTAAAAACCTTATCATTTCTACAGAGCCAAAACGACCAAATAACGGTAAGCGCTCCCACTCTGAGAAGGGTTCTAAACCTGTGATCAATCCAGTTGCCAAATACATTAGCAACACTACAAGGATTTTTCATTTTTATCCTTCGTATTTATTTATTTATTCATCAGGTGTCGTTGCTTGTGTGACCAATGAAAATGGAGCCCTTAGGAGAGAATTCTTGGCCCAAAAAACATTTGATTTTTTTTCATTATGTTGTTCTACAGTTTCCAGCTCAAAAAACAATCAACAACATAATGAGTGGGAACAGCGCATGGTGAGAAATCGTGGTGCACAAATGTACAGGGAAGTTCCTTCGCGCACCCTATGTGGAAATTATTATGAAGACTCAAATTACCTACGAAAGCGAAGATCTTTATCTGGCGCTGCCTACATGGAACAATTCCATGTTTTGCATGCTCACGAACAGGCATATGATGAACTCTGCGTTATGTCATGTCTGCAGAAAGGATGCTGAAGATATTTGACATGTACATTTTACGTGTGGAAGGGCAAACTGTGTTTGGACTTTGCAAGGAACTTGGCATCGAAAAGATGATAAATGGTACCCCTGGGTGACTGGGTCCAGTGTACTTGAATTTCTCCTCTGATCCAAAATGGCAGGAGCAGTACATAGTTACTGTACATTTCAGGATTTTGTCACTACAGCCTGTTGGTGCATATGGTGGGAGAGGTGGCAGAAAAGGAATGGCGAGCGTGTGCAGAACCCTTCCAAATCGATGGTGGCCATCAACACCTTGGCAACAAACCAACACCTCCGAGGCGTAGTGGTCAGAGGAAACCACCCCATGGTATGCTTTTACTGAATGTTTATGCTGGTTACTCCCATGCAGACAGTTCAGGAATAATAAGGATCATGCGGTGCCATCGTCCATGATTTTGGTGCTGCTTCGGTGTCAAGTCCTCTAGCTACTCTGAATATATCAGAGATGATGATGAACGATGAGTGTGGGATTGTTGGACCCAATCCACTGTGGTGTGCGGACTGTGTGCGATGAATGGGTCCAGTGCTTAAACCTGGTGTATACTGCTTGGTTGTTGTTTATCGAAGAAGAATAAAAATGTCTGCATCTCCCTCTCTGTTTCTCTGTCCGCTCTTCTCCTTTCTCTGTTCTTCCTCAATTGAGTTAATTGCACAGAAGTACCACAATTCGGGCATCACATGCAGATTGGTACCACGATTTCTAATTTTTGCGTGTTAGTACCAACATTCGTCCAAATTTTTGCAAATCAGGCTAAAACGCGTATTTATACGTATTGACAGTGTATTTGACAGTTGGGGCCCGTCTCTCAGGTGCCGACGTGGCATATTTTTTGCAAAAAACCCCTTTGCTTTATCGAAGAAGAATAAAAATGTCTGCATCTCCCTCTCTGTTTCTCTGTCCGCTCTTCTCCTTTCTCTGTTCTTCCTCAATTGAGTTAATTGCACAGAAGTACCACAATTCGGGCATCACATGTAGATTGGTACCACGATTCCTAATTTTTGCGTGTCAATATCAACATTCGTCCAAATTTTTGCAAATCAGGCTAAAACGCGTATTTATACGTATTGACAGTGTATCTGACAGTTGGGGCCCGTCTCTCAGGTGCCGACGTGGCATATTTTTTGCAAAAAACCCCTTTGCTTTATACGTAATCACATAAATACCCGTTATTTTTGCGGGAAAAATGTTAACGTGAGAGAATTTTTTTTTGCTCGGACTTGTTCGAAAGTTTCCAACGAACTGGACAAATAGATAAAGTGAACCGAAAAATCGCACGCGCCAGGTTTCGAACCTGCGACCTACGGCACGCGGGCGGAGCGCGCTAGCCACCAGGCCACAGCGACGCTTATGTTAAGTTACAGGCGGGTCCTCCTTTATATTATAGTGAGGAAAGTATCGTTTTCCCCCCGAAATCCTCTCTGATGGATCAATTTCCCCCCAAAGTCTAAAACCGGATCAATCAGCCCCTAAACTCTCCAAAACCGGATCAATTCTCCCCCATGGTGGTTTTGCACCAGATTTAGGTGGTTTTGACTAGTCTCCTTGCTGACTGGACATTGCTGACTTGGCAGATGCAACTTTCCCCAATTTATAATTGCAAGCCGCTCCCTCGCCGCGAAGCACTCTGTCGCCCCCTCGCCGCCCCATCGCCGTCCCCTCGCCGCCCCATCGCCGTTCCCTCGCCGCCCCCTCGCCGTCCCCTCGCCGCCCCATCGCCGTCCCCTCGCCGCCCCCTCGCCGTCCCCTCGCCACCCCATCGCCGTCCCCCATCGCCCGTCCCTCGCCGCCCCTCGCCGCCCCATCGCCGTCCCCTCGCCGTCCCTGCTCGCCGCAGTCCATGGCGTCTGCTAGCTCGTCAAGCAGTCATCGGTCGCCGCGGTCCATGGCCTTCTCAGGGCAGTCGCCGGTGCCATATCGGGAGCCACCGATGGCGTACTCGCCTGAGAAGGTGTGCCACTGCAAAGTCAAGGCTCCGAGGTGGATTTCGTGGAGCATTGCCAACCCCGGTCGTCGATACTACAACTGCAGCCAGTCTCTGGTAAGCAAAACTGCAGCCACTGCAAAGTCAAGGATCTGTGCCCGCCGTTTCTGTTTGTTGTTTCGTTGAGCAGCAAGTCTTTGCGTGATTCTTTTGACAAAATTGCACAATTTTTTGAATAGGGATATGACTGTGGCTACTTCAAGTGGCATGATGATCCCCTGGATAAGTTTGTCAGTACGCTACTAGGTGACCTGCGAGATGTTGTGAATCGGCTGAAGACAGAGGTTAGGAAGCTCAAGACCGAGAAATCACAGCTGGAGCATGCTCTCATGGATGCCAAGTGCAGCATTGGTGATGCTGATGTTTATGTGCTGGATTTGAAAGCGCAGCATGCTCAACAAATGGATGTTCTTGCCAAGGAATTTCAGAGAAGCAAAAAGATGTACAAATTTGCCATCTTTTTCTGCATTGTGTCTGCTGTTATCATGGCTTTGAAGATGTGATGTAGTATCTTAGTGAACCACCTATGTAAGCTCGAGTGAACAAATGTACTTGAGTTTAAAATTTCAAAAGTCTGAACTTGTGTCTGAAGATAACTGAACTTTTGGTTGTCTGAATTTTTCTGAAGCGTTGTCTGAAGTTAACTGAACCCACCGCTTTGACAGCCACCCATTTAAGGCCACGCTCGCCCAGACAGCACTAGCCCACCCACTCTCATCCACTCGCCGTTCCCCATTCTCATCCACTCCCTTCGCCTCTCGCCCACCCACTCCCATCGCTTCTCGATGCCGGCGATGGCGCCCAAGAAGAAGACTGCAAGAGATGTTCGCCGTGCTCAAGATCGGTGGGAGGAAACTGTGAGCAGGTTCTGCAAGGGGGATTCAGAGAAAAGGGCCGATGTGGAGGAGATCTGCAACAGATTTTCGAGCTTGCAGATGTGCGTGGACCACGCTAGGGGCCTCATCGTTGTGGCAACTGATGATGAGAAGAAGACAATGTTCCCCGACGGCCGTCCCATTCCAGCTATCTCTGTTTTCCTTTGGGCTATGAATGAGGCGGAGAAGTCACCAGATCCGCGTCAGCGTGCCAGGTGGTACGAGTACCGCTCCCGTCGTCGCCCCCCTCCACCTCCAGTTGAAGGTCTCGTCGGCGTCGTGGTCGCTGTACCAGCTGCAGTGAAGCAGGTTATTGTGCACTCTGACAGCGACGGAGAGTGCAGTGAAGATGTGTTGGAGGACAGCGAGCAGGAGCAGGATGTGGAGGACAGCGAGAAGGAGCAGGTGGTGGTGGATGTGGAGGACGACAGCGAGGGGGAGGTGGCGCCTGCCGACGACGACGTGTACGTGGTGGCGCCGGTGATCCCGCAGCTCGGCGACAGGAGCATGCCAATCGAGGCGGAGACTTACATCCGCGTCGGCATTCGCCACTCCGACCGCATCAAGAAGATGAAGGACATGCAGAAGTGAAGATAGAGAAGTTAAGTTTCTAGTTCAGTGTCTAGTTCATTATGCACTGAGAAATGCAGTTAAGTTTCTATGTTAAGTTTGTATGTTAGGTACTGGACAAATGCAGTTATGTATGCACTGTCAGAGTTTCTAGTTAAGTACTGAACAAATGCAGTGATCAAATGTACTGAAGATGTTCAAGCATAAATGTTTTCAACTCTGTTGTCCTCTTTGTTTTAATCCAAAAAATTATAGTAGCAGAAATTGTGCCTCAAATTAACAGAAGCAGAAATTTAGGACAAGTGTGGCACAAATTTAGCACAGTATCACAAATTTTGTAATCAAATGGATGGCCCTTTCTTAGCATTTAGTGCCTCCTTGTATGCAGCAAGGTTGAACACACAATGTTGTGGAACTCTAGGTTGAGAGCTTGGTTGTGAGCTCTGTTGAGAGCTTGGCTGTGAGCTTTGTTGAGATGTAGGTTCATTGATCCTTAGGGTTCCTGGTTTTCTTCTAACTTCCAACTTCTTTGGCCTAGGTTGCACAGCCATTGCCTTGCCTTTTATATCAGCAGCCTGCAAACAAGTTTTTTATTAGTATAAACAAAAAAGCAACCAAGTTTTCATTAGTAGAAACAAAAAGCAACCAATTTTTCATTAGTACTAACAAGTGTCATCTTAACCTGCTTTTCAAGCACAGCTTTCTGTGTCTGAAGAGCATCAAAAGCCTCTTTGTCTTGCTTCTTTTGTTTTGCAGCTTCTCTGACCAAATGAGCATTTCCATGATGTTTAGCTCCATCATTGTTCTTACAGCTTGATCTATTATGTCCTTGCCTTTTGCAAGAACTACAAGTGATCTTGCCACCTACTTTGCTCATCTTAGTACCCTTAGGTTTTTCTCCTTCCTCTCTCCTTCTTTCTGTTTTAGGCCTTCCAGGCAAGCTAATGTGACCAGGTGGTTGTGGCTTTGGATTTGTTGAAATAGGCCAACTCTCCTCTCCCTCCAAAGGTTGTAAGCAATGATCATATATCTTGTTGTACACTTCTATGGAGTAGCAAGGAGCAATATAATCATCAATTTTCTGTCCTGTTTTATAGATAGCACTAATGGCATGGCAGCAGGGTAAACCTGACAGCTGCCAATATCTACACGAGCAAGTCCAGAGCTGCAAGTTAACAGTAAATTTGAATTTCTCATGCTCTTGCACTTCAAATCCATCTTTCCCATTCCACAGCACATGGCAGAAACCTGATCTCCTTATGTTTTGCTTCAGTTTTTTGAAAATGTTGGGACATATAGTTCCTTTCCAGTTAACTGACTTCCCTCTATTTTCTTGTACCCTCACCATAATTTTGCACCTGATCCACTCAAGCATTGAGACAATAGCAAGGTACCTAGCTAACAGGATGTAGTTGTTGAAAGATTCACACATGTTGTTATCAACTGAATCACAATTAGACCCCAGCTTCATGTAGGCCCTACTCCAATGTACTGGATCAGTGTTCATCATATCTTTTGCACCCTCAACAGTAAATTGTGCTAGCCTGGCCCTGTTGTAGTTGAAAATCACTTTGTTTGGTGATTTTGCACATCTCCAAAACCTTTTCTGAAGATCATGGTCTGGGTGTTTTTTCTTCCAATTAGCATATATGTGTCTTGCACACATTCTATGCTCAGCTTTAGGAAAAATGTCCTCCATTGCCCCTATAAGTCCCTTTTGTTGATCTGACATAAATACATATCCATCTCCTTGATTGCTTATTTTCAAGTCCTGGTTTATCTTGGCAAGAAACCAGAACCATGACTCATAATTTTCTTTCTCCACAACAGCCCAAGCAATAGGATACATCTGGTTATTTGCATCTCTTCCTATAGCACACAACATCTGTCCATAGCAAGCACCTTTGAAAAAACAACCATCAAGGCCAATAACTTTTCTACAACCTGCCAAGAAACCTTTCTTCAAGGCATCAAAACACATGTAAAACCTTTGAAATACATATGACCCATCCTTTTCATTATGGTCCAACTTCACTGCAACTGTGCTTCCAGGATTAGTTCTCAGCAGCTCTAACTGATAATTAAATAATTTTGAGTACTCTCCTTCAGTGGAATGCAATAGTTTCTGCATGACCATTCTCTTTGCCTTCTTGCACTGTGCAACTGTCACATCAGCAAATAAGTCCTCAAGTACAGTTTTCCTCAAATCTTCTAACTTCCAATTTGGATTTGCTCTTATAAGCCTGCCATATTTTGTAGCAATAACAGTTGATGTGACCAGTTTGTTATCTCTTCTTGGAATGCAATGGTGCTCATCTACAAAGGTAGACACCTGTAGCCACTTATTTCTAGTAGTTTTAGAAGCATAGATCATCCAGTTGCAGCCAGGCCAAGTACACTTTGCACCTACTTTATGATTTTCATCCTTTGTGAAAGCAATATGCACATGTTTCTTAATGCCATATTTTATTAGAGCTTTCTTCATCTGATGTCTTCCTCTAAAAACCATTCCTATCTCAAATGTAGGAATTTCTGATTTGCTGTCATATTTTCTCCATTCACTTTTCCTTCTCACTAGCTGTGTGGCCCCCTCACCATCACTTTCCTCATCAAAAGAGCAGTCATCATCTGATGACACAACATCATCTTCTATGCCATCCAGCTTCTCATCACCAGACAAACCTTCAATCACATTATTATCTTTGATGACAGGCCCCACAGCATCCCCTAATTTCTTTGCTCTCTTCTGCCTCCTAATTTCCCTTGCTAATTTCCTTAATTTCTCTGCCTCTGATTCTTCAGCAGAACTGTGCTCTGACAAAGGCTGGTAGTCAATGTCACTTTCATCATCACCTTCTTCTCCTTCTTTTACATTTTCATGTAATACTTCATTAGCACTTGTTCCATTTTCAACATGATCTGTAGATGTATACTCAAATTCAGAAGTAGCTGCTGGGTTCTGTCCTTGAGTAAATTGTGGCATTATTCCTCTCTGTGGTGTACCTGCTACTGCTTTGGTCTTTGCAGATTTTGCTTTATTTCCTACTGGAGCTGAAGAAGATGCACCTGGACATGAATAAGATGCACCTTGGGCTGCACCTGGAGTTGGAGGAGGAGCACATGCACCTTGAGCTGCACCTGAAGATGTAGTTGCTGAAACTGGAGCTGCAAGAGGTACTTTTCTTCTTTTAACTGCAACTCTACTTGCTCTACTTTTCTTAATCTTCACTGGACTCTCAAATGTAGTAAGAAAGTCATTAGCCTCACTTATTATCCTCAAATTTTCTTCCTCAGCAGCTGTCCTTTTCACACCTACAACAACTTCTGGCTCTGCTCTGTGTTCTGCTGAAGCTGCTACATTTGATAAAAACATCTCATCGACCATGTTTGTCTCCACAGCATCCACATTTACCAATGCAAATCTGCTACCTTTATGCTTGGAATATGTTTCTGAAACTACCACAGGCACATCATCTACCACAGGCACATCATCTACTCTGTTTTGCAACTGCTTTACTGCTTCTTCACACAACTGCACTTCCTCCACATAGATCTCTGCACATGACCCAATAGGTGTTGCATTCCCCATCTTCTCCACACTTGAATCATCAAAAATAAATTGCAAACCCTCACTCAGTTTTTTCCCTGGAACAAGCCAGTGCATCTTGTAACTATAATCCCCCCTACAATGTCCTCTTTCTACATGATACATGTCCTCAGCATAAGACAACAAAAGCTCAAACTTTAGGCTTTTCCTATTGAACGGAAAAGTAATCATCAGACCTCCGTTGTATACAAGCAATCCATCCACTGTCTCAAATTTGCCAAAATAATGTAGTGACACAAAACTTATTTCTTCTTCATCTGCTGCCTCATCGACAAGACCTGCCCAAAAAAACAATCTTTACCTCATTACGTAGCTCAGGACCTACCCATAAAAACAATCTTCCTATGATCTACCCTACACCTCCACCATCTGCCTGCCATGGCAGCAAAATTGGGTGCAGTAGATGACTTCTAAGCGCAGCTCTGATTTCTCCTAAACTAAGATCATGCAGTAGATGACTTCGACGGGAAAGAAAGGGGGGCGGTTGACTCACCATCGGGCGGCGTGGAGGCCGGCTGCAGGGCGGACGCCATGGCGGCGTCGGCGGACGCCGCCGGCGTGCTTGACGCCGTCGCCGCAAGGTTGGGCGTGCTTGACGCCGTCGCGGCACAGGGAGGTTGGACCGAAATCACCTGAATTGGGGGCTGATTGGTCGACCGGCTCCCCCAATCGATGAAAACACCTGAAATCTGCCAAGTCAGCAATGTCCAGTCAGCAAGGAGACTAGTCAAAACCACCTAAATCTGGTGCAAAACCACCATGGGGGAGAATTGATCCGGTTTTGGAGAGTTTAGGGGCTGATTGATCCGGTTTTAGACTTTGGGGGGAAATCGGTCCATCAGACAGGATTTGAGGGGGAAAACGATACTTTCCTCTATTATAGTAGCCACGCTGGGCCGGCCGCCGAGCCCAGCACTGCGATTACATATTTTTTAATCATAATATTTTTCGTGCCGCCGGGTGGCTAGCGCGCTACGCCCCGCGTGCCGCAGGTCGCAGGTTCGAAACCTGGCGCGCGCGATTTTTCGTTTACTTTATTTATTTGTCCAGCTCGTTGAAAACTTTCGAACAAGTCCGAGCAAAAAAAATTCTCTCACGTTAACATTTTTCCCGCAAAAATAACGGGTATTTATGTGATTACGTATAAAGCAAGGGGTTTTTTTGCAAAAAAAAATGCCACGTCGGCACCTGACAGACGGGCCCCAACTGTTAGGTACACTGTCAATACGTATAAATACGTGTTTTAGCCTAATTTGCAAAAATTTGGACGAATGTTGGTACTGACACGCAAAAATTAGGAATTGTGGTACCAATCTGCATGTGATGCCTGAATTGTGGTATTTCTGTGCAATTAACTCTCCTCAATTTCCCCAATCCTACCTCAGTTCTCCTGTGCAACCTATCAGGGGCCTCACATTCTAATTGCCCCCTGAATCAGGTTCTTGATGCCAATACAGCTGAAGCTATCACACTCCGTCAGTCTGCCTTGGAGTGGTTCAGGAGCTGACAATCAATGAAAAGCCATGCAACCACTGCAGCAACTATTCTCTGCTAATATCCGGACAGAATGAAGCAACACAAGCATCTAATGTTATAATGTATCAAGGACATGTGCAAACTACCGTTGTAGTCGGTCGATACAAAACAGGGCGGCGCCGTGGCGGTGACGATACAAAGCAAGAACGGCATGCATGAAGTAATCGACTCATCAATAAGTAAACTAATACACAATGTGTAAAATTGGCAGAAGCGTCTCGCCATCGTACAGGGCCACATGATTGTAGTTATATTGCGGGGCTTATCCCGGCTGCATACATTGGGGTTGTTACAAAAGATCACTTGCACGAGAAGAATAGAGGAAGATAACAGCAATCAGACTTAATGATTAAATAAATACACAATGGATAAGTCTCAATAATGCTTTCTTTTATCTAGCAAGAAAGGAAAATGATAGCCATTCTACTCACATGAGTAGATTGAATACGATTGATAAGTAGCATTTTTGTTTCGAAACATACATGCAGCCATACATGGAGTACTACTAAAATTAGGATGTCTACATGATGATAGTACTGTAGGCATTACCTCCACATTGCCATGATGATATCCTTTGCCGCTTTCAGTTCAGCCGGCAGGATTCTTGCTATGGGCTCCTTGAGAACAGACGGGCAGCTGGACTTAAGATGCTCGTAACCCTCACTTGCAATCATTGCCTCCAAATTGGATGGGGAGGCAAGGAATTGCAAACAAGCTTCTTTGAGATGACAGAAACCATGCTGCTCTGCTAGAGCCAAATTAGTTGCCACCATGTTGGAATCAATGTGATTGCACAGTTTCTCCTCGCATATCTGCTTTAGCCTGACAATATTGTACCTGTCGGCCGCCACTAGAAGATGGCCAGCCATCACCACATCAAGCATCGGAGGGACTGAATCGGTGTATATGTAGTGGAGCAAGGAATTGAATACATCTGGTTCCATGTCACAGATTTCAATAGGAGTAGCTGTAGAACTCTCCTTCATGGCACCGAGGAGCTCCGCTCTGAAGACGGATGAGCGAGCAGCGAGGACACACCTGTGAGCAGAGAATGTCTGTCCGTTGACTTGAAAGATGAGGTCCGCTGCATCCTTGTTCTTGAGCAGATCGCCGAGATGCCAGTGCAGGTCGCTTGGAGGAACCCTTGTCTCTTTGTCATGGATGACGGTGACATCACACTTGATGGTGAGACAGTCGTCTCTTAGATGCACCGATGCCTCCAGATCAGCCTTCTTGATCAGGACTGGGTAGCTCCAGGGTGAACCTTTTGAGAAGGTACGCATAGGGCTGGCATGGCTGTATGAAGGCACTGGTTCTCCATTCTTGTCAAGTACACTGAGCGTGAATTTCGCCTTCACATCTTCGGCACCAGCAGATTGAAGAAGAAGATAAAGAGATATGGAATCAGCACAATTCGTAGCGAAACCATTTGGGCAGTATTCCACGGCCCAGTCGTGGCCTCCAACACTGAAAGGTGGAGAAGTCATCCACTCGCCGTTCTTGATTAGGGCTTTGGTTCTTGAGTATCCATCCACCTTGAGCACACACGACTTCTCCTCAACTACAATGGCAGCAGAGATCTTGCACTGCTCTGCCATTCTAGAGGCGGGATTGGTGGATTGGAGTAGGATGGAAGACTGATGAGATAAGAACTTCGCTCCATCAATATATATAGAAAGGACTTGGGAAGTTGGATCCCTTCATTTCACATTCAGCCAAACGAAAACAGTGGCCTGTTCGCATCTCCATTTAGATTTGAGCGCCTGCGCACATTTGCTGCCTGCCATTTACTACTACTCGTTTACCTTCCACTGCACTGCAAATGACTAGGGAACCTTTTCACCTGCCGATGCAATGCATGCAGCACTAATGATTTTCCATGTGACCCTGAATCGAGAATTAAGCCTTTCAATGAACAAATACTCCCTCCTTTCCGGTTTATAGGGTTTATCTCAAAATCTGAGTTTTTCCATTTTATAAGGCTCAATTTGGTTGTTCCCCATCACAAGTTCAGATTTCAAGGTGCATTAAATAATTGCATGCAAGTATTAAAAAAAATTGATCAATGCATGTACTTTATGCATGCATGCATTACAATTAATACATTGATAAACATAAATTTTTGAGAAAAACAAGAGCATTAATTAGGTATTTTTGTAAATTATAAAAACTATTCCACCACTCACCATCTACCTTGGTTGGTGAGATTTTTGAATTGAGCCTTATAAACCGGAAAAAAGGGAGTAAAACTTTTCACCTCCAGAGGCTACACCTTTCAACGACAAATGGCACGGCCCTTCTTGTGTGAACAAAATCAGCAACAAAGAACCAATTAGCCAGGTTCGCGTTCGCGTGACCAGAAAGTATGTGCAATCGATTAGGACACCAATGATAGTACAATCCAGCTGAACGTAACGACCTGAACGCCGATTATACCGACCGCAACAAGAGATTTGAAGATAGTTTTTACTGTACTCAGATTGTTCGCCCTACATTTTCTCAAGACAACAACCACTCTGTATTTAGCAGACAACAGAACTGCCCTAGTCGTGCTGAACAGAAAACTACAATAACCTTTTTCTTTTCTCCTTTAAAATCGAGTTTCCTAAAACTGAACCCAAACAACCCGGCCCCAAGAGCATAACAAGTGCACAGCAACACTACCAGCACTGTTCAGAGGGAAATAATAACCAATGCCCGTCAAAACTAGTATATTAGCTAACAGAGGATAACAATATTAAAATGCTTGAGGATTACGGCTTAGTGCTTTTTTTAAATACCAATATTTCATTTTGAAAAACTGTTAAGACTTCGGCTTAGTGCTTTCAACTGAATTACAACACAAGATCCCATCGTCCACAGACATGGCATCCATATTTCACATTCAGTTTTTCAGTGCGAAAGTAGACATGAGTGCTAAACTGCTAATAACCGAACAAAGAAAGAAACACCATCATCTAATAGTGCTACTTGAAGGACCCACACAACCTAGCATTGTAGTCAGTCACTACAAAACAGGGCAACGGTGACGAGAAGAACCATTCTACTCACCTGAACATAGATTAGACTGAATGATTAATACTAACAATTTTGTTCAGAAATACACTGGCAACCATACATGGAAATGTAGCATAACCATTACTACCAAAATATGGATGACATATATGATAATAGTTCTGTAGGCATTACTTCCACATTGTCATGATAATATCCTTTGCTGCTTTCAGTTCAGCCGGGAGGATTCCAGCTACGAGGTCCTTGAAAACAGATGGGCAACTAGATTTCAGATGCTCATACCCATCACTCACCATCATCGCCTCCAAATTGGACGGAGAAGCAAGGTACTTTAAACAAGCTTTTTTGAGAGCATGGAAACCATGCTGCTCGGCCAATGCCAAACTAGTTGCCACCATGCCGGAATCAATGTGACTGCACAATTTCTTCTCGCATATCATCTTCAGCCTGCCGATGTTGTATCTGTCAGCCGCAACAAGTAGATGGCCAGCCATCACCACATCAAGCACAGGAGGAACTGTGTCGGTGTATATGAAGTGGAGCAAGGACTTGAACACATCAGCTTCCATGTCACGGATTTCAATAGGACTAGCTGCATAACTCTCCTCCATGGTGCCGAGGAGCTCCGCCTTGAAGACTGATGACCGAGCAGCGAGGACACACCTATGGGCCGAGAAACTCTGTCCACCAACCTGAAAGGTTAGGTCTGCTGCATCCTTGTTGTTTAGGAGGTCACCAAGATGCTGGTGCAGGTCGGTTAGAGGAACAGTTGTTTCTTCGCCGTGGATGACGGTGACATCGCACCTGATGGTGAGACAGTCGTCTCTTATATGCACCGATGCCTCCAGATCAGCCTTCTTGACGAAGTTAGGGTAACCCCAGTTATCACCTTTGCTTGAGAAGGTATGTATAGGGTGCGTACAGCTGTATGAGGGCACCGGTTCTCCATCCTCGTCAAGTACACTGAACGTGAATTTCGCCTTCACATCTTCAGCATCGGCAGATTTAGGCTCGAGATAAAGAGAGATGAAATCGGTAGAATCATCATCGTTGCCGTATGGGTAGTAGCGCACGGCCCAGTCGTGGCCGCCAACACTGAAAGGGGTAGAGGCCACGTCCTCGCCGTTCTTGAGTAGCGCCTTGGCTCTTGAGTATCCATCTACCTTGAGCACATATGACCGCGCATAAGACCTTTCCTCAGATACCATGGCAGCAGAAATCTTGCATTCCTCTGCCATTCTGGAGGTGGGTTTGGACTTTGGAGTAGGATGCAAGTTTCGCCAGAGGGAGGACTAGTTTTGTTCCCTCTATCTGTATCTATTCATTCTCGCCGCTGTCCAGTGATGTCGCTGGAAGCACGGCCGCCGCCGCCGGCGCTAGGGATTGGAGGTGGTGGCAGAGACGCGCGGGGGGAAGGGTGGCGGCGGAAGCAGTAGAGCGGACAGCGAGTTAGGTTTTCTGCCGGATGGTTTTTACCAGACGCTGTTAGAAAAACGGACGGCCGAGATGGGCTCAGGCAGGAGGCAGGACGGCTGAGACTGCATTCGCCCTGATCAGGTAATGGTGCAATTTATTAGAAGCATCCTGACCATTTTGGGAAGAACGGGCAAGAGGAACATTAGAACACCAACGACAGCAACACAACATCTTTTCTGTCGTGGTCACGTTTAACATCTTAACAAAATATTGATATTTTAAACTAGGATCGCCTTTGGAGTTGGAGCAGGACTGGTCGATTGTGCAATTGCGTTGAATCAAACTTTTGGGGCCTAGGCTACGGACGCCGCTGATCATGGAGGAGTGACTTCGATAGAGCACTTGATGAAGGATCATGGGAGAGATGATGGGATCTGACATCATGCTCTAGTTTTTTTTTTTTTGAGTCGGATCATCATGCTCTAGTTGAAACAATCTCTCATTATCTTTAGTTTTTTCTTTATTTCAAGAGGTAAATACATCAATGGTGCTTGAACTTGCCATGGATGTGCACTTTAGTGCCTGAACTTGCAAAGTACATTGAACTGGTTCAATAACTTGGCATGGACGTGCATATACAGTTTAAATGGCGTTTGTATACGTCCACGAAGCTGAGAAGGCACACCAACATGCCATGGGGCCCACTGTCATTGACAAGGGCGCGTGGCCTGTTTTTTGTGGGAAAACCCCAGAATTATTTTCTTACCAAAAAGGCCCTCACGACAAAACTAACAAATTATAAAATAAAAGCTGGGAGTATAACTATAAGATAAAAATTAAAACTGGTGTGCTGGATCGAACCAACGACGTACCAGTCAAGTGCACGCGGCTAGCCACTCGACAACTTCACATTTGCTGATATTTAATGATTCTTAACCTTTATAAATATTTGGCTGAACAAAATAAATAGAATTTAATAATCCAGCAAAAACAACACCGGATCTGTGACCCGAACATCAGAACAAAGCTTGTAGACCAAGCACGGATGCCACTCCAACCAATGAGTTGTCATATATCAAAAGTACAAGTACTCTTTATGACTGTATAACAAACATAATTTTTCAAAATAATGCAAAAATCTTCGTGCCATTTGAAAAACAATTCATGTGTTATTTTAAACCATATTCATTAAATTGAAAATATTTATGAATGATTAAAATGTTTATATGATTCAGGTATTATTCATGTAGGGATTCGCAGTCTAATGGCACCTAGGCTTGTATTTTTTTAGAAACACACACAAACTTATATACTATGTAAACTTTTTAAAACAACACATTTCTTTGTTAAAGGATGAACACATTGATATACTGCATAAGTAGTTTATTAAAAATGTGAAAAATTAAAACTATATGATTTTTTTAATATATGAATGTTTCGAAAGTTACAAACATTTTTTCAAATTATAAATTTTATTCTAATTCATAATTTTATTATGTGTATTTCTATTAAATTACTGCGTGGGTATTCTAAGAAATTATATGAACGCTTTAACATAATTTGTTTTACATACATGTATATTGTTTGTAGGTGATAATAATTAACTTATTTCTAAAAAATGAAATGAAAAAGAACAAACCCATTGAAACTTGATCCACACTGTGGTCCATTTTAGCCATACGGGCTCGTTATGTTATAAACCTAAATTAATCATTTTACCATTCGACGTCATTGGTTATAGTGGTACATGCAGCCACTATATAGCCTCTGGTTGCAGGTTCAAAGCAGTGGCACTATATTGCTGGAATAATTTTTTAATTACATTGTTTAGCTTTATGTTTATAAAGTGTATGAACCCTTTCCTGACACTAAATTTGAACAGGTAGATTGGCTAGGCACGCGCAGGTTTCAAACCCCGGACCAGTTCATTTATTAATAGATTAATACTTTGTTTTTGCAATTTATCAGTTTTTCTCTGAGGGCTTTTTGTAAGATTTTTTTATTCTAGAGGGTTTTCTGCAAAAAAAAAAACAGGCTACACGCCTTGTCCCTTACATCCTAGAGTGCCTCGTCGGCGTCATGGAGGTACAAAAACAAGAGTTGAACCGTATATGCACGTCCATGCCAAGTTACGAAACCAGTTCAATGTATTTTGCAAGTTCAGGCATCAAAGTGCACATTCGTGGCAAGTTCAAGCACCAGTGATGCATTTACCTCTTATTTCAACTTCTTTGTAAAGAGACTTGCTTTCCCTCTAAAACCGAGTTTGTTTTCTTTATTTCAAAAGCTCTAGTTAAACTTGAGGTCCACCAGCAGCACTCGATAGTGGTACATGCCTG
Source organism: Triticum aestivum (assembly GCF_018294505.1). NCBI lineage: Eukaryota > Viridiplantae > Streptophyta > Magnoliopsida > Poales > Poaceae > Triticum > Triticum aestivum. The sequence goes on along the minus strand of NC_057806.1, from coordinate 620,143,543 downwards.
ATAATTTGCCAGGACGGTCGATGGTGGCACATACCTAATTGTTGGTGCATATAGCCCTTCTTTCTTCCCTCCACTTCCAATCACATTCTATGCACTCATATAATGCCTCCACCTCACTGATGACACGACCAACAATGTTCCAATTATGATGAAGATTTGGCATGGGCGTCGCACCGATCGCCTGCGTGATGGTAGCATCGTAGTTAGGAGCGTATTTGATTATGAATTGACCATAAACTTTAGCATAATAACTTGGACGAATATGCTCAAGCAATTTGAGAAGTAACCCTGGTACTATGACAACATTCAAAAGAAATTCCTTAATGTAGCTGATGAGGATTGTTTTGCCATGATGTTAGGTAAACACATGTCAATGAGGACTATGATGTTGGTTCATATTGTTATCTGCGAGACCAGGCAAGACTGCATCGTTAATGGGGAATCGACATCCTCTGCTGAAGGTTGAGAGAAGGTGATCAAGCACGAAGGGGACTCCAGTGCATCAACATCCCCTGCTGAAAGAACTCAACCTAGATAAGCTTCTCATTGAGGGTCAATAGGAGGAAAGTGATTTAGAAGATGTGTTTTGATGATTTATGACAAAACAGTTGAGAGGACTAAGTGATTAATTATCAAGTTTATTTTAGAAAATTAGTCATCGTGGATTTACGGATATCTATGGTATTCTCATTTATGAATTTCTCCTGAGCAATTTTACCCGGTACATCTCAGTTGTGACTTTTGCATTTTTGCATTTGAGAACTGCTCTATTTATTGTAGTATCAAGAAATTAGTTTTACCTGGTAATTCTGAGTCATAGTCCTCATCGAGTAAAAGCCTCAACTTATCCACGTAATTCCAACTATTGTGCTTTTCCTTGTTTTTTAGAACATGCCTTGGATGATTGGATGATTGATAAGTACTCCCACTATAAACGGATATAAGACTTTTATATCTTTAAAATGTCTTATATTAGTTTACATGTGAATAACATTTTTCTTCTTAAACATACACGCAACCATACCAGTAAGAAAATATATTCTTTTAGATAAGGCGAGCACTAGGCGTCGGTGCGTCGGCCTAACAGTTTGGCCGGTCGCGCCCCAGCCGCCGATCTGATTATTTTAATCCGTTCGATTAAACTGGTGGAATAAAAGCGGCGCATGTCGTTTCTTTTTTTTTTTCTGTGTACGCACGCTGGTCCACTTGCACTATTAGGAAGTCGCTTTTTCATATGCATCAGGGCCAGGGCCATGCGGTGGAGGTTGCATGTTGTCAGGTGGGTGAAGCCCATCAAAATGATGATGTGACTTCGCTCTGCTATCTACACTCAATAGTTTCAATCGAAAATGTACACAGAAAATCTGCACTTGTTATTAAAATGTATTGTGTATGTAGCATTGCAGTAAAACTTCACAACAAAAATCAAAAATCAAAACAAAAAAATAGTTGAATGTTTGTAGCACAAATTTCGTTCCCTTTACAATGAAAAAAACATATGTTGCATTGTGCAAAAAAGCTCACAACAAAAACGGAAAAACTATGGAAGCAAAATAGTTATATGTTTCTAGCATATTTTTTAGTTTATAGTTACAACTAAAAAAGCACTCATGTAGCAGTTCATTGGGCTGTTGTGGCTTTCGTGAAAACCCGAGCCTCCATGAAGCTTTTTTCCATCGCCGGTTGAAGCTATTTGCATCTACAGTTAAAGTTTCTTTGTTAGTGGTTGCAGCTTTTTTTGTTGCACAATGTCCTAGTTGAAACTTTTGCATCTACGGTTGAAGATTTTTTAGTCAACGGTTGTAGCTTTTTCCTTTTCACGGTGCCTGGTTGATGCTTTTCTCATCTACGGTTGAAGCTTTTTCTGTCAACGGTTGCAGCACTGGCCGGCCCCAGATTATCTCTGGTTGAAACTTTTTCATGGTTGGTTGTAGCTTTCTCGGGTGTCGGTTGCAGCTTTGTGGATTACACAAAACTAGTTGTATCACCCATGCAGCAAAAAGTCAACACTGTTTCTAGCAAAATTTACCATCGATTCCAGCAAAATATCTGTTCGGTTGTAGCATCTGTGGGAGAGCTGTTTGAGATGCAGGAGGTAAGGCGAGAGGAAAAAGTGACAAGACGAGACGAAGAATAAGCCCAGAAAAAAAGAAAAAAAAGTGCAGCGGGGAAGAGATAAGCTGCAGGCCCACCCGAAGCATGTGCTAGTCTATTCCTACATGACAGAGCGAGCGAGCGAGGAGCGACCGGCCGAGCGCTCGGCCGGTCGTCCGGAGGTAAACGTTTCCGTTTAGATAACCCCTGGGTTGCCCCGCTTGGGTCACCGCGGGGGCGATCCAGTCGCACCGCCACATGTCTCCCACCAACCTCTTCCTTGTCTCGCCGTCGCCTGAGGCCCTGCCGGCAAAGCCTGCATGGGTCCGGGACGAAGACGGCGGGGCGTTCTTTGAGTGGACCTCTCCTTCCCAGCTTGGATCCCATCGGAGCGGCCCACGGGATGCCTCGGGAGGATCTATGGGGTGACGGCAGCAGGGCTTCCACACTCTCCAGCGAGCGGCCGCATGGTGTCGGATGCGCTGGGAGGCCCACATGCATGGTCCGGTTGTGCGTGCTCGAGGCAATGGTGCTCCGGTTCAGGTGTTCATCATTCTCCGGGCGTCGTAGTCCTGGACGCGGTCCCTGCCGAGGGCGGCGGATGTGGCAACCACCCTCGTGATTGGCTGGGGCGAGACAGCGGGGTGAGTGCGCGCAGCGACCAGGACAACGTTCCTGGCCATGCAGCGGTGGCGCTCGCCTCCATGCCCGCATGAGCTCGCACACTTCCCTGGCTATGGTGGGCGGCCGTGTGCCGTGGATCTGGCCTCCACCCAGATCCGTCGTTAATGGGGCCCGTGGCCAGACGGCAATAGATAAAGGGTCGAAGAGGGATGCTAGATCCCTGCCGGCGTTCCGGCTACTATGCGCGCAGTCACAGCGCGGTTCCGGGCAGCTACTAGTTCAGTGTGGCACAACTTCCGGTGAAACCCATGTCGAGCTCGGTCATGGAGGACGACGACGGGGCCGTGGGCGTCGTCTCCTTGCCGAAGGCATCGTCGATTGCAATCGTCGTCACCGCGTTTCAACTGCTCCAAGGAAAACCTAGTTTTGTGTCTCTCGGGTCGGACTATGACAGTGCCTTCGAGGCCGTCTCCGTCTTGGGGGCACTGTTTGGAGCGGTGCTGCCTCGAGGGGACAAGAGAAGAAGCGGTGTTGCATGTATCGCATTGATGACGGCGGGTATCAGCTGCATGGTACAACGGAGTCTGGGCGACGGACGCGTGTTGAGGGGCACGCACGGGAGGGTGGCACTGTCTGACATCATGGTGGCGTCAACGGCAGAAGGGACTCATAAGGTCAATGTACTAACCACTCCTGAAGATGAGACGACGAAAGATGGTGGCAGCGGATTACAGAGCATGCGTATGAAATGCGCATTGAGGGTTTGCTAGACCGGTGAGTGCTCCCGGCTCACCGGCGGGCGGCTTGGCGAGGCCATCGGATTACATGATGTGTGTTTGATGCAAAGGTCAAGTCACATCGTCAAAGCTTGCAGGTATCACAATAACTTTTGTCAGGAAGGTGGTTTTTAGTTGATTCGTGTATTTATTTTATAAGGCTTTATTGAATAATTTGCTAAAAATGATTGTATGCATCGATCGATGCAGAGACCGGGGATTATTCTCTTTTTGAAAAGAAAATACGTGGAGAGCATAATCATTTTTTACTATAAAAAATTGGATGACATTAATAATACTACTACGGAAGCATTACTTCCGGAATGTCATGATAATATCCTTTTCTGAATTCAGCCGGCTACTTCTATCTCTCAGCTCCTCAAAAGCAGACCAGCCGCAGCTGGATAGCAGATGCTTAAAGCCATCACTTGCTATCGTAGCATTCAAATTGGAGGGAGAAGCAAGGAACTGCAAACAAGCTTGTTTGAGACGACGGAAACCATGCTGCTTGGCCAAAGCCAAGCTGGTCGCCACCATGTTGGAATCAATATGACTGCACAATTTGTCCTCGCATATCACCTTCAGCCTACCGATGTCGTACCTGTCAGCCGCTTCGAGTAGATGCCCGGCCATCACCACATCAAGTAGAGGAACCGAGTCGGTGTATATGAAATGGAGCAAGTACTCAAACACATCAGGTTCCATGTCACGAATTTCAATAGTACTAGAGGAACTCTCCGCCATGGCGCCGAGGAGCCCCGCCTTGAACACGGATGACCGAGCTGCGAGGACACACCTGTGAGCCGGGAATGTCCGTCCGCCGACTTGAAAAGTCAGGTCCGCTCCATCCTTGCTCTGTAGGAGATCGCCGAGATGCCGGTGGAGGTCGCTTGGAGGAATCCTTGCTTCTTGGTCGATGTCCTTGACGACGGTGACATCGCACCTGATGGTGAGACAATCGTCTCTAAGGTGCGGCGATACCTCAATGCCAGCCTTGTGGATGAAGTCATGGTAGCCACGGTCTGGAGCCCTCCTTGAGAAGGTGTGTAGAGGGATGGTACGGCTGTACGAAGGCACCGGATTTGCATTCTTGTCGAGTACGCTGAGCTTCAATTTGGCCTTCGCCTTCACGTCCTCGGCATCGGCAGCTTCAAGCTGTACATAGAGAGAGATATAATTGTCACAGTGCCTAGGATAGCCGTTGGGGTAATATCTCACGACCCAGTTGTGGCCTCCAACGCTGAATGGGGCGGAAGTCATGCACTCCCCGTTCTTGAGCAGCGCGTTGGCCATCGAGTATCCGTCTATCTTGAGCACGTACGACCTTTTCTCGGATTCAGCGATCATGGCGGCAGGGATCTCGTAGGGCTCTGCCATTATGGAGGCGGGCTTGGTCTTGGACTCGGAGTAAGATGGAGGGCTGGCGGGAGGAAAGATTTTGCTGCGCCTATCTGTGGCGAGAGGTGCACTTGGGAACTCCGGTTCATCAGTCCAACTCATCATAGCCCCAGCGCCGAGTGGTGTCTGGACGACGGACACAAGGAAGTTCCTTTCCTCTAATCGGCCGAGTATATATATAGCTAGCTTATGTATGTAGAGACCACAAGGCACGTACGTAGGAGTAGTACACAAGCAGCGTGACTCGATTGATTCTTGCCGCCGGCCGGAACGGAACACAAGCGTACGCACGTGAAACAGTCGAACCGATTGGAATCGGTCCTGTTTCTTTTGATTTAGTGATTGATATTTGAACTCAACTCACGGGATTTCTCCTACAATCCCTGGCGTATGTAAATGCCTGATGTACGTTCTGGAGGAATACTCGGTGACCGACCCTAATATTCTAATATTAACCGACTCGGTATGGAGTACTGAACATACCAGGACACATGCATGCACGCTCTGTGTAAGTGTGTGTTTATGTCTAACACGGGACATCTCGATCTACTATATGTTTGCGTCCTGTCCTGTCCTGCCTGCGATATATTTATCTCGCTCGTTTACCTTACCGAAAAAGGCTTTCGCCCCGCTTTATATTATAAAGCACATGCCCAAGCCAACAATCCACAGAGGTTCAAACACACACACACACCAAGTTCAACCAGCACACAGGATCCATAAGAGTTAATGCTAAGGGCACAGCTCAACAAGCCCCAGAACAGAAATAAACGACTGCAACTAGTCGGGCTCCGGGGGGGGGGGGGGGGGGGGGGAGCGGTGGCGCCAGGCGGAAGGCGAGCGATTGAAGGTCGGCGAGGAGGGTGTTGATGACGTCCCGATCCTGAGGGCGGCTAAGCGGCCGCCAAAGCTGCAGGTACCCACACATTTTAAAAATGGCGTCAGTAGCACGTCTGAGAGTAACCTTTTGGATGACAAGCTTATTGCGGACAGTCCACAGCGTCCAGGCGAGGACCCCTACGCAGAGCCAACGGATATGTCGGTAGTGAGGGGGGAAGGCATGGATCTCTGCGAGAAGGTCGGGGAAATTGGAATTGCACCACTGTCCACCAACCGTCTCGCGGAAACTGGACCAAAAAAACTGGGCCGTGGAGCACGCGAAGAAGATGTGGTTAGCATCCTCCACCGTGCCGCACAGGGGGCAAAGCCCATCTCCAGGTCTGTTACGCTTGAGGACTTCGACTCCGGAGGGGAGGCGTCGACGGATCCATTGCCAAAGGAAGATCCTAATCTTCAGTGGCAGGAGGATATCCCAGATCAAACTGAAGGGCTCGGGGGCGGGCGAAGGCGCGATGGCCGCGTGTAGGGACTTAGTAGAGAAGCGTCCGGAAGATTCTAGGCGCCAAGAGATGGCGTCCGGGGTGTCAGTGACGTTCATCGGGAGAAGGGCGATGTCCTCGAGGAGGGCATCCCAGGTGGCCACTTCGGGCGGGCCAAAAGGGCGGCGAAACGCGAGGCGCCCTAAGTCAATAAGGGCCGTCTCAACAGAGACCCGCGGGTCAACAACAATGGCGAAGAGCTCGGGAAAGCGGGCGGCCAGAGGGGTGTCGCCGATCCACCGATCAAACCAGACACAGGGTCGCGGACCCAGACCCAACCGAGATGGACGTGCCAATGCGAAGCACAGGGAGCATCTGAATGACGGCCTGCCAAAACTGGGATCCGCCCAAACGCTGACAGAAAGCCAGAGGCTGTCCACGGAGGTACTAGTTCCAGATGATGGTGAACCAAAGCCCTTCGTCACCATTAGCAATACGCCATAGCCACCGGGTCAGGAGGGCGATGTTCATGCGTCGGGAGGACAAAATCCCCAGACCCCCCTGGTCCTTGGGTTTACATATGTCCGGCCAACTGACCATATGGTACTTCTGTCTGTCATCCTCGCCAGCCCAGTAGAACCTGGATTGGTACTTGGCAATTTCCATGTGCAGCGTTTCATGGAGGCTATAAAAGGTCATGAGGTACCAAAGAAGGCTGGCGAGAGAGGAGTTGATGAGAATCACACGCGCAACCTTCGATAGCCAGCGCCCTTTCCAAGGCTCGACGCGATGTTGCATACGGGTAACCGTGGGACGGAGGTCCGCCACGGTGAGGTGCGAATCACTAATGGGGATCCCCAGGTAGGTCGTGGGGAAAGAACCCAGCCGACAGTTAAGTCGGTCAGCGATAGCCTGAGCTTCCACCGGAGGATAACCAAGAACCATCACTTCGCTCTTATCGAAGTTGATCATTAGGCCCGACATCTGCTGGAAGCCCAGGAGGAGGAACTTCAGGTTAGCCACGTCCTGAGTAGAACCTTCAACCATTATTATGGTGTCATCCGCGTATTGAAGGAGGGAGACCCCTCCCCCTCCGACTAGGTGGGGGACAATGCCGTGAATATGACCGACACCCTTGGCTTTGTCCAGGATGGCGGCCAGAGCATCGACCACCATGTTGAACAGGAACGGCGAGAACGGGTCCCCCTGACGCACCCCATAGAGAGTGGGGAAGTATGGCCCAATCTTGCCGTTGATGTTCACCGCGGTCCGCCCACAGGAGACTAATTGCATCACGCGAGTCACCCAGCGGTCGTCAAAGCCCTTACGCAGCAGCACTTCCCGAAGGAAAGGCCAATGCATAGTATCATAAGCTTTATGAAAGTCCAGCTTTAGGAAGACAGCGCGATGTTGTTTCACCCGAACTTCATGAAGGACTTCATGGAAGACAAACACACCATCTAAAATAAACCGGCCTTGGATGAAGGCCGATTGGTTCGGGTGAGTGATCGAGTTAGCAAGCAGGGTCACCCTATTGGCGTACCCTTTGGCCAGGATCCGTAATATCACGTTAATCACGGTGATGGGACGAAACTGGCGAATATCAGAGGCGCCCGGAACCTTTGGGATGAGGGTAATGATCCCATAATTGAGGCGACCAAGGTCCATAGATCCCGAATAGAACTCCTCGAAGAGGGCCATGACCTCAGGTTTGACTGTCTGCCAGAATGTAACGGGCAAGTGTAGGATCGAAAGTATGTCTAGAGGGGAGGTGATTAGACTAGTTGACCAAATAAAAACTTAACCTTTTCCCAATTTTAGTTCTTGGCAGATTTTAGCTATTGTAGGACAAGTCAAGCAATCATCACACAATTCAAGCAAGCATGCAAAGAGTATATTGGCAGCGGAAAGTAAAGCATGCAACTTGCAAGAATGTAAAGGGAAGGGTTTGGAGAAATCAAACGCAATTGGAGACACGGATGTTTTTCCCGTGGTTCGGATAGGTGGTGCTATCCTACATCCACGTTGATGGAGACTTCAACCCACAAAGGGTAACGGTTGCGCGAGTCCACAAAGGGCTCCACCCACAAAGGATGACGGTTGCGCGAGTCCACAAAGGGCTCCACCCACGAAGGGTCCACGAAGAAGCAACCACCCACAAAGGGTCCACGAAGAAGCAACCTTGTCTATCCCACCATGGCCATCGCCCACACAGGACTTGCCTCACTAGCGGTAGATCTTCACGAAGTAGGTGATCTCCTTGCCCTTACAAACTCCTTGGTTCAACTCCACAATCTTGTCAGAGGCTCCCAAGTGACACCTAGCCAATCTAGGAGACACCACTCTCCAAGAAGTAACAAATGGTGTGTAGGTAATGAACTCCTTGCTCTTGTGCTTTAAATGATAGTCTCCCCAACACTCAACTCTCTCTCATAGGATTTGGATTTGGTGGAAAGAAGATTTGAGTGGAAAGCAACTTGGGAAGGCTAGAGATCAAGATTCATATGGTAGGAATGGAATATCTTGGTCTCAACACATGAGTAGGTGGTTCTCTCTCAGAACATATGAGTAGGAATTGTCTATGTGTTCTGATGGCTCTCTCCACGAATGAAGAGAAGGTGGAGGGGTATATATAGCCTCCACACAAAATCCAACCGTTACACACAGTTTTCCAATCTCGGTGGGACCGAATCAACAAACTCGGTCGGACCGAAAATGTAAACCTAGTGACCGTTAGAGATTTTCGGTGGGACTGACATGCAACTCGGTAGGACCGATATGGTTAGGGTTTGGGCATAACGTAATCTCGGTGAGACCGATTACACAAACTCGGTGAGACCGAATTTGGTAATTAGCTAACCAGAGAGTTGGTCAGGCAAACTCGGTGGGACCGATTTGCTCTTTCGGTGAGACCGAAAAGTTACAAAAAGGAAACACTGAATTTACATTGCAATCTCGGTGGGACCGATTCGCTCTTTCGGTGAGACCGAAAAGTTACGAAAGGGAAACAGAGAGTTTGCAATCCCATCTCGGTGAGACCGAGATCCCTATCGGTAGAACCGAATTGCTAGGGTTTGGCAGTGGCTTATGACAAGTGAAACTCGGTGGCGCCGGATAGGAAGAATCGGTAGGACCGAGTTTGGCTTAGGGTTTAGGTCATATGTGGATATGGGAAAGTAGTTGAGGGTTTTGGAGCATATCACTAAGCACATGAAGCAAGAGGCTCATTAAGCAACACCTCATCCCTCCTTGATAGTATTGGCTTTTCCTAAAGACTCAATGTGATCTTGGATCACTAAAATATAAAATGAAGAGTCTTGAGCTTTTGAGCTTGAGCCAATCCTTTGTCCTTAGCATTTTGAGGGTTCCACTTTCACATCCATGCCATGCCAATCATTGAGCTTTCCTGAAATAATCATCTTGGAATAGCATTAGCTCAATGAGCTATATGTTGTTATGAATTACCAAAACCACCTAGGGATAGTTGCACTTTCAATCTCCCCCTTTTTGGTAATTGATGACAACATATAGATCAAAGCTTCGACAAATGATAATAAGCATGAAATATATCGTCGCTTTGAGAAGTATGTGATAAGTAAGAGCTCCCCCTAAATTTGTGCATATTTAAAATTTGCTTTGGACTGCAAATGCACAAAGAGTTAGAGTCATGGGTTACTCTTCCATGTCACATACATCTTGGTGGAGCGCTTAAAATGATAAGAATGAAATACATGCACTCATCACCAAGAATAGTGAATGATCACATAAGATAGATAAGATAATAGCATTAAGCAAACATTAAGTGTAGCTTATGATCAAACACATGATCATCAATGTCTCACAGATAATGACGTAGTATCTCAAGCACTCAAAAGCAAACAAAGTTCGAAAAACCACCAAATAAAACAAGAGAGAAAAAGCAACACTCTCTCTCTCGAAGCCTATGATCTATACATTTTTCTCCCCCTTTGGCAACAAGTTACCAAAAAGTTCCTAGAAAATGCATAGTGCTAGATCGACACTCAGGCTTGATCTTCAGGTGGTGGTGGAGTCCGGATCACTCCAAGGACGAAGGCTTCTGTAGACGCTGAAGTAGACGCTGGAGTTGGAGCTGAAGTAGATGCTGGAGCTGGTGGAACTGAGGCTGTAGCTGGTGCTGAAGTGGTGGCTCTGGTGTCAGCAACTGGCACGGCAGACGACCTCGGACCTCGTGGCACTCTGGCAAAGGCATGAGTGGTAGTCCTGCCTCTCCTCTCCTGCATGTCATCCTGGAGCTGCTCCACTGCAGTCTGAATCTCTGTCACCTTGACATCCAAGTCATAGAACTTTTGTTCCATGATTCTCTCTAGGCTTGCCTGGTTTTGAGTTAGGGTGGCTAGTCCTTTCTCAATCCGCAGGGTGGATGCAATCAGGTAACCAAGCTGCTCTTGTTTGGTCTTCAAGAAATACTCAGATGCCTCCTCTTGAGTTGGCATCTTGGCAGCTTTCTCCTTCCTTGCCTTCTCCTTCTTTGCTTGTGCTTGGGCAGACGATGGTTCATTTTCAGTCATCACAACTTGATTGTCCTCAAAATCTGGACGGATGGGCAAGTGTTCCTTGTCCAACAAGTATATGCCCATGCCCATCTTGGAGTTAATGAGCTCCTGAATTTGTGGGGCATACCCACAACTCCTCTTCTGGTCTGCTGCAGTCCTCTTGATAGTCTCTACTATGAGGCTCATGACTTTGAATTTCTGAGGTACATCAAATACATGAAGCAAATTGATTGCATGGCCTCGGATCATCTTGTGATCTCCAGATTTGGGCAAGAGAGTGTGCCTCAATATCCAATTTATAGTAGGCAGCCCTGACAGAAGATAATGCACAGACCCAAACTTGAAAGTATCAAGAGCTTCATTGGGAATTTCCTTGTACATGTTGGACATTGAGTTGTGGTCCATCTTCTTCTTGGCATAAATGTCCAAATCATCTGCTTGCTCCTCTGGGGCATTGATCAACTTTGCCCATTCCTCAATAGTTGATTGGTACCTCGTACCTTCAGACATCCATGTGATCCTTCCATCTGGGTAGAAGTGTGCTGTGGAGTAGAACTGCATGATTAGCTCCTCGTTCCACTTTGCGAGCTTCTGCCCAACAAAGTCTGCAACTCCACACGCACTAAAGCTGTCATATACTCCAGGGTAGCGTTCCTCATTTTCCTTCATGTAGGTCCAGTCGACCCATCTCATGTCACAAACAATTGGCTTCTTATCAAGCAGCACTGTCTCATAGAAATCTTGCTGTTCCTTGGTATGAAATCTATAGTCCACAGCAGTCCTTCTCCTTGAAGCATACGGATCTGCTTCTCTCCACTTCCTGAGCCCTGAGTCTCTCCTGAGCTTCATATCCTCAGCCATAGGATGAGCATCGTTGTGGTCTTGGATCTTGGGCTTGAGCTTTCTAAGAACTTGCTCTTCATCCTCTTCTTCAACAGCTTCAGGCACTGGGGCCTTGTTCTTCTCAGTAGCAGGTATGCTCCTTGTATTTCTCTTTGGTGCTGTCTTGACCTTTGATGCAGCCTTGGGCTTAGATGCAGTAGCCCCTGATTTTATAGCATCACCCATTAGCTTGGGTGCCTTAGGTGCTGGTGCAGCAACCTCTTCTTCCTCTTCCTCTTCCATGATGGAAGCCTTTCCAAGCACTCTGGCTACGGTCTTCTTGACCCTTTCCTTCCTCTTCTTGCCTTCAGCAGCAACTGGCTCTTTGGGTGCAGGCTTTTCAGTTGAAGCTCTAGCCTTTGACATAGGCTGCCTGCCTGCTGGCCTTTTGATCTTCAGTCCTGGCTTTGTGCCTTGAGCTGGCTCAACTCTCTTTGATGTGGCCTCTTCCTCTGCCACATAATCTTCATCTTCAGAATCTGAAGTTCTCTTCTTCCTCTGTCGAGTGGCAGCTTTTGGCAGATTGCTTGGGGTACTTCTGCTGCCATCATCTGAAGAGCCGGAGGGACTAGTGCCCTCACTCATCACCACTTGTTGTTCTGACACATTCTGGCTGTCACTCTGATCTGACATGTTGAACAAGCTGACTGCTGACCCTGTGAACAGTTTATAGATGAGGTAGAGTGGATGAGCATCACAAAATGCAGAGATTTTTGCAAAAGAATGATCCAAAAACTTAGTTTTAGTTTCCCACTGAAATCATCTCGGATCTACCGATTATTCAAACTCGGTGATACCGAAGCAGTTTTGGAACCTAAACTAGTGAACTCGGTTGGACCGAGTCACAGTTCGGTGGCACCGAGACTGCTAGGGTTTCACAGAGTTCCAAAATCGGTCACATCGATAAGTAATTCTCGGTCAGACCGAGTCTCACTTGTGTAATGGCGTAAGCCAAATCGGTGGGACCGATCCGAGATGGTTTCGGCGGAAACCTAACCCTAAAATTTTCGAATCAAACCTAATCTACGAATGCATTGACTGGACAGGAGTGTTTCAATCGTGGCAAGAATCATGATGATCACAATGTGCTAAGAATCGGATTGGAGAATAGCACAAAGATCGAGTCCATACCCTAGTTCGGCGGAGACTCGCTACGGCGGCAACGGTGGGGTAGAATTCCCGTTGACGGCGACGGAGACCAGCGACTGGAGGCGGCTGGCGGCGAGGAGACGATCCGGAGACCACGTTGGTAGAGCAGGCTATCGCGCGGGCGAATGGGTTCAGAGAAATTTCCAAAATTTTGCCCGTGACTATATATAGCCCGACCCTATCGGTGTGACCGAGTGGAACAACTCGGTGGCACTGAGATTCATAACTGCAAGCAGTTACTGAAACTCGGTGTGACCGAAATGTTCAAATCGGTTGCACCGAGATCGAAAACCTAGATCAACTTAATGATCTCGGTAGGACCGAAAGTGGGGTATCGGTCAGACCGAGAATCATAAAGAGGTTTTGGAAGTTTAAGTCTATGACGAATCGGGGACTCCGAGCGCTCCTCACACAGAGTGGTTCGAATCTGACTTGATCAAATTTTGTGATGCAGCATGAATAGAGTTTGAGACGAGAAAAGCATAGATAGCTAGAGGAGGTTCTTAGGCATTCTTGTCCATCCACTTGGCAAAAGGAAATAAAACCAAACAATCAAAACAACAAGTGGATGTCCTCGAATGAGTAAAATATGCAACCAGCATGCTCACACAATAAGATGGCAAATGAAATATGTGACAAGGCATGCACAACCAATTCTAGCATCTATCAAGCAATTTGCGATGACTAGGTCATCTATATATGAGTATATTGACTTAGGAGTCAAGTGAGAACACTTGATCATAGGTCATACTCATCGTTTAAGCTCAAGTGGGGTTACCACTTTTACATAAAGCATTGTTGTGTTCACATCTTTAGAGTTGCTTTAGCTCAAGTCTTAGAGTAAAGCTCCCCCTAGATGTGATATCCCCCCTTAGAGGGATGAACTAACCTCGGGTTTTGTCGATGATGACTTCATGTAGATGTTGAAGATGTGGATGCTCAATGTTGATGTAGATCACTTGGAGCTATCCATTTGAGTGAATTGCACTTTCAATACCTACATGGGTTAGTCCCACAAGGAACAAACAAGGATATCCATAGACATAGAGTGATGCACACACAAGATGATGTCCATGAAAACTTTTAGGTTACCTTGTCCCTAGTCTTACCAACAAGAGGGTTTGTGACTCCTTGAACTAGTGCAAGATGTGGAAGTTGATTGCACTTGTTCTTGCCAAATGATAAGAGTGAAGTATGTTGGCGGAGTCACCCTCAAGAACTCTCTAGTTCTTCTTCTTTTGGATCCACACCATCTTGATGGGAATCCTTGGAGTTGTAGTCGTACTTGATGAAGTGGAACTTGAAGTAGTCTTGGGAATCCACTTGACTAAGGTCTTAGGAGCTTCTTCAAATGCATCAATTTCCTCTTGAAGCTTGTCCTTGCCTTTTTGCTTGTAGTCTTGTGGTGGAAGATCATCTTGAGCTTGTGTCCCCTTGAAGGAAGTATCATACTTCTCTTGTTGAGGAACAAACTTTGTCTTGGGGTATTGATCTTCTTCCCACTCAACTCCATTGGCATTGAACTTTCGTTCAAAACCAACACCTTGATTCTTACGATGCATTCCTTGCTTGCGCACAATTTCCTCGAATTGCTTACTCCCGGCAAGGCTTTTGTACACTCCTTTCTCTATAATTCCCTTCAATAAGCTATTTTCTTGCTCAAGTGTAACTTGGCTAAGAGAATCATTAGTGGAATCAAGAGAACTACTAGAAGCAACAATATTGGATTTAGCATGATCATTGTTACTACTAGAGGAAGAATCTTTCTTGTTCTTGTTATTAGACTTGACTTGAGGCATGTAAGTGGATAAGAGTAAACGCTTGGCAATGTGAGAAGAACTTTTCTTGCGGAGATCATCATTGATTGCTTTTAAGAACTCATGCTCTTGCTCAAGATTGAGATTTTCAAAGCGTAATTTCTCATGAGCTCTTAAAAGTTCTCGATGATCTTCGAAGATAGTTTCATGAGATAACTTAAGAGTGTTTAGTTCTTTAGTTAGAGCCTCAATCTTTTCCTTATCATTGTCATTCGTTTTATCTTGATTAGCATGATTAATTAACGTTTCATCATAGTATTCATCACTAGAGTTGTCAACAAGCAAATCATCACCTAAAAAGTCATCTTCATCACTATTGAAATCAACATACTCAGGGTGTGTTACCTTAGGACCTTTGGCCATGAAGCATATTCCAATTCCTTCATTTGGTGAGTCAAATATGTCGTAGGAGTTGGTTGACACAAGTGCTAGACCGGCAACACCTTCATCTTGAGTATCTTCGGAGTCGGAGTGATAACTTCTCTCGGAGTGGCTGTCGGAGTCGGAGCCGGATACCCATTCACCAACATGAGCTTGATGTCTTCGTCTTGTGTAGCTTCTTGATGATTTTTCCTTCCTTTCCGAATCCTTGCTTCTCCGTGAGTATCTTCGTTCATAGCGATCATCTCTACTCCTTCTCTCTCTTGGTGGTGATTCTTTGCTTCTTCTTTTTGGAGAATCTTCTCTTCTCTTGTAGGGAGCCGTACACTCATTGGAATAGTGTCCGGGTCTTCCACAACTATAGCAGTTTCGCTCTCGCCGTGATGTGGTGCTGACCAATGTATGGGCTAGAGATAGCGATCTCATTGCGGTTCCAAGCAAGAAGGATGCCGTCGCGGGTGTCGGAAGCCGGGAGGAAGAAGTAATCCAGGAAGCATGGGCCGAGCATCTCCACAACAAGGGGCAACGAGAACGAATCGAGTTTCGTTTCTTGAAGGCACACAATGTTCGGCGAAACCGAGGAAATTACAAAGCGGACCGCAGTGCGCTTAGCCTTAGATGAAGGCCACGGACGTTCCAAAACACAGTCTTAAGGGTGCATTCCATAGGGGAAGGATGGAGGCCGAGAGGAGAAGGCACGGCGAAACTAGTTGGCGGCAATGCCGCAAGCCGCCGAGGTGGAGCTGCACTGGACAGGGAGGGAGCCTGGAGGAATGTGCCATCCGTAGTAGTCCGCAAATGCTTGCACAACGTCCTTGGCCAACGGCTGCTCGAAAAGCTTGCTGTAGCGCTCGATAGCCGCGGAGGAGAGGGGCTCGTTCTCGCGGATGATGCCGAGCCGTAGAAGGAGCACACGCTTAGCCTTAGCCTCTGAGTCTAGGCCCCGATCAGCCTTGGCGATGCGGTGGCTGCGTCTGGGAGTGAAGTTTGGAGGCAATTCCTTCCTCCTGCGCTTGGGGCCCAGAGTAGGTAGCACGGGCGCAGATCGCAGCAGGATTCCAGCCACAAAATTTTGAACTTCACGGGCCTGGGCAGCCGAAGCGTCATCATCATGGCCAGGAGATGCCAGGGCGCTGGGGGACTGGCCACGTGGTGAGAAGGGGGTGGCGGAGGCCGAAAGCAGGCTAGGGGATCGTGCTGGGGTCGCCTGGGATGGTGGAGCCGGTGTTGCGGCCCGGGGGGCAGGGGACCGCGGGGCAGAGGCAGGAGATGCCTCGGGATCCGGTCCATCGTGTCACTGTCTCATAGGGGATTGGGCGGCGTCCGTGCGGGGGACGGACGGGGCGCAGGGCGGGACCACCAGAGTAGAACCACCAATGCGGGGCAAGTGCGGGGATCCGGAAGCCTCGGTGGTGGGGTCTGGGGGTGTCACATGTGGCATCTGCTCTTGGTGGGGTCGCCAAGTCAGTAGCAGAGGTGCGGGGGTCAGGCGTAAAGGCGCGGTCGTGGCTGGCGGGCTTGTCTCCATGCGCGGACCGCGGACAAGGCGGCTTTGCCGCGAGACAGGGCGGCTTTTCCCCTGGGCCCGAGCAGGTGCATCAGCGGGCAACGGGTGGGATCCAAGGGTCCCATGCCAGTCGCGGGGGGGGGGGGGGGGGGGGGCGGAGGAGGGCGCCGGTGATGACGGTGCACATTGGCGTCGGAGGTGCCACCACCGCGGCCAGGCGGTGGCCGCGCGTCACCACAGTTCCCGGAGCGACGCGGGAAATCATAGTGACGTGGCCATGGCCCGGGACACAGCGGCGACGGAGGGACGTCAAAGGGGTCGGAGTCGTCCGTAGGAGGCGGGGGGGGGGGCGGGGCCGGGGCCGGCAGGCGGAAGTCGGTGGAGCGGGTAACATGGATCGTCACCGGGTAGCGCAGAACCTCTAAAGCGAACCTCTCCGCAACGTCCGGGTTGGCGCCGGCGATCACGGCGTCGTTCTTCAGGAGGTAGAGGTCGGAGGAGCACGGGATCCCATCCGGGTTGGGAGTCCAGGCCGAAACCCTGAAGACAGACATGACAGAGCCATCGCGAGTCTCAGGGGCGAGCTCGTCGACTTTGCAGAACGGAGCCAGCAGAGTCACGACACAGGAGAGGTGCCAGCCGTGGTCGGGGATGCCGGAGATTTCGAGATCCACTTTGAAACGCAGGGAGACGGCCTGGGCGCCGTCGAAGCGACTCTAGGGGCGCAAGAGAAGGCGGAAACGCGGGCCACGAGCGACGCCCGCTGACACGCGCGCACGGTCCTCCATCCTCTGGAACCAGAGCAAGAACTACGCCAGCCCATGGCGATGCACCGAGAACATGTCCGCGGGGATGTCGAAATGCCTGCTGACGAGTCCCGTAATGTCGGCGCAGGAGACGCCAGTCCGGCGACCAGCCACGGTGGCGATCAGGGCGCGCTGGAGACTGGCCTCCGCGGCCTCAACTTCGGCAGAACGGGGGAGGAAGCAGGTGGCACCGGCCGGCCGGAGCGGAGGGTGTCCAGACATGACAGTGGGCGTGCCCGACGAGGAGGAGGGGGCCGGGCTCGAGGAGGGTGGCGAAGACGGCCGCGGGGAGGGTGCCGGAGATGGCAAGGGGGAAGCCCGCCCGGAGGACGCGGTGGGGCTTGACCCGCCCAAACTCGTCGACAGAGAGGAGGTGCGAGGCCGCTTCGCAAGGCTCTGGGCGGGGAGGCGCTCGCGGGGCGCGGTGCAGACGCGCGCCACATGGCCGTAGAAGCGGCACCTACGGCCCCGGATGTCGTGGCGGCACTCCTCAAGCAGGTGGCTTCGGGACCTTGAGAGGCAGTGGGGGCACTCGTCGCTCGCCGAGGACGGGGAGCGGGGGCGTGCAGGTCCGGCAGGACGGCGCGTACGGGGGCGGCGCTGGCGTTTCCGACGCTGGCGTCCGGCGACGCTCCAGGGGGCCTCCGGCGGGGGGTCAATGTGGTGGATCTCCGACCGTGGCCCGGGAAATCGCGGGACGGTGGAGTCAAGAGGCGTACCACCACCGGAGGGGGGAGCAGGTGGGGAGGCGAGCAGGGCGTCCCGGTACGACGCGGCGGTCGAACCTGATCCAGCCGAGGAGGGGCTGGACTCCAGCCAGCGTGGCGTGGGGTGCAGGCCCCCCGGAGGAGGAGGGGAGACGTCCATGGGACAGGGAGCGGGCCGCCGGGGCCGGAGTGGCAGACGGCGGTGGGGGCGAGGCGTGGCCGCCGGGGCCGGAGTGGCCACCAGCGCAGCAGGGAGCGGGGGAGCGGGGCTAGGAGCGGGGGAGCGCTAACAATCCCTTCTTCAGTGTAGCCGCATGCTTAATTCGATATTAAGCATGTTGTCTTGAGTTTCCCAACCTACTGATATCGTTAACGAGGCTAATGTGCAAGTTACCAATCCTGGTCCGATTGGAGACAACTTGTTTTGAATTGCATGATAATCAACATTCATAGAGAATTATCTAGCAATTAAGTTATCTTTTATTAAAGTCATTAGTTTTATTTTTTTGAACAATCACCTGGGGAGAGCTCCCCACATGAATGCGGTACTCAAAGCGTCAAGAAGGCCAGTTTACAGAGTTGCGCTAGCGCGCAAGGGGAGGTATTGACGACATGAAATTATTAGTAATTTTGATCTTATTGACAATGTAGGGTAAATTATTAACAAATACAAATTTAACTATATTATATGCATTCAAAGTTCGAAGCTACATATAAATATAGTATTAGGTTCTTAATTTTTTTTAAGAAAAAGGGTTTCCCCCGCTTTGTATTCCAAAGCAACCATCCGATACATCCAACGATAGGTGCTGGGGCGGAAGCAGCACAAGCACGCCCAAAAGAAAAGAAAAAGAAACAAATGCCGAAACAGCGGATCGACAAAAACGACGAAGCCTCGCGACCACTGCGTCCACCGGAGATCACCCACCAAGCTCCGAGACTCCGAAGCGCCGGTACCAATCAACACCTCCAAGAATGAACGCGACGATGACGACGCTGCCACCAAGGGTTTCCCCCGGTACGCGACGAGGAGAGAGGTAGGGTAGCCCTGACGCCCTCCAGGAAGGTCTGGCGGCACCCTCAAGCGCCACCGCATTGGTGTCGGCCAAACCAACAGGGATTTCTCCCGATCCCATCCTCTACCTCAGGCACTTCGGAGCTCGCCACCAAACCGACCACCACCCAGCGCCAATACGAACACGAAGCTTCCCACGCCGTCTCACCACAGCACTGCGAAGATGGCCTGCACAACGAAGAAGAGGAGCCGGGACTAATGCAGCAGCACCGTCGGCATACGGGAGGGACCCACCTCCACCGTCCACGACAGTAGCCGACTGGACGCCATAGCAGGAGCCTACCGGGCCCGTGGCCCCACAGGCCCGGCCGGGCCCTCAAAGGCCCAGACAGCTCCCACCTCCGCGCAGCAGCTGGCATGCCGCCGACGTCACTGTCCCAGTCCAAGCCGCTCCCCTGCCTCCCCATACATATGGCGTCGCGGTCGCGCCGGAGACGACCCGCAAGGACCCAAACGGGACCCTACGGCCCAGATCTGGGCCGGGGACATGCTGCCGGCCGACCAGCACCACCGGACCGCCCTGCCGCCAAGAGGCGGCACCACCACGGCGAGTGCCGCCGGACCTCCAACGGCCGAGCAGCACCGACGCGTCCCCTCACCCCATGAAGGAGGAGCGCGCGCAGCGAAGGAACGATCCGCCACCGCCGACACCACCCGGCAAGATCCGGGGGCGCCCGCCAGTGGCGGCGGGGGGGGGGGGGGAGGGACGAAGGTGGGCGGATGAGGAGGGAGGGGGGCGGGCGCCACCCCGGCCGCCTCCCGGGGAGACGGCGAAGGCGGCTGGACGAGAAGGAGGGGAAAGGGGGAAGGGAAGGGACGGAGCGCCCGCGCTCGCGCGGATCGACGGCGGAAACGGGGGAACGGGAGCGGGGCGCCGCGTCGGGTGGGCGGGCGGCGGCGGGGGAACCCTAGCGGGAGCGGGAGCGGGGCTCTAGATCCTCGGTTGTTAATTTTTTTCAACTTTGCTTGCCCCCCCCCCCACAACCCAAATCCTGGTTCCGCCCCTGTGTAACAACCAGATCATCCTCGAGAGCCCTCACCACGCAACACAGGGGTGCGACTATGTATGGCTTACAATGAGTCCTATCGAGCGCTCACGTCTCTCTCACATGGCAAAATTGACAAATTTGACCTATGGACGAAATCAAATCACAGAATAAACTGCCCGTGAAACTATTTCACGCGGCTGACCTTTTTGTGTGACGTCCGACACGAAGACGCCACACTACACTATGCAACGCCTCACAGATAGGCGCTACACGCCTGGCCAGCGTCGCACCCGTGTGATCCGAAAATTACTAAGTCAGTGTGCAGCGCCTGAGAGCTAGGCGCCACACTATACAGTGTAGCGCCTAGCTTCTAGGCGTTGCACTAGTACTGGTTGCTTCATTTTGTTGTACAACCACTAGTGCAGCGCCTGAGAGTTAGGCGCCGCACTATACAGTGCAGCGCCTAGCTCTTAGGCTCTGCACAATGACGTAACAATTTTTAGACAATCTGGGGTGCAATTCTGGCCAAGCATGTAGCGCCTATCTATGAGGCGTTGCACAATATACTGTGGCGCCTTCATGTCGGACATCACACAAAAAGATCAGCCACGTGAAATAGTTTCACGGGTAGTTCATTCTGTGATTTGATTTCGTCCACACATCAAATTGGTCAAATTTTCCCTCTCACACATCTGCTCATCCGGGAGAGGTCCTTTCCAGTGCTTAAGGCTCCAACTGGCCAACCAGCTCCCACGCGCCTCCTCACGTAAGTTGGCCCAATCTCGCTGTAGCGCTCGCTTAGCCTTGCCCTCTCGCTCACTCTGGCCGGCTCTTCACAGGTTTTCTTTCGCCCAAAATTTTCTGTTGTTCATTGATGTCCTATAAAAAATAAGTGTGATTTTTTATGAATTTTTTGAAACGAATTGGGAAATCATACATAGTTTATGGATTTAAATAAAGTTCACAAGTTTTAAAAATGTTCACAAAATTTAACAAAAAAGCTCGTGAATTGTTTTAAAAAATATCATGAATTAAAACAAGTTCATGAAATTTGAAACAATTTCAAGAATTTCTTCAATTTGATTTTACTGAGAGTTTTAAAAATATCAGCAAATTACAAAAAACACAAAATTTAAAAACTTTCACGAATTTACAAAAAATTCATTGAGTGAAAAATTGTTCACAATCTATTTTTTACCACGAAAGCTTAATTTTTTACTGCATCGTTTCTTCTTGGCCTAAAATGAATGCTTTTATTGTCGGTATGTAAATAACAACAACTGGAGAACATCTGGTTATCATGTTCCTTTTGAATATTTTAGAGATTTTTTAATCTGAAATCATCATCTTGGAAACGCAATATAAATTTGAATTTTTAACCCAATTTGCTATAAC
Source organism: Triticum aestivum (assembly GCF_018294505.1). Taxonomy (NCBI): domain Eukaryota; kingdom Viridiplantae; phylum Streptophyta; class Magnoliopsida; order Poales; family Poaceae; genus Triticum; species Triticum aestivum. Next base: position 620,122,089 of record NC_057806.1, on the reverse strand, counting down.
TGCTTATGCCGACGGCCTCGTCTATGCCGACGGCCCTCATCGGCACAGATGGACATATGCCAACGGCCAAGGACTGGCCGTAGGCGTAGAAAAGCCGTCGGCATACATCCATCCCGTCGGCATAGACGAGGCCGTCGAGACCGCTCGAGATACGCCAACGGGACCCGTCGGCATAGCCCGGGCCCACCTACCAGGTCAGCGCTAACCATTTGACGGTGTTGAAACTACGCCGACGGGAGGTAACGGCGGCCGTCGGCATATCTATGGCAGAGGTATGCCTACGGCATAGCCGTCGGCGTAGACCTGGCCCTCTGCCACGTCATCGATCCGTGTGCGCACCTATGCCGACGGCCTAGCCGTCGGCATATGTTTATTTGCTTTTATTTTTAATTTTGCTTTATGCTATCTATGGCAAAGGTATGCCTATGGCATAGCCGTCGGCATAGGCCCCTTTGCCACGTCATCGATTCGTGTGCCATGCCACGTCATCGATCCGTGAGACTGCACCACCCTATGTGCACAGATATGCCGACGGCCTGGCTGTCGGCATACATTTATTTTACTTTATTTTTAGATTTTTACTTCATTTTCTTATTTTTACTTTATTTTAGTTTTTGTTTTTGCATAAGATAATTATGCCTTATCTAAAAAACATACCCCGATGGTATATCGATTGCCCCCCATTACGAACGTTGCTATCGCCGGGTCATGGAGGGGGGTAACGGTCGACACGGAGGGAATTCTGGTTAGTGGGGGGATTCGGGGTCTAGCTATGTCACCGAAACATCGCACGGGTTCCGATGCATATGTGAGAGTGTTCAGGCATGCGTAGACACCCGTCTTGGGGCTCCGCGGTGTGCCCCCTGCACGCAAGGCAGTGCCGCCGTCACTTGGAGGGGGCCAAACCCTGGAGACGTGTGCCGCCTCTTCGGATATGCCACCACACAGTACGGCATGTATGAGTTCCCGGTGCGACCTCGGGTGGCATTGCTACCCCCCAGGCCCCCCGTCCCGCCTAACCCTGTAGCGTTTGACCACGGGATCTAGCCCTTTGACTTTGCACGGACGGGCTTTGACCAGTGGACCTCTCCACCCGGTTGTGTTAGGTCAGCCCATACGAACACATTGGAGCAACATCCGGGCCAGACCCACAGCAAGATCCCCTCCGTGTAGACCCGACGCGTCCGTTTCCCCCCTCCAGGTGCCGGCGATGGCGCCGTCCGTGAGGAGGCACACCCCGGAGATGCGTGCCGCCTCTTCGGACATGCCACCACACCACCCTGCATGTATGAGGGCCCGGTGCGACGCTCGGGTGGCATTGCTATCCCCCAGGGCCCCCGTCCCGCCTAACCCTATAGCGTTTGACCACGGGATCTAGCCCTTTGACTTTGTACGGACGGGCTTTGAGCAGTGGACCTATCCATCCGGTTGTGTTAGATCAGCCCATAGGAACACTTTGGAGCAACATTCGGGCCAGACCCACAGCAAGATCCCCTCCGTGTAGACCCGACGCATCCGTTTCCCCCCTCCAAGTGCCGGCGGCGGCGCCGTCCGTGAGGGGGGCACACCCCGGAGACGCGTGCCGCCTCTTCGGACATGCCACCACACCATCCCGCATGTATGAGGGCCCGGTGCGATGCTCGACTGGCATTTCTATCCCCCAGGGCCCCCGTCCCGCCTAACCCTGTAGCGTTTGACCATGGGATCTAGCCCTTAGACTTTGCACGGACGGGCTTTGAGTAGTGGACCTATCCTTCCGGATGTGTTAGATCACCCCAAAGGAACACTTTGGAGCAACATCCAGGCCAGACCCACAGCAAGATCCCCTCCGTGTTCGTTTTCCCCCTGCAGGTGCCGGCGGCGGCGCCGTCAGTGAGGGGGGCACAACCCGGAGACGCGTGCCGCCTCTTCGGACATGCCACCACACCACCCCTCATGTATGAGGGCCCGGTGCGATGCTCCGGTGGCATTGCTACACCCAGGGTCCCCGTCCCGCCTAACCCTGTAGCGTTTGACCACGGGATCTAGCCCTTTGACTTTGCACGGACGGGCTTTGACCAGTGGACCTCTCCACCCGGTTGTGTTAGGTCAGCCCATAGGAACACATTGGAGAAACATCCGGGCCAGACCCACAGCAAGATCCCCTCCGTTTACACCCGACGTGTTCGTTCCCCCCCTCCAGGTACTGCTGGCGGTGCCGTCTGTGACGGGGGCACACCCCGGAGATGCGTGCAGCCTCTTCGGACATGCCACCACGCCACCCCGCATGTATGAGGGACCGGTGCGACACTTGGGTGCCATTACTATCCCCCAGGGCCCCCGTCCCGCCTAACCCTGTAGCGTTTGACCACGGGATCTAGCCCTTTAACTTTGCACAGACGGGCTTTGAGCAGTGGACCTATCCACCCGGTTGTGTTAGGTCAGCCCATAGGAACACTTTGGAGCAACATTCGGGCCAGACCCATAGCAAAATCCCCTCCGTGTAGACCCGACGCGTCTGTTTCCCCCCTTTAGGTGCCAGCAACGGCACCGTCCGTGGGGGGAGGGCACACCCTGGTAACGTGCGCCGCCTGTTCGGACATGCCACCACACCACACCGCATGTATGAGGTCCCGGTGCGACGCTCCGGTGGCATTGCTACCCCCGAGGGCCCCCGTCCCGCTTAACCCTATAGCGTTTGACCGTGGGATCTAACTCTTTGACTTTGCACGGACGAGCTTTGACCAGTGGACCTCTCCACCCGGTTGTGTTACTTCAGCCCATAGGAATAATGTGGAGCAACATCCGGGCTAGACCCACAGCAAGATCCCCTCCGTGCAGACCCGACGCGTCCGTTTCCCCCCTCTAGGTGCCGGCGGCGGCGCCGTCCGTGAGGGGGGCACAACCCGAAGACGCGTGCCGCCTCTTCGGACATGCCACCACACCATCCCGCATGTATGAGGGCCCGGTGCGACGCTCGAGTGGCATTGCTATCCCCCCAGGGCCCCCATCCCGCCTAACCCGGTAGCGTTTGACCACGGGATCTAGCCCTTTGACTTTGCATGGACGGGCTTTGAGCAGTGGACCTATCCATCCGGTTGTGTTAGATCAGCCCATAGGAACACTTTGGAGCAACATCCGGGCTAGACCCACAGCAAGATCCCCACCGTGTAGCCCTTACGCGTCCGTTTTCCCCCTCCATGTGCCGGCGGCGGCGCCGTCAGTGAGGGAGGGCACAACCCGGAGACGTGTGCCGCCTCTTGGGACATGCCACCACACCACCCCTCATGTATGAGGGCCCGGTGCGACGCTCCGGCGGCATTACTACCCCTAGGGTCCCCGTCCCGCCTAACCCTGTAGCGTTTGGCCACGGGATCTAGCCCTTTGACTTTGCACGGACGGGCTTTGACCAGTGGACCTTTGCACCCGGTTGTGTTAGGTCAGCCCACAAGAACACATTGGAGCAACATCCGGGCCAGACCCACAGCAAGATCCCCTCCGTGTAGACCCGACGCGTCCGTTTCCCCCTCTAGGTGTCGGCGGTGGCGCCGTTAGTGAGGGGGGCACACCCCGGAGATGCTTGCTGCCTCTTCGGACATGCCACCACACCACACCGCATTGTATGAGGGCCAGATGTGACGCCCCTGAATGAAATATGCCCTAGAGGCAATAATAAAGTTATTATTTATTTCCTTATATCATGATAAAAGTTTATTATTCATGCTAGAATTGTATTAACCGGAAACACAATACATGTGTGAATACATAGACAAACAGAGTGTCACTAGTATGCCTCTACTTGACTAGCTCGTTAATCAAAGATGGTTATGTTTCCTAACCATGGACAAAGAGTTGTCATTTGATTAACGGGATCACATCATTAGTTGAATGATCTGATTGACATGACCATTCCATTAGCTTAGCACCCGATTGTTTAGTATGTTGCTATTGCTTTCTTCATGACTTATACATGTTCCTATGACTATGAGATTATGTAACTCCCGTGTGCCGCAGGAACACTTTGTGTGCCGCCAAACATCACAACGTAACTGGGTGATTATAAAGGTGCTCTACAGATGTCTCCAAAGGTACATGTTGGGTTGACGTATTTCGAGATTAGGATTTGTCACTCCGATCGTCGGAGAGGTATCTCTGCGCCCTCTCGGTAATGCACATCACTTAAGCCTTGCAAGCATTGCAACTAATGAGTTAGTTGCGGGATGATGTATTACGGAACGAGTAAAGAGACTTGCCGGTAACGAGATTGAACTAGGTATTGGATACCGACGATCGAATCTCGGGCAAGTAACATACCGATGACAAAGGGAACAACGTATGTTGTTATGCGGTCTGACCGATAAAAGATCTTCGTAGAATATGTAAGAACCAATATGGGCATCCAGGTCGCGCTATTGGTTATTGACCGGAGACGTGTCTCGGTCATGTCTACATTGTTCTCGAACCCGTAGGGTCCGCACGCTTAAGGTTTCGATGACAGTTATATTATGAGTTTATACGTTTTGATGTACTGAAGGTTGTTCGGAGTCCCGGATGAGATCACGGACATGACGAGGAGTCTCGAAATGGTCGATACATAAAGATTGATATATTGGAAGCCTACATTTGGATATCGGAAGTGTTCCGGGTGAAATTGAGATTTTACCGGAGTACCGGGAGGTTACCGGAACCCCCCGGGAGCTATATGGGCCTTAGTGGAAGAAGAGGAGAGGCAGCCAGGGCTGGGCCGCGCGCCCCTCCCCCCTAGTCCGAATAGGACAAGGAGAGAGGGGGCCGGAGGCCCCCTCCTTCTCTCTCTCTCTCTCTCTCTTTTCCCACCTCGCGAATCCTATTCCAACTAGGAAAAGGGGGGGAGTCCTACTCCCGGAGGGAGTAGGACTCCTCCTGGCACGCCCTATGATGTCCGGCCGGACTCCCCCTCTTGAAGCTTTATATACGGAGGCAGGGGCACCCCATAGAGACACAAGTTGATCCATGTGATCATATTCTTAGCCGTGTGCGGTGCCCCCTTCCACCATAGTCCTCGATAATATTGTAGCGGTGCTTAGGCGAAGCCCTGCGACAGTAGTACATCAAGATCGTCACCACGCCGTCGTGCTGACGGAACTCTTCCCCGACACTTTGCTGGATCGGAGTCCGGGGATCGTCATCGAGCTGAACGTGTGCTAGAACTCGGAGGTGCCATAGTTTCCGTGCTTGATCGGTCGGGCCGTCAAGACGTACGACTACATCAACCGCGTTGTGATAACGCTTCCGCTGTCGATCTACAAGGGTACGTAGATCACACTCTCCCCTCTCGTTGCTATGCATCACCATGATCTTCCGTGTGCGTAGGAATTTTTTTGAAATTACTACGTTCCCCAACAGTGGCATCCGAGCCTAGGTTTTATGTGTTGATGTTATATGCATGAGTAGAACACAAGTGAGTTGTGGGTGATATAAGTCATACTGCTTACCAGCATGTCATACTTTGGTTCAGCGGTATTGTTGGACGAAGCGGCCCGGACCGACATTACGCGTACGCTTACGCGAGATCGGTTCTCCCGACGTGCTTTGCACATAGGTGGCTTGCGGGTGATAGTTTCTCCAACTTTAGTTGAACCGAGTGTGGCTATGCCCGGTCCTTGCGAAGGTTAAAACAGCACCAACTTGACAAACTATCGTTGTGGTTTTGATGCGTAGGTAAGATTGGTTCTTGCTTAAGGCCCGTAGCAGCCACGTAAAACTTGCAACAACAAAGTAGAGGACGTCTAACTTGTTTTTGCAGGGCATGTTGTGATGTGATATGGTCAAGACATGATGCTAAATTTTATTGTATGAGATGATCATGTTTTGTAACCGAGTTATCGGCAACTGGCAGGAGCCATATGGTTGTCGCTTTATTGTATGCAATGCAATCACGCTGTAATGCTTTACTTTATCACTAAGCGGTAGCGATAGTCGTGGAAGCATAAGATTGGCGAGACGACAATGATGCTACGATGGAGATCAAGGTGTCGCGCCGGTGACGATGGTGATCACGATGGTGCTTCGGAGATGGAGATCACAAGCACGAGATGATGATGGCCATATCATATCACTTATATTGATTGCATGTGATGTTTATCTTTTATGCATCTTATCTTGCTTTGATTGACGGTAGCATTATAAGATGATCTCTCACTAAATTATCAAGAACTGTTCTCACTGAGTATGCACCGTTGCGAAAGTTCTTCGTGCCGAGACACCACGTGATGATCGGGTGTGATAGGCTCTACGTTCAAATACAACGGGTGCAAAACAGTTGCACACGCGGAATACTCAGGTTATACTTGACGAGCCAAGCATATACAGATATGGACTCGGAACACGGAGACCGAAAGGTCGAGCGTGAATCATATAGTAGATATGATCAACATAGTGATGTTCACCAATGAAACTACTCCATCTCACGTGATGATCGGACATGGTTTAGTTGATTTGGATCACGCAATCACTTAGAGGATTAGAGGGATGTCTATCTAAGTGGGAGTTCTTAAGTAATATGATTAATTAAGCCTAAAATTATCATGAACTTAGTACCTAATAGTATCTTGCTTATGTATGTTTGATTGTAGATAGATGGCCCGTGCTGTTGTTCCGTTGAATTTTAATGCGTTCCTTGAGAAAGCAAAGTTGAAATATGATGGTAGCAATTACACGGACTGGGTCCGTAACTTGAGGATTATCCTCATTGCTGCACAGAAGAATTACGTCCTGGAAGCACCGCTGGGTGCCAGGCCTGCTGCTGGAGCAACACCAGATGTTATGAACGTCTGGCAGAGCAAAGCTGATGACTACTCGATAGTTCAATGTGCCATGCTTTACGGCTTAGAACCGGGACTTCAACGACGTTTTGAACGTCATGGGGCATATGAGATGTTCCAGGAGTTGAAGTTAATATTTCAAGAAAATGCCCGGATTGAGAGATATGAAGTCTCCAATAAGTTCTATAGCTGCAAGATGGAGGAGAACAGTTCTGTCAGTGAGCATATACTCAAAATGTCTGGGTATAATAATCACTTGATTCAAATGGGAGTTAATCTTCCAGATGATTGCGTCATTGACAGAATTCTCCAATCACTGCCACCAAGCTACAAGAGCTTCGTGATGAACTATAATATGCAAGGGATGAATAAGACTATTCCCGAGCTCTTCGCAATGCTGAAAGCTGCGGAGGTAGAAATCAAGAAGGAGCATCAAGTGTTGATGGTCAACAAGACCACTAGTTTCAAGAAAAGGGCAAAGGGAAGAAGAAGGGGAACTTCAAGAAGAACAGCAAGCAAGTTGCTGCTCAAGAGAAGAAACCCAAGTCTGGACCTAAGCCTGAAACTGAGTGCTTCTACTGCAAGCAGACTGGTCACTGGAAGCAGAACTGCCCCAAGTATTTGGCGGATAAGAAGGATGGCAGGACAAATTATACATGTTATTGATGTGTACCTTACTAATGCTCGCAGTAGCACCTGGGTATTTGATACTGGTTTTGTTGCTAATATTTGCAACTCGAAACAGGGACTACGGATTAAGCGAAGATTAGCTAAGGACGAGGTGACGATGCGCGTGGGAAACGGTTCCAAAGTCGATGTGATCGCGGTCGGCACGCTACCTCTACATCTACCTTCGGGATTAATATTAGACCTAAATAATTGTTATTTGGTGCCAGCGTTAAGCATGAACATTATATCTGGATCTTGTTTGATGCGAGACGGTTATTCATTTAAATCAGAGAATAATGGTTGTTCTATTTATATGAGTAATATCTTTTATGGTCATGCACCCTTGAAGAGTGGTCTATTCTTATTGAATCTCGATAGTAGTGACACACATATTCATAATGTTCAAACCAAAAGAAGCAGAGTTGATAATGATAGTGCAACTTATTTGTGGCACTGCCGTTTAGGTCATATCGGTGTAAAGCGCATGAAGAAACTCCATACTGATGGACTTTTGGAACCACTTGATTATGAATCACTTGGTACTTGCGAACCGTGCCTCATGGGCAAGATGACTAAAACACCGTTCTCCGGTACTATGGAGAGAGCAACAGATTTGTTGGAAATCATACATACAGATGTATGTGGTCCGATGAATATTGAGGCTCGTGGTGGATATCGTTATTTTCTCACCTTCACAGATGACTTAAGCAGATATGGGTATATCTACTTAATGAAACATAAGTCTGAAACATTTGAAAAGTTCAAAGAATTTCAGAGTGAAGTTGAAAATCATCGTAACAAGAAAATAAAGTTTCTACGATCTGATCGTGGAGGAGAATATTTGAGTTACGAGTTTGGTGTACATTTGAAACAATGCGGAATAGTTTCGCAACTCACGCCACCCGGAACACCACAGCGTAATGGTGTGTCCGAACGTCGTAATCGTACTTTACTAGATATGGTGCGATCTATGATGTCTCTTACTGATTTACCGCTATCGTTTTGGGGTTATGCTTTAGAGACGGCCGCATTCACGTTAAATAGGGCACCATCAAAATCCGTTGAGACGACGCCTTATGAACTATGGTTTGGCAAGAAACCAAAGTTGTCGTTTCTGAAAGTTTGGGGCTGCGATGCTTATGTGAAAAAGCTTCAACCTGATAAGCTCGAACCCAAATCGGAGAAATGTGTCTTCATAGGATATCCAAAGGAGACTATTGGATACACCTTCTATCACAGATCCGAAGGCAAGACTTTTGTTGCTAAGTTCGGAAACTTTCTGGAGAAGGAGTTTCTCTCGAAAGATGTGAGTGGGAGGAAAGTAGAACTTGACGAGGTAACTGTACCTGCTCCCTTATTGGAAAGTAGTACATCACAGAAACCTGTTTCTGCGACACCTACACCAATTAGTGAGGAAGCTAATGATAATGATCATGAAACTTCAGGACAAGATACTACTGAACCTCGTAGATCAACCAGAGTGAGATCCGCGCCAGAGTGGTACGGTAATCATGTTCTAGAAGTCATGCTGCTAGATCATGATGAACCTACGAACTATGAAGAAGCGATGGTGAGCCCAGATTCCGCAAAATGGCTTGAAGCCATGAAATCTGAGATGGGATCCATGTATGAGAACAAAGTATGGACTTTGGTTGACTTGCCCGATGATCGGCAATCAATTGAGAATAAATGGATCTTCAAGAAGAAGACTGACGCTGACGGTAATATTACTGTCTACAAAGCTCGACTTGTCGCAAAAGGGTTTCGACAAGTTCAAGGGGTTGACTACGATGAGACCTTCTCACCCGTAGCGATGCTTAAGTCTGTCCGAATCATGTTAGCAATTGCCGCATTTTATGATTATGAAATTTGGCAGATGGATGTCAAAACTGCATTCCTGAATGGATTTCTGGAAGAAGAGTTGTATATGATGCAACCGGAAGGTTTTGTCGATCCAAAGGGAGCTAACAAAGTGTGCAAGCTCCAGCGATCCATTTATGGACTGGTGCAAGCCTCTCGGAGTTGGAATAAACGTTTTGATAGTGTGATCAAAGGATTTAGTTTTATACAGACTTTCGGAGAAGCCTGTATTTACAAGAAAGTGAGTGGGAGCTCTGTAGCATTTCTGATATTATATGTGGATGACATATTACTGATTGGAAATGATATAGAATTTCTGGATAGCATAAAGGGATACTTGAATAAGAGTTTTTCAATGAAAGACCTCGGTGAAGCTGCTTACATATTAGGCATAAAGATCTATAGAGATAGATCAAGACGCTTAATTGGACTTTCACAAAGCACATACCTTGACAAGATTTTGAAGAAGTTCAAAATGGATCAAGCAAAGAAAGGGTTCTTGCCTGTGTTACAAGGTGTGAAGTTGAGTCAGACTCAATGCCCGACCACTGCAGAAGATAGAGAGAAAATGAAAGATATTCCCTATGTTTCAGCCATAGGCTCTATCATGTATGCAATGCTGTGTACCAGACCTGATGTGTGCCTTGCTATAAGTCTAGCAGGGAGGTACCAAAGTAATCCAGGAGTGGATCACTGGACAGCGGTCAAGAACATCCTGAAGTACCTAAAAGGACTAAGGATATGTTTCTCGTATATGGAGGTGACAAAGAGCTCATCGTAAACGGTTACGTTGATGCAAGCTTTGACACTGATCCGGACGATTCTAAATCGCAAACCGGATACATGTTTACATTAAACGGTGGAGCTGTCAGTTGGTGCAGTTCTAAACAAAGCGTCGTGGCGGGATCTACATGTGAAGCGGAGTACATAGCTGCTTCGGAAGCAGCAAACGAAGGAGTCTGGATGAAGGAGTTCATATCCGATCTAGGTATCATACCTAGTGCATCGGGTCCAATGAAAATCTTTTGTGACAATACTGGTGCAATTGCCTTGGCGAAGGAATCCAGATTTCACAAAAGCACCAAGCACATCAAAAGACGCTTCAATTCCATCCGGGATCTAGTCCAGGTGGGAGACATAGAGATTTGCAAGATACATACGGAGCTGAATGTAGCAGACCCGTTGACTAAGCCTCTTCCACGAGCAAAACATGATCAGCACCAAAGCTCCATGGGTGTTAGAATCATTACCGTGTAATCTAGATTATTGGCTCTAGTGCAAGTGGGAGACTGAAGGAAATATGCCCTAGAGGCAATAATAAAGTTATTATTTATTTCCTTATATCATGATAAAAGTTTATTATTCATGCTAGAATTGTATTAACCGGAAACATAATACATGTGTGAATACATAGACAAACAGAGTGTCACTAGTATGCCTCTACTTGACTAGCTCGTTAATCAAAGATGGTTATGTTTCCTAACCATGGACAAAGAGTTGTCATTTGATTAACGGGATCACATCATTAGTTGAATGATCTGATTGACATGACCCATTCCATTAGCTTAGCACCCGATCGTTTAGTATGTTGCTATTGCTTTCTTCATGACTTATACATGTTCCTATGACTATGAGATTATGTAACTCCCGTGTGCCGGAGGAACACTTTGTGTGCTACCAAACGTCACAACGTAACTGGGTGATTATAAAGGTGCTCTACAGGTGTCTCCAAAGGTACATGTTGGGTTGACGTATTTCGAGATTAGGATTTGTCACTCCGATCATCGGAGAGGTATCTCTGGGCCCTCTCGGTAATACACATCACTTAAGCCTTGCAAGCATTGCAACTAATGAGTTAGTTGCGGGATGATGTATTACGGAACGAGTAAAGAGACTTGCCGGTAACGAGATTGAACTAGGTATTGGATACCGACGATCGAATCTCGGGCAAGTAACATACCGATGACAAAGGGAACAATGTATGTTGTTATGCGGTCTGACCGATAAAAGATCTTCGTAGAATATGTAGGAACCAATATGGGCATCCAGGTCCCGCTATTGGTTATTGACCGGAGACGTGTCTCGGTCATGTCTACATTGTTCTCGAACCCGTAGGGTCCGCACGCTTAAGGTTTTGATGACAGTTATATTATGAGTTTATACGTTTTGATGTACCGAAGGTTGTTCGGAGTCCGGGATGAGATCACGGACACGACGAGGAGTCTCGAAATGGTCGAGACATAAAGATTGATATATTGGAAGCCTATGTTTGGATATCGGAAGTGTTCCAGGTGAAATCGGGATTTTACTGGAGTACCGGGAGGTTACCGGAACCCCCCGGGAGCTATATGGGCCTTAGTGGGCCTTAGTGGAAGAAGAGGAGAGGCGGCCAGGGCTGGGCCGCGCGCCCCTCCCCCCTAGTCCGAATAGGACAAGGAGAGAGGGGGCCGGCGCCCCCCTCCTTCTCTCTCTCTCTTTTCCCACCTCGCGAATCCTATTCCAACTAGGAAAAGGGGGGGAGTCCTACTCCCGGAGGGAGTAGGACTCCTCCTGGCGCGCCCTATGATGGCCGGCCGGACTCCCCCTCTTGAACCTTTATATACGGAGGCAGGGGCACCCCATAGAGACACAGGTTGATCCACGTGATCATATTCTTAGCCGTGTGCCGTGCCCCCTTCCACCATAGTCCTCGATAATATTGTAGCGGTGCTTAGGCGAAGCCCTGTGACAGTAGTACATCAAGATCGTCACCACGCCGTCGTGCTGACGGAACTCTTCCCCGACACTTTGCTGGATCGGAGTCCGGGGATCGTCATCGAGCTGAACGTGTGCTAGAACTCGGAGGTGCCGTAGTTTCGGTGCTTGATCGGTCGGGCCGTCAAGACGTACGACTACATCAACCGCGTTGTGCTAACGCTTCCGCTGTCGATCTACAAGGGTACGTAGATCACACTCTCCCCTCTCGTTGCTATGCATCACCATGATCTTGCGTGTGGGTAGGAAATGTTTTGAAATTACTACGTTCCCCAACAGCTCCGGTGGCATTGCTACTCCCCAGGGTTCCCGTCCCGCCTAACCCTGTAGCGTTTGACCACGGGATTTAACCCTTTGACTTTGCACGGACGGGCTTTGACCAGTGGACCTCTCCACTCGGTTGTGTTAGGTCAGCCCATAGGAACACTTTGGATCAACATCCGGGCCAGACCCATAGCAAGATCCCCTCCATGTAGACCCGATGCGTCCGTTTCCCCCCTTCAGGTGCTGGCGGCGGCGCCTTCCGTGAGGGGGGCACACCCCGGAGACACGTGTCGCCTCTTCGGACATGCCACCGAACCAGCCCGCATGTATGAGGGCCCGGTGTGATGCTCAGGTGGCATTGCTATCCCCCCAGGGCCCCCGTCCCACCTAATCCTGTAGCATTTGACCACGGGATCGAGCCCTATGACTTTGCACGGACGGGCTTTGAGCAGTGGACCTCTCCATCCGGTTGTGTTAGATCAGCCCAAAGGAACACTTTGGAGCAACATCCGGACCAGACCCACAGCAAGATCTCCTCCGTGTAGCCCTTATGCGTCCGTTTTACACCTCCAGGTGCCGGCGGCGGCACCGTCAGTGAGGGGGGCACATCCAGGACACGCGTGCCGCCTCTTAGGACATGCCACCACACCACCCCTCATGTATGAGGGCCCGGTGCGATGCTCCGGTGGAATTGCTACACCCAGGGTCCCCGTCCCGCCTAACCCTGTAGCGTTTGACCACGGGATCTAGCCCTTTGACTTTGCACGGACGAGCTTTGACCACTGGACCTCTCCAGCCGGTTGTGTTAGGTCAGCCCATAGGAACACATTGGAGCAACATCCGGGCCAGACCCACGGCAAGATCCCCTCTGTGTAGACCCGACGCGTTCGTTTCCCCCTCCAGGTGCCGGCGGTGGCGCCGTCCGTGAGGAGGCACACCCCGGAGACACGTGCCGCCTCTTCAGACATGCCACCACACCACCCTGCATGTATGAGGGCCCGGTGCGACGCTCGGGTGGCATTGCTATCCCCCAGGGCCCCCGTCCCGCCTAACCCTGTAGCATTTGACCACGGGATCTAGCCCTTTGACTTCGTACGGACGGGCTTTGAGCAGTGGATCTATCCATCCGGTTGTGTTAGGTCAGCCCATAGGAACACTTTGGAGCAACATTCGGGCCAGACCCACAACATGATCCCCTCCGTGTAGACCCGACGCGTCCGTTTCCCCCATCTAGGTGCCGGCGGCGGCACCGTCCGTGAGGAGGGCACACCCCGGAGAGGCATGTCGCCTCTTCGGACATGCTACCACACCACCCCGCATGTATGAGGTCCCGGTGCGACACTCCAGTGGCATTGCTACCCCCGAGGGCCCCCGTCCCGCCTAACCCTGTAACGTTTGACCACGGAATCTAACCCTTTGACTTTGCACAGACGGGCTTTGACCAGTGGACCTCTCCACCCGGTTGTGTTAGGTCAGCCCAAAGGAACACTTTGGAGCAACATCCGGGCCAGACCCACAGCAAGATCCACTCCGTGTAGACCCGACGCGTCCGTTTCCCCCCTCCAGGTGCCGGCGGCGGCGCCGTCCGTGAGGAGGCACACCCCGGAGACGCGTGCCGCCTCTTCGGACATGCCACCACACCACCCCGCATGTATGAGGGCCCGGTGCGACGCCCGGGTGGCATTGCTATCCCCCAAGGGCCCCCGTCCTGCCTAACCCTGTAGCATTTGACCACGGGATCTAGGTCTTTGACTTTGCACGGACGGGCTTTGAGCAGTGGACCTATCCATCCGGTTGTGTTAGATCAGCCCAAAGGAACACTTTGGAGCAACATCCGGGCCAGACCCACAGCAAGATCCCCTATGTGTAGCCCTTACGCGTCCATTTTTCCCCTCCAGGTGCCGGCGGCGGCGCCCTCAGTGAGGGGGGGGCACAACCAAGAGACGCGTGCCGCCTCTTCGGACATGCCACCACACCACCCCTCATGTATGAGGGCCCGGTGCGATGCTCCGGTGGCATTGCTACACCCAGGGTCCCCGTCTTGCCTAACCCTGTTGCGTTTGACCACGGGATCTAGCCCTTTGACTCTGCACGGACGGGCTTTGACCACTGGACCTCTCTAGCCGGTTGTGTTAGGTCAGCCCATAGGAACACATTGGAGCAACATCCGGGCCAGACCCATAGCAAGATCCCCTCCATGTAGACCCGACGCGTTCGTTTCCCCCTCCATGTTCCGGCGGTGGCGCCGCCCGTGAGGAGGCACACCCCGGAGACGCGTGCCGCCTCTTCGGACATGCCACCACACCACCCTGCATGTATGAGGGCCCGGTGCGACGCTCGGGTGGCATTGCTATCCCCCAGGGCCCCCGTCACGCCTAACCCTGTAGCGTTTGACCACGGGATCTAGCCCTTTGACTTTGTACGGACGGGCTTTGAGCAGTGGACCTATCCATCCAGTTGTGTTAGATCAGCCCATAGGAACACATTGGAGCAACATTCGGGCCAGACCCACAGCAAGATCCCCTCCGTCGACACCCGACGCGTCCGTTTCCCCCCTCCAGGTGCCGGCGGCGGCACCGTCCGTGAGGGGGGTCACACCCCGGAGACGCTTGTCGCCTCTTCGGACATGCTACCAAAACACCCCGCATGTATGAGGTCCCGGTGCGACGCTCCGATGGCATTGCTACCCCCGAGGGCCCCCGTCCCGCCTAACCCTGTAGCGTTTGACCACGGGATCTAACCCTTTGACTTTGCACGGACGGGCTTTGACCAATGGATCTCTCCACCCGGTTGTGTTAGGTCGGCCCAAAGGAACACTTTGGAGCAACATCTGGGCCAGACCCACAGCAAGATCCACTCCGTGTAGACCCGACGCGTCCGTTTCCCCCCTCCAGGTGCCGGCGGCGGCGCCATCCGTGAGGGGGCACACCCCGGAGACGCGTGCCGCCTCTTCGGAAATGCCACCACACCACCCCGCATGTATGAGGGCCCGGTGCGACGCTCCGGTGGCATTGCTACACCCAGGGTCCCCATCCCGCCTAACCCTGTAGCGTTTGACCATGGGATCTAGCCCTTTGACTTTGCATGGACGGGCTTTGACGAGTGCACGTCTCCACCCGGTTGTGTTAGGTCAGCCCATAGGAACACATTGGAGCAACATCCGGGCCAGACCCACAGCAAGATCCCCTCCGTGTAGACCCGGCGCGTTCGTTTCCCCCCTCTAGGTGTCGGCGGCGGCACCGTCCGTGAGGGGGGCACACCCCAAAGACGCGTACCACCTCTTCGAACATGCCACCACAGCACCCCGCATGTATGAGGGCCCGGTGTGACGCTCGGGTGGCATTGCTATCCCCTAGGGCCCCCGTCCCGCCTAACCCTGTAGCGTTTGACCACGGGATCTAGCCCTTTGACTTTGCACGGACAGGCTTTGAGCAGTGGACCTATCCATCCGGCTGTGTTAGATCAGCCCATAGGAACATTTTCGAGCAACATCCGGGCCAGACCCACAGCAAGATCCCCTCCGTGTAGACCCGGCGCGTCCGTTTCCCCCCTCCAGGTGCCGGCGGCGGCACCGTCCGTGAGGGAGGGCATACCGCGGAGATGCGTGCCGCCATTTCGGACATGCCACCACACCACCCCGCATGTATGAGGTCCTGGTGCGACGCTCCGGTGGCATTGCTACCCCCAAGGCCCCCCATCCCGCCTAACCCTATAGCGTTTGACCACGGGATCTAACCCTTTGACTTTGCACGGACGGGCTTTGACCAGTGGACCTCTCCACCCAGTTGTGTTATGTCAGCCCAAAGGAACACTTTGGAGCAACATCCGGGCAAGACCCACAGCAAGATCCACTCCGTGTAGACCCGACGCGTCCGTTTCCCCCCTCCAGGTGCCGGCGACGGCGCCGTCCGTGAGGGGGCACACCCCGGAGACACGTGCCGCCTCTTCGGACATGCCACCACACCACCCCGCATGTATGAGGGCTCGGTGCGACGCTCGGGTGGCATTGCTATCCCCCAAGGGCCCCCGTCCCGCCTAACCCTGTAGTGTTTGACCACGGGATCTAGGCCTTTGACTTTGCACGGACGGGCTTTGAGCAGTGGACCTATCCATCCCGTTGTGTTAGATCAGCCCAAAGGAACACTTTGGAGCAATATCCGGGCCAGTCCCACAGCAAGATCCCCTTTGTGTAGCCCTTATGCGTCTGTTTTTCCCCTCCAGGTGCCGGCAGCGGCGCCCTCAGTGACGAGGGGGGGGGGGCACAACCAGGAGATGTGTGCCGCCTGTTCAAACATGCCACCACACCACCCCTCATGTATGAGGGCCCGGTGCGATGCTCCGATGGAATTGCTACACCCAGGGTCCCCGTCTCGCCTAACCCTGTTGCGTTTGACCACGGGATCTAGCCCTTTGACTCTGCACGGACGGGCTTTGACCACTGGGCCTCTCTAGCCGGTTGTGTTAGGTCAGCCCATAGGAACACATTGGAGCAACATCCGGGCCAGACCCACAGCAAGATCCCCTCCGTGTAGACCCGACGCGTTCGTTTCCTACTCCAGGTGCCGGCGGCGGCGCCGTCCGTGAGGAGGCACACCCCGGAGACGCGTGCCGCCTCTTCGGACATGCCACCACACCACCCTGCATGTATGAGGGCCTGGTGCAATGCTCGGGTGGCATTTCTATCCCCCAGGGCCCCCGTCTTGCCTAACCCTGTAGCGTTTGACCACGGGATCTAGCCCTTTGACTTTGTACGGACGGGCTTTGAGCAGTGGACCTATCCATCCGGTTGTTTTAGATCAGCCCATAGGAACACTTTGGAGCAACATTCGGGCCAGACCCACAGCAAGATCCCCTCCGTGGAGACACGACGCGTCCGTTTCCCCCCTCCAGGTGCCGGCGGCGGCACCGTCCGTGGGGGGGGGGGGGTCACACCCCGAAGATGCGTGTCGCCTCTTCGGACATGCTACCAAACCACCCCGCATGTATGAGGTCCCGGTGCGACGCTCCGGTGGCATTGCTACCCCCGAGGGCCCCCGTCCCGCCTAACCCTGTAGCGTTTGACCACGGGATCTAACCCTTTGACTTTGCACGGACGAGCTTTGACCAGTGCACCTCTCCACCCGGTTGTGTTAGGTCAGCCCAAAGGAACACTTTGGAGCAACATCTGGGCCAGACCCACAGCAAGATCCACTCCGTGTAGACCCGACGCGTCCGTTTCCCCCCTCCAGGTGCCGGCGGCGGCGCCGTCCGTGAGGGGGCACACCCCGAAGACGCGTGCCGCCTCTTCAGACATGCCACCACACCACCCCTCATGTATGAGGGCCCGGTGCGATGCTCCGGTGGCATTGCTACACCCAGGGTCCCCGTCTCGCCTAACCCTGTTGCGTTTGACCACGGGATCTAGCCCTTTGACTCTGCACGGACGGGCTTTGACCACTGGACCTCTCTAGCCGGTTGTGTTAGGTCATCCAATAGGAACACATTGGAGCAACATCCGGGCCAGACCCACAGCAAGATCCCCTCCGTGTAGACCCGACGCGTTCGTTTCCCCCTCCAGGTGCCGGCGGTGGCGCCGTCCGTGAGGAGGCACACCCCGAAGACGCGTGCCGCCTCTTCGGACATGCCACCACACCACCCTGCATGTATGAGGGCCCGGTGCGACTCTCGGGTGGCATTGCTATCCCCCAGGGCCCCCATCCCGCCTAACCCTGTAGCGTTTGACCACGGGATCTAGCCCTTTGACTTTGTACGGACGGGCTTTGAGCAGTGGACCTATCCATCCGGTTGTGTTAGATCAGCCCATAGGAACACATTGGAGCAACATTCAGGCCAGACCCACAGCAAGATCCCCTCCGTCGACACCCGACGCGTCCGTTTCCCCCCTCCAGGTGCCGGCGGCGGCACCGTCCGTGAGGGGGGTCACACCCCGGAGACGATTGTCGCCTCTTCGGACATGCTACCAAACCACCCCGCATGTATGAGGTCCCGGTGCGACGCTCCGGTGGCATTGCTACCCCCGAGGGCCCCCGTCCCGCCTAACCCTGTAGCGTTTGACCACGGGATCTAACCCTTTGACTTTGCACGGACGGGCTTTGACCAGTGGACCTCTCCACCCGGTTGTGTTAGGTCAGCCCAAAGGAACACTTTGGAGCAACATCTGGGCCAGACCCACAGCAAGATCCACTCCGTGTAGACCCGACGCGTCTGTTTCCCCCATCCAGGTGCCGGCGGCGGCGCCGTCCGTGAGGGGGCACACCCCAGAGACGCGTGCCGCCTCTTCGGACATGCCACCACACCACCCCGCATGTATGAGGGCCCGGTGCGACGCTCCGGTGGCATTGCTACACCCAGGGTCCCCATCCCGCCTAACCCTGTAGCGTTTGACCATGGGATCTAGCCCTTTGACTTTGCATGGACGGGCTTTGACGAGTGGACGTCTCCACCCGGTTGTGTTAGGTCAGCCCATAGGAACACATTGGAGCAACATCCGGGCCAGACCCACAGCAAGATCCCCTCCGTGTAGACCCGGCGCGTTCGTTTCCCCCCTCCAGGTGTCGGCGGCGGCACCGTCCGTGAGGGGGGCACACCCCAAACATGCGTACCACCTCTTCGAATATGCCACCACAGCACCCCGCATGTATGAGGGCCCGGTGTGACGCTCGGGTGGCATTGCTATCCCCCAGGGCCCCTGTCCCGCCTAACCCTGCAGCGTTTGACCACGTGATCTAGCCCTTTGACTTTGCACGGACAGGCTTTGAGCAGTGGACCTATCCATCCGGCTGTGTTAGATCAGCCCATAGGAACATTTTGGAGCAACATCCGGGCCAGACCCACAGCAAGATCCCCTCCGTGTAGACCCGACGCGTCCGTTTCCCCCCTCCAGGTGCCGGCGGCGGCACCGTCCGTGAGGGAGGGCATACCCCGGAGATGCGTGCCGCCATTTCGGACATGCCACCACACCACCCCGCATGTATGAGGTCCTGGTGCGACGCTCCGGTGGCATTGCTACCCCCAAGAGCCCCCATCCCGCCTAACCCTATAGCGTTTGACCACGGGATCTAACCCTTTGACTTTGCACGGACGGGCTTTGACCAGTGGACCTCTCCACCCAGTTGTGTTATGTCAGCCCAAAGGAACACTTTGGAGCAACATCCGGGCCAGACCCACAGCAAGATCCACTCCGTGTAGACCCGAAGCGTCCGTTTCCCCCCTCCAGGTGCCGCCGGCGGCGCCGTCCTTGAGGGGGCACACCCCGGAGACACGTGCCGCCTCTTCGGACATGCCACCACACCACCCCGCATGTATGAGGGCCCGATGCGACGCTCGGGTGGCATTGCTATCCCCCAAGGGCCCCCGTCCCGCCTAACCCTGTAGTGTTTGACCACGGGATCTAGGCCTTTGACTTTGCACGGACGGGCTTTGAGCAGTGGACCTATCCATCCCGTTGTGTTAGATCAGCCCAAAGGAACACTTTGGAGCAATATCCGGGCCAGTCCCACAGCAAGATCCCCTTTGTGTAGCCTTTACGCGTCTGTTTTTCCCCTCCAGGTGCCGGCGGCGGCGCCCTCAGTGACGGGGGGGGGGCACAACCAGGAGATGTGTGTGCCTCTTCGAACATGCCACCACACCACCCCTCATGTATGAGGGCCCGGTGCGATGCTCCGATGTCATTGCTACACCCAGGGTCCCCGTCTCGCCTAACCCTGTTGCGTTTGACCACATGATCTAGCCCTTTGACTCTGCACGGACGGGCTTTGACCACTGGACCTCTCTAGCCGGTTGTGTTAGGTCGGCCCATAGGAACACATTGGAGCAACATCCGGGCCAGACCCACAGCAAGATCCCCTTCGTGTAGACCCGACGCGTTCGTTTCCCCCTCCAGGTGCCGGCGGTGGCGCCGTCCGTGAGGAGGCACACCCCGGAGACGCGTGCCGCCTCTTCGGACATGCCACCACACCACCCTGCATGTATGAGGGCCCGGTGCGATGCTCGGGTGGCATTTCTATCCCCCAGGGCCCCCGTCCCGCCTAACCCTGTAGCGTTTGACCACGGGATCTAACCCTTTGACTTTGCACGGACGGGCTTTGACCAGTGGACCTCTCCACCCGATTGTGTTAGGTCAGCCGAAAGGAACACTTTGGAGCAACATCTGGGCCAGACCCACAGCAAGATCCACTCCGTGTAGACCCGACGCGTCCGTTTCCCCCCTCCAGGTGCCGGCGACGGCGCCGTCCGTGAGGGGGCACACCCCAAAGACGCGTGCCGCCTCTTCGGACATGCCACCACACCACCCCGCATGTATGAGGGCCCGGTGCGACGCTCCGGTGGCATTGCTACACCCAGGGTCCCCATCCCGCCTAACCCTGTAGCGTTTGACCACGGGATCTAGCCCTTTGACTTTGCATGGACGGGCTTTGACCACTGGACGTCTCCACCCGGTTGTGTTAGGTCAGCCCATAGGAACACATTGGAGCAACATCCGGGCCAGACCCACAGCAAGATCCCCTCCGTGTAGACCCGACACGTTCGTTTCCCCCCTCGAGGTGTCGGCGGCGGCACCGTTCGTGAGGGGGGAACACCCCAAAGACGCGTACCACCTCTTCGAACATGCCACCACAGCACCCCGCATGTATGAGGGCCCGGTGTGATGCTCGGGTGGCATTGCTATCCCCCAGGGCCCCCGTCCCGCCTAACCCTATAGGGTTTGACCACGGGATCTAGCCCTTTGACTGTGCACGGACAGGCTTTGAGCAGTGGACCTATCCATCCGGTTGTGTTAGATCAGCCCATAGGAACACTTTGGAGCAACATCCGGGCCAGACCCACAGCAAGATCCCCTCAGTGTAGACCCGACGCGTCCGTTTCGACCCCTCCAAGTGCCGGCGGCGGCACCGTCCGTGAGGGAGGGCATACCCCGGAGATGCGTGCCGCCATTTCGGACATGCCACCACACCACCCCGCATGTATGAGGTCCTGGTGCGATGCTCCGGTGGCATTGCTACCCCCAAGGGCCCCCATCCCGCCTAACCCTATAGCGTTTGACCACGGGATCTAACCCTTTGACTTTGCACGGACGGGCTTTGACCAGTGGACCTCTCCACCCAGTTGTGTTAGGTCAGCCCAAAGGAACACTTTGGAGCAACATCTGGGCCAGACCCACAGCAAGATCCACTCCGTGTAGACCCGACGCGTCCGTTTCCCCCCTCCAGGTGCCGGCGGCGGCGTCGTCCGTGAGGGGGCACACCCCGGAGACACGTGTCGCCTCTTCGGACATGCCACCACACCACCCCACATGTATGAGGGCCCGGTGCGACGCTCGGCTGGCATTGTTATCCCCCAAGGGCCCCCGTCCCGCCTAACCCTGTAGTGTTTGACTACGGGATCTAGGCCTTTGACTTTGCACGGACGGGCTTTGAGCAGTGGACCTATCCATCCCGTTGTGTTAGATCAACCCAAAGGAACACTTTGGAGCAATATCCGGGCCAGTCCCACAGCAAGATCCCCTCTGTGTATCCCTTACGCGTCCGTTTTTCCCCTCCAGGTGCCGGCGGCGGCGCCCTCAGTGACGGGGGGGGGGGGGGGGGGCACAACCAGGAGATGTGTGCCGCCTCTTCGGACGTGCCACGACACCACCCCTCATGTATGAGGGCCCGGTGCGATGCTCCGGTGGCATTGCTACACCCAGGGTCCCCGTCTCGCCTAACCCTGTTGCGTTTGACCACGGGATCTAGCCCTTTGACTCTGCACGGACGGGCTTTGACCACTGGACCTCTCTAGCCGGTTGTGTTAGGTCAGCCCATAGGAACACATTGGAGCAACATCCGGGCCAGACCCACAGCAAGATCCCCTCCATGTAGACCCGACGCGTTCGTTTCCCCCTCCAGGTGCCGGCGGTGGCGCCGTCCGTGAGGAGGCACACCTCGGAGACGCATGCCGCCTCTTCGGACATGCCACCACACCACCCTGCATGTATGAGGGCCCGGTGCGATGCTCGGGTGGCATTGCTATCCCCCAGGGCCCCCGTCCCGCCTAACCCTGTAGCGTTTGACCACGGGATCTAGCCCTTTAACTTTGTACGGACGGGCTTTGAGCAGTGGACCAATCCATCCGGTTGTGTTAGATCAGCCCATAGGAACACTTTGGAGCAACATTCAGGCCAGACCCACGGCAAGATCCCCTCCGTGTAGACCCGACGCGTCCGTTTCCCCCATCCAGGTGCCGGCGGTGGCACCGTCCGTGAGGGGGGGCACACCCCGGAGACGCGTGTCGCCTCTTTGGACATGCTACGACACCACCCCGCATGTATGAGGTCCCGGTGCAATGCTCCGGTGGCATTGCTACCCCCGGGGGCCCCCGTCCCGCCTAACCCTGTAGCGTTTGACCACGGGATCTAACCCTTTGACTTTGCACGGACGGGCTTTGACCAATGGACCTCTCCACCCGGTTGTGTTAGGTCAGCCCACAGGAACACATTGGAGCAACATCCGGGCCAGACCCACAGCAAGATCCACTCCGTGTAGACCCGACGCGTCCGTTTCGCCCCTCCAGGTGCCGGCGATGGCGCCGTCCGTGAGGGGGCACACCCTGGAGACGCGTGCCGCCTCTTAGGACATGCCACCACACCACCCCGCATGTATGAGGGCCCAGTGCGACGCTCAGGTGGCATTGCTACACCCAGGGTCTCCATCCCGCCTAACCCTGTAGTGTTTGACCACGGGATCTAGCCCTTTGACTTTGCATGGACGGGCTTTGACCAGTGGACGTCTCCACCCGGTTGCGTTAG
Source organism: Triticum aestivum (assembly GCF_018294505.1). Taxonomy (NCBI): domain Eukaryota; kingdom Viridiplantae; phylum Streptophyta; class Magnoliopsida; order Poales; family Poaceae; genus Triticum; species Triticum aestivum. Next base: position 620,098,977 of record NC_057806.1, on the reverse strand, counting down.
GTCAGCCCATAGGAACACATTGGAGCAACATCCGGGCCAGACCCATAGCAAGATCCCCTCCGTGTAGACCCAACGCGTTCGTTTGCCCCTCCAGGTGTAGGCGGCGGCGCCGTCCGTGAGGGGGGCACACCCCAAAGACGCGTACCACCTCTTCGGACATGCCACCACAGCACCCTGCATGTATGAGGGCCCGGTGCGACTTTCGGGTGGCATTGCTATCCCCCAGGGCCCCCGTCCCGCCTAACCCTGTAGCGCTTGACCACGGGATCTAGCCCTTTGACCTTGCACGGACGGGCTTTGAGCAGTGGACCTATCCATCCGGTTGTGTTAGATCAGCCCATAGGAACACTTTGGAGCAACATCCGGGCCAGACCCATAGCAAGATCCCCTCCGTGTAGACCCGACGCGTCTATTTCCCCCCACCAGGTGCCGGCGGCGACACCGTCCATGAGGGAGGGCATTCCCCGGAGATGTGTGCCGCCTCTTCGGACATGCCACCACACCACCTCGCATGTATGAGGTCCCGGTGCGACGCTCCGGTGGCATTGCTACCTCCGAGGGCCCCCATCCCGCCTAACCCTGTAGCGTTTGACCACGGGATCTGACCCTTTGACTTTGCACGGACGGGCTTTGACCAGTGGACCTCTCCACCCGGTTGTGTTAGGTCAGCTTGTAGGAGCACTTTGGAGCAACATCCAGGCCAGGCCCACAGCAAGATCCCCTCCGTGTAGACCCGACGCGTTCGTTTCCCCCCTCCAGGTGCTGGCGGCGCCGCCATCTGTGAGGGGGGCACACCCCGGAGACGCGTGCCGCCTCTTCGGACATGCCACCACACCACCCCGCATGTATGAGGTCCCGGTGCAACGCTCGGGTGGCATTGCTATCCCCCGAGGGGCCCCATCCCTCCTAACCCTGTAGCATTTGACCACGGGATCTAGCCCTTTGACTTTGCACGGACGGGCTTTGACCAGTGGACCTATCCATCCGGTTGTGTTAGATCGGCCCATAGGAATACTTTGTTGCAATATCCGGGCCAGACCCACAGCAAGATCCCCTCCATGTAGCCCTTACGCGTCCGTTTTCCCCCTCCAGGTGCCGGCGGCGGCGCCGTCAGTGAGGGGGGGCACAACCTACATCCATCATGGAAATGGACTATCACGGTGAAACCTTCAGACCCGGGAACCGGGCCGGTAACTGAACTTTTCACCGTAATTGTCCATTTTCTTAGCAGAAGTCTAACGAATACCGGAGCTCACTTCGTATGGATTAGCCAACTTTTTAAATAGGTCATGTTGCTTGTCTTTGGGAAGGTGGGACTATTTTTTACAGTGTGCTGAGAGTCACACATATGCCATTATAAAAAAAATAAAAAAATGCAAAGTATCTATGCCGACGGCTTAGCTGTCGGCATAGATTGACGCGTGGCACGTGGGACCAAGCCTATTCCGACGGCCATGCCGTCGGCATAGCGCCCCCCCTTATCCACTCCCCGTCCCTCCTCCTCCACTCGTTTCTCTCCTCGCACCCCGATCCAACTCCCTCTCCTCGACACCCAACCGCCGCCGTCACCCTCTCCGTGCCGTCAATGCCACCCTAGCTGCTCGCCCCCGCCTCCGGCCGCCGCCATTTCCACCCACCCGCGCGCCGCGCCGTCGTCATCTCCGCCCCACCCGCCCCGTCTTCGCCCACCCACCCACCCACCATCGCTGTTGTCTCCACCCACCCATGCCGCGCTGCCATGCCCCCCCCCCCCCGCCGGAGTCCCTGGCCTGATCTCCGGCCGCTGCTCCACCCCCTCCGCCGACGCCCTCCCGAAGGGGGCCCCTACCCCGACGCCCCTTTCTCCTGGCCCGGCTCCGACCGGCCTCCTCCGCCACCACGCCGACAACCGTCCGCCCGGCCCCGACCACCGTCTGCCAGGCCCTGCCCTTGCCTCGTCTCGGCCCCCTCCGATGTAGCCACCTCCCCCGCCCCTGCTGTCCTCCAGCAGCTTCGGTGCTGCTTCCCCTCGGTGAGCTCCCCCGCCCCCCGGTCACTCGCCGGAGTTGTAGCTCATGCCGCTGTTGTGTTAGCTAGATAGACAAAATTAGTGTAGTGCAATTATTTTGTATGTTTACTGCAATTTTAGTAGATAGATAGAGAAATGTTAAAATTTGGATAGTTGAATGAAATGGATAGATAAGTAGATAAACTTCTAGGTACATCAATGTATGGATAGGTAGGTACATTTTAGTTTTGACCAAAAAATTAATCAATGCGGTAAAAATTTAATTTGATGTATCATGATCATCTAAGTTTTTTACTTTATGTTTTGAATAATGTAGAATATATGCATTCTATCCTACAATTTGAGATGTTGTTGAAATTCTACATGAGATGCGAAGTTCTAAACATTTTAGTCGGTGGAATTTATAGGGTTTGTGGCGTCGCATCTCTCAATATGATATGTAGATAGATGTTTTGTGAAGTAGATAGATAGACAGATGTTAAAATTTGGATCATGGTTAGTGGTTAGTTCATCATGATGATATTGCAAAAAAATTGAAGACAAAATTTTGATTGACTGAGATGTGATGATCTAAGTTGTTCTTTCGGTGGATTGTGCGGGCTTTGTGCTGTCGCATTTCATCGGAGTGACCGTTGTACGACGCGTTGGTCCCCCTGAGCGTCCCTCTGCTGTTCGACTACTTCCTCTACAGCCGAGGGTGAGCTACAAGTCCATCTCCTCCATTTTTTCATATCACTAGATTTCAATCTCAAGTCAACTGGTGTAACCTAGGCGTCTCCCGTCCGAAAGGGTTGCATCGATAAATATGCATTCAATTGCATATTTATCACCGCAGCTCTTTCGGATTGTCCAGCATTTTCCACGGACAGCCCGAGGATGTGTAGATTGGGTATGTTCTCCATGTTCTACCCTGTTCCGAGACAGGATTTCGGCGGTGCCTCCCCATTGTTCTCCAGAGCACATTCTCTCGGCTATTTGCCGAGACATGTATCTAGAGAACAGCGGGGAGGTGTTGCCGAAATTTTGTCTCGGAACGGGGTAGAATGGAGAACGTACTCAATCTACACATCCTCGGGTGGGATTAGGACCCATCTTTACCTATTAGAGATGTAGGTGGATTCAACGCGGTAGAAACTGAAAATTTGATGTGATTAATGTAAGTGAATCCTTAATTATGTTGTGTGGCTTGCAAAAAAGAAGAGGATGGCAGATAATCAGCGGATGTACGGTGGTTTTATCCGTCGGAATCGAGTAACATCAGAGTGGATCACGAATACTGGTGTGTATTTGAAGGAGATATTCCGTCGTCTAATGAGAATTATCCCACCATGCCCCTGTGCGAGATGTGCCAGACGTCACCGTAGAAATCAGACGGACATGAGTGAGCACCTTCGCACGCACGGATATATGCCAAACTTTGACATGCCACCGATAAACATAGTCGAGCAGGACCATGGTAGAGAGGAGGTGATGCAACAACACATTGATGGATATGAGGATGATGGGGTCAGGGACATGCTAGATGATGTCATTGTTGTAGAAACGGCAAATGCGTCACCTTCAGAGAATGAACCGGAGGAGCCGGAGGCAACCGCAAAGGCCTTATTGGAGGTCTTGGCCTCGTCGAAGAAACCTCTTTATGCGGGTGCGAAAATATCTCAGCTGGATGCCATCTCGCAATTGATTGTAGTCAAGGCTGAGTACGGCTATAGCCAGAAATGCTTCGAAGCATTCCTGGGAGTATGGGCTAACAGCCTCCTTGAGGGTCATGAACTACCGAAAAGCATGTACGATACAAAGAAAATCATGAAGGCACTCTCTATGGATTATGAGAAAATAGATGTTTGCCCGAAGAATTGCCTTTTGTTTAGGCACGAGTATGCGGATGACAAGTACTGTAGCAAGTGCGGTTCGTCTCGATACATTGAGGTGGTCGGTGAGGATGGTGAGAAAAAGCAGCTAACTGTAAGTGCATCTAGTGCCACCCCTAGTTGGTTTTGGAGTATTGACGACAAACCTAGTTGAGGGACTAATGTGTTTGTGAGAATTGCAGGATAACACAGGTAGAAGTCCCTCATTGATTCGGTTTTCCTACCAGAGATGACCCCTAAAAATGTATGAAGACATTGATGTCAAAGGTGGTATATGAAGATATTCACATTGAATACTATGACAAGAGAAGACATCGCATGAAGCCTATGGAGCTTGAAGACTTAGATCTTTCGTAGTTCTTTTTCTTCTTTGTTGAGTCATAGGAACCACCATACTGTTAAGTGGGGTCCAAGAGAACCAGTCAGAATGACTGAAGTGATGCTTAACCAAAACCTATGTCTTCGAGTGAAGACTATGAGAGCGAATCTTGTCCAGAGTCGTACAAGTCAGCTTTGCTTGTAGCCCAAGTAAAGTTGCCGTGTGAGTTTGAAATCTGACCGTTGGAACACGTGTCAGTTCCTTAGTGACCCAGGGTCATTGCGGACAAATCAGGTCGGGTTGCCTAGTGGCTGTAAATAGCCCACCCCCTACAACCATAAATGGTTGGCTGCTCAGAGTTAGTGTACGGCTTTTGTTGTTTGAGAGCAACCCACCTCGAAGCCTTTGAGAGAGAATTCCTTGCGAGGATAAAGCCCTAACCACCCAGAGCCAAAGAGAATTAGGCATCACTTAAGTCTTCTTGTCTGTGTGATCTGAAGACTTATTACACTTGAGGACTGTGAATCCTCCAGCCGGTTAGGCGTCGCGTTCTGAGCATCCAAGAGACATTGTGGATCACCGGTGAACAAAGTCTGTGAAGGTTTGGGAGTCTACCTTGAAGACTTACCAGAGTGATTGGATGAGGTCTGTGTGACCTTAGCTCAAGGGGAATACGGTGAGGACTGGGTGTCCTGAGCTGCGTGTTCAGGACTGGGTCTCCGGGACTGTGTGTCCTCAGGTTTAAATACCTAGCCGCCCTAACCAGACGTACAGTTGTCACAGCAACTGGAACTGGTCCAACAAATCATTGTCTCCAATGAGTCACTGGTTTCATCCTTCCCTTCCCCTTACTTACTGTTACTCCCTGTGAAGTCATTATATGTTTGCACTATCTTTTGTCTTCACTGAGTGACTGCGTGTTCTGTTTGGCTTCATAATATCTTCCTACCTGATCCTTACTACATTGCCGCCATTAGTCATTGTGCTCTCACTCCATTGAATACTTGACTATGGTTTGCCTAGTGTAGTCTACCTTCTGCTGCATGGTAATAGGTTTATTTCTATTGTTTGTCTTCGAAACTGCCACGTTTTGAAGACTTTCATAAAAATTGCCTATTCACCCCCCTCTAGTCGATATAACGCACTTTCAATTGGTATCAGAGCAAGGTACTCCCTTGTTCTGTGTGATTCGGTTTAATCACCTGGAGTTTTAGCTATGTCGACTGCAGGGATAATTAAAGTCTCCGCTGCGTGCCCCGTCTTCGATGGAACTGAATATCCCTACTCGAAGAATAAGATGCGCATGCATCTTGAAGCCATTGATGTCGACCTATGGTATGTCGTCAAGAATGGCGTTCCCAAGGCTGGAGAAGGTGTCACTGCTGCTGATGTCAAGAAGTTTATTCAACTGGACTCTACTGCCAAGAATATCATTTGTGGTCATCTGACCAAAGGACAATATGGGCGTGTGAGTGCTTTGGAAACATCTAAGCTAGTCTGGGACTGGCTCTCCAAAGTCAACGAAGGCGTCTCAACCCAGAGAGATCAGAGAATCAGTGTCCTTCGCAACCTCTTCAACCGCTTCAAGAGAAATGACAATGAGAATGTCCAGCTCACATTTGATCGACTCACTAACATCACGAATGAGCTTCAAGCCCTTGGCGCTACTGAGATCACCAAGCATGAAGTCGTCAAGACACTACTGAGATCACTTGACAGTTCGTTTGACATCCTAGCCCTGATGATTCAAGAACGTCCTGATTTCAAGACACTCGATCCGTCTGACATACTTGAGAGGCTCAACACACATGAGTTTCAGCTTTCTGAGAAAAGAGATATCTACGGTCCAAACTATGGGCGAACTCGTGCCTTGAAGGCAAAAGTTGTCTCCTCATCTGAAGAAGAATCTGACAGCAGTTCGGATGATCCTGAAGACATTGGAAGGGAACTTGCTATGCTTGTGAAGAAGTTCCAAAAATTCACCAAGAAGAAAGGTTTCAGAAAGTCTTCCCAATCAAGCTCAAGGAATGATGAAGCTTCTGCTCATGACTACAAGAAGAAAACATGTCACAAGTGCAAGAAACCTGGCCACTTCATCTCTGAGTGTCCGCAGTGGGACAATGAGAACAAAAAGAAGAAGAAGAGCAAGGAATATGACTCTGACGACAAGAAGAAGAAGAAATACTCAAAGTCTTCTTCCAAGTCTTCCTGAAAGTCTTCATCACACAAGAAGAGCTCATCTGGCAAGGCACGTGCGTTTGTTGGTAAGGAAATGGATTCAGAGGAGGAGTCCGCTTCTGAGGAGGCGGAGGTGGAGTCTGAGGAGGAGTCCGATTCTGGGGTCGCAAGTCTGGCTACAGCATACGTTGCCAAGTCCATCTTCAACACTGCAGACAATGACTTCATCACCGACACCGATGCAAATGACAAGGACTACTCCGCTCCTACCTACTGCTTCATGGCACGCGGTGCCAAGGTAAACACACGCACTACTCACTATCAAACATCTAGTGACAATGACTCTGATTGTGGTTCAAAACCCAGCTACAAAACACTTGCTAAAATTGCAACTGAACAACAGAAAGCCATGGAACATATTCAAAAACTGTTAGACAAAAGCGATGATTTGTTAGGCGCTGAAATGACTCATTCTGAGTCCTTAATTGAAGACATAAAAAATCTTCACGTTAAGTATGAGGAACTTGAAAGTCGTCATGAAACGCTCTCAACAAGTCATGAAAAGCTTTCCTATGATTATCTTCAAAGGAAGCTAGATCTTGAGAAATTGAGAGCGGCTCATGAAGATCTTCAAAAGGAAAATGAGTCACTTCGCGCCAAACAGATCAGTTCCTCTCAGGAAGGATTTGAACCACCATGTCTTAAATGCATTAAGCGTGATAATGCTACTACTGTTGCTGAATGTTCTACTACTGCTACTATTGCAATATCTTCAACTGTTGATGTGGGAACTAACCCCTCTGCTGAGGATTCCACTGCTATTGATGATGAGAATGCTAGGTTGAAGACATTGCTTGAAACAGGGATGTAAAAAAGTCTTAAAGGGCATCAGACACTATGTGATGTCCTCAAAAAGCAGATCTTGAACCGAAACCCGAGGAAAGAGGGTGTTGGGTTCGTAAGGAAAATGAATGCTGATGGCTCTTACTGGAAACCTGAGAAGTACCCCAAAACCACATGGGTTGCTGCAAAGGAATCTTCAGCAGATCCATCCACTCTATCTGGCTTCACTTGTGCAAACCCCATTGTCATTGATGAATCCTTTGATGCAAACTATAAACTGTTTAAGAATCAGAATGGTGAAGTGTTTGCCATGTACATTGGTACTAACTGCAGGAATGGACCGCCTATGAAGAAGATCTGGGTTCCGAAAAAGTGTCTGGAGAATCTTCCTGTGAATGTCATCATGACACCACACGTGAAGAAGACAAACCCCAGACCACAGGCTTCATACGGTCCAAAGGCTTCATACAGACAGATGACTCACCTGAGTCGCACTAATGCAAATGTTTTGCAGGGAAACCATACTCAGGCCTATGAATATGAGCGCGGTTCATCAAACCGACATGTTCATAAGACCAAGAACTATTCCACTTATTCTTATGAGTACTATTGTCCGCCTGCAAGACTGTTTGCTAGGGCTCCAAAGCCAAATTTCTCAGATGCTGCACTTAGACTTATTGCTTCTAAGCCACCCTTGAAGATGTGGGTGGCTAAGAAAGCTTAACTCTCTTTTGCAGGGAAAGGTCTCCAGCAGAAAACCAAAATCGTCTGACGCTATTGCTGGGGACCTTAAACATCTTGTAGGGTGCAAGATCAAATGTCCGAATGGTCTTACTATGTACTTCGTTCCTGAATCGCTTGCTACTCTCCCTATTAGTCCTAATCTGGATCTAAGCTTTCATAACCCAATGGTTCGTCAAATGTTTTTGCTTCACAATTCTCTTCGTGAAGCCTATCCCCCTAACTGCACTGTAGGGTATGATACCAGCGTCTTCAGAATGGATTATTGATAGTGGGTGTACCAATCACATGACTGGCAAAAGAAGCCTTCTTATGGACTCAACCTTATGTCCATCGGACAAGAGTCACATCACATTTGCTGACACTGGTAAAAGTAAGGTATTGGGCCTAGGTAGAGTTGCAATCTCAAAGGATCAACACATGGATAAAGTCATGCTTGTTGAATCCCTTGGCTTCAACTTAATGTCTGTCTTAATGCTTTGCGATTTGAACATGGTCGTAATATTTGGAAAATATCGCTGCCTTGTACTAATGGAATCTGACAAGTCTCTAGTGTTTGAAGGGTATCGGAAAGATGATTTGTACGTGGTAGATTTCTCAGCAGGGCCACAACTTGCCGTATGTCTTCTAGCAAAAGCTTCAGAATGCTGGCTCTGGCATCGGAGGCTAGGGCATGCTGGCATGAGGAACCTCCACACCCTTGCAAAGAAGAAGCATGTCATAGGCATCAAGGGCGTCAAGTTCAAGAAAGATCACTTATGCGGTGCCTGTGAAGCAGGAAAGATGACGAGGGCCAAACATCCCTCGAAGACAATCATGACAACTACTCGACCCTTCAAACTGCTCCACATGGATCTTTTTGGTCCCACTCATTACTCAACTCTTAATACTACTGCTTGTCTCTATGGCTTTGTCATTGTTGATGATTATTCTAGATATACTTGGGTGCACATAATCCTCTAAAGACTGAAGTGCAGGATGTCTTCAGACGCTTCGCTAATCGAGCAATGAACAACTATGGCGCCAAGATAAAGCACATCAGAAGTGACAATGGCACTGAATTCAAGAACACTGGCCTTGATACATATCTTGATACCTTGGGCATCACACATGAATTCTCAGCCCCGTACACGCCACAGCAGAATGGCGTCGTTGAACGCAAGAACAGAACACTCATTGAGATGGCCCGAACGATGCTTAATGAATACAAGACTCCAAGAAAATTCTAGCCTGAAGCCATTGATACTGCATGCCATACAATCAATCGTGTTTATCTTCACAAGCTTCTGAACAAGACATCTTATGAGCTCCTTACTGGCAAGAAGCCAAATATCAGTTACTTCAGAGTATTTGGCGCCAGGTGCTGGATCAAGGATCCACATCACACTTCAAAATTTGCACCAAAAGCACATGAGGGTTTTATGCTTGGATATGGAAAGGATTCGCACTCCTACAGAGTCTTCAATCTCTTTCATTATAAAGTAGTTGAAACAGTGGATGTGCGGTTTGATGAGACTAACGGTTCACAAAGAGAGCACCTCCCAAATGTGCTAGATGAAGTTCCATCCAGCGAATCAATCAAGCTTATGGGAACCGGAGAAATCATACCCTCTGAAGCTCAACCTGAAGAGGAACTTATCATCTCCGCACCTGATCAACCTGAAGACAATGCTCAGCCTGAAGACAATCCCACTAACAATGACAATGATCAGCAAGAGCAAAACCTTCGCCCTGTACATCCTTGTGTTGCCAATGAAGTGCAGATTGAGAGAATAATTGATAGCATCAATGCACCCGGTCCGCTCACTCGTTCAAGGGCAACTCAGCTAGCAAATTTCTGTGGGCACTTCGCATTCATCTCAATAACAGAACCTAAGAAAATTGAAGAAGCCTTCATGGAACCTGAATGGATTCAAGCTATCTAAGAAGAGCTTCAACAGTTTGAGCTGAACAATGTATGGGAACTGGTTAAGCATCCTGATCCTCAGAAGCACAACATAATAGGCACCAAATGGATATACCGCAACAAGCAAGATGAGCATGGTCAAGTTGTCAGAAACAAAGCTTGTCTCGTTGCTCAAGGATATACTCAAGTGCAAGGCATTGACTTCGATGAAACATTTGCTCCTGTGGCTAGACTGGAAGCCATACGCATACTGCTAGCCTATGAAAATCATCACAACATACTTCTATATCAAATGGATGTGAAGAGCGCCTTTCTCAATGGCAAGATTGAAGAAGAAGTGTATGTTGCACAACCGCCTGGCTTTGAAGATCCAAAACATCCTGACATGGTATACAAGCTCAACAAGGCACTGTATGGCCTCAAACAAGCCCCTCGGGCCTGGTATGACACACTCAAATACTTCCCCAAGAGCAAAGGCTTCATACCTGGTTCCCTCGACCCCACTCTCTTCACGAAGACATATGATGGTGAACTGTTTGTGTGCCAAATATATGTGGATGACATTATCTTCGGCTGCACCAATCAGAAGTACAGTGAAGAGTTTGGATTATGATGCAAGAGCAATATCAGATGTCCATGATGGGAGAGCTGAAGTTCTTCGTCGGTCTTCAAATACGACAGCAACACAACGACATCTTCATATCTCAAGAGAAGTATCTCAAAGATTGCCTGAAGAAGTTCGGTATGTAAGACTGCAAAGGCTTCACGACGCCAATGCCAGCCAAGCATCATCTGGGTCCTGATGACAATGGTAAAGAGTTCGACCAAAAGGTATACCGCTCCATGATTGGTTCTTTGCTTTATCTATGTGCATCTAGGCCAGATATTATGCTTAGTGTTTGCATGTGTGCTCGATTTCAAGCGGCACCAAAGGAGTCGCATCACTTAGCTGTGAAGCGATATTTGGCTCACAACCCAACTCTAGGATTATGGTATCCAAAGGGATCAGAGTTTGATCTGGTTGGATTCTCGGATGCTGATTATGCTGGTGACAAAGTGGATCGCAAGTCTACATCAGGCACATGTCACTTTCTGGGACGATCACTTGTATGCTGGTCTTCAAAGAAGCAGAACTATGTATCTCTCTCCACTACTGAATCTGAATACATTGCTGCTGGATCTTGCTACGCTCAGCTTCTGTGGATGAAGCAAACACTCAAGGACTATGGCATTCATCTGAAGCAAGTGCCACTCTACTGCGACAACGAAAGCGCCATCAAGATTGCCAACAACCCAGCTCAGCACTCGAAGACAAAACACATTGAAATTCATCATCACTTTCTCAGAGATCATGTTGTGAAGGAAGATATTGACATCATACACGTCAACACTGAAGAGCAATTGGCAGATATCTTTACCAAGCCCTTGGATGAAAAGAGATTTTGCAAGTTACGGTGTGAGCTAAATATCTTGGAATCCTCAAATGTCCTGTGATCAGGCACACATCCTAACACTTATGCATATTGATGACTTAGATGTGCAACATACGAAGTAAAGTATATCTTCAATCAATGAAGACATACATTCTAAGTGTGAATACATTAATATGGAATTTGACTTCGGAGCGCCATGATAATTGTGCGCCGTGTCTGGGTCTAATACTTCCTATACGGTGGGTAACGCCACCACCAAAATGTTCTGTTTGAAGTGTTTCACTCATGGCGTTACATTTGCTATGTCTTCACATTTGGTTTGGCTTCAATTTCAACATGTCTTCATGATTATCTTCACTACGTTGATTATATATATATATATATATATATATACTAGTGTACTGTCCTCTACAGCATTCACTTATAGCTATGTCTTCTTGTTGAATCTTTTGAACTAAGTGAATGTGATCGGACCCTAACCTCTCTATGCTTTCTATCTCAAACTCTATCTCTCCAAATCATATGCATTCTATTGAAACTGTCGAATGTCTTCTCTGCGTCCTTGTCAGCAGAAGATACAGAGACAAACATTAAGTCTGTTTTCAATGCTCATTCCTTCACCTGAAGCCCGGAGAAGTGGGAATGACCACCCGACAATCCAGGCGTGCGTGGGACGTGGAACAACCCTCAATATGCTGCATCATGGCCATGTGTTCCTCAGACGTGAATCGCCAGGGGCACCTATGTAATAACGCAGTGCCGCCCCTGTACCTATAAATACACACCTCACAGCAGTCATTATCTCTTCTTCCACTCTCGCACGAACCCTAGCGCCACCGCTAGCCCTCGACGACGCCGGCGACGAAGCGCTTTGCTGCCGCAACCTCTCCGACACCGTCTTCACGCCGACCGCGGACATCGTCTTCTCCACCGTCGCCGTAGGTGTCTTCCGTCGCCAAGTTAGGGCACGGACGATCGAACTGCTCGGCCTCCTCTTCCACTCCGTCTAGCAGTTCTTCGTGTGGTAAATAAAACTTCCTTTTTACAGCCCCCTTGATCCTATAGCTTCGTCACTTTCGACCACAAGCAGTTTCTGTTCACACAAGTTGGATCTCTTACATACTGCATCTCATAATATGCCTAGAATATTCACTTGTATTTCACAAAGTAGTTAGATTCCTCACTTGTACTGATCCATGGATTCGTACAAATCTAGAACCAACTCCTTATCTATGAGTGAATGTCTTTGCACGATGAGGTCAATGTCTTCTAAACTGATTTATCTTCAAAATCTTCTGAGAATGCATATGACCTCTTCCCCTTCCCTCGCACCTTAATGCTGTCACAGGTACATGTCCGTGGGAGAATCCCTTGGTTCTCATAGTCTGCATTCATTTGCAGAATACTTACAGCATCACATAAATTCTCCTGAAGCCAGTTCCTGTTTGTCCAGCAAGCGAAAACCTTTGAAGCCTTTGAACGTATTGAAGCATTTTAGTTTAAAGTTCATGGCTTCAGAGAAATCAGCAAGGAAGGGTGGCAGAAAGTGTCGAGGAGAAACATCAAGAGATCTGCCCGATGACCTCTCAGAGCTGTACAAGACAGATCCTGAAGAGGATTACAATCAGCGCAAGACACGAATCCAATGGATTCGACGCTATTGGGCAGAACAGTGGTTCAAGTACATATTCGTGACAAAGGAATATGCTGAAAAGAATGCCATCAAGTGACCATGGGGAGACATCCTCTACAAAAATCTTCAACCCAGGACCAGAGATGAAGCCATTGAACAAGGCTTCTATCCCTGCATGGTCCGTGGACCACAGCCTGCGGATGCTGACCCATCGTCCCTGCTATGGTGTCGTGACGACAATCTGTTTAAGCGCAACTTCCAGTTTGCCCAGAACTCAGCGAAGCATAACAAGAAGTCTTTGGGATTAGATTTCAACCCTGGTCCCTCTGCTCCCCATGCCGATGGAACTCACGAAGCTAAACCCAATCTTCTTGGGCCCTTCTACAACTTGGAAGGTCTCATCACTCACATCGTGGTTCAAGGGACAACAGTGAATGAGCCTGCAGATGACGCTGAATCAGATGAAGCGCCTGCAGCACCGAAGCCAAAGAAGCTAAAGCAGCCAAAAGCTTCAAAGCCTGCCTCTGCACCAAAAATCTCACGGGCGAAGCCACTGGCAACTTCACCTCCTGAAGACAGTGTGCAGTCTGAAGATTTGTCATGCATCTTCAAGCCCCAGAAGGTCAAGATGCCTCTGCCACACACCGGCTAAGAGCTAACAGCTGCTTCCATTCTGCGCAACGATGCCATTGATCTGTCCAGTGATGAAGATCTTGCAGATGACGCTCTTGAGCAACTCATCAAGAGCAAAGAAGAAGCAGAAATCTTCAATGATCTACCTCTCTTTGACGTGACAATCATCCACAACTTCATTGATGAGTTGTTTGACACGCCAAACATCAGCTTCAAAGATCTGCAACTACCCATTGGCCTCAGTGTCGCCTTCCATGGCGTCATTGCTTCAGAGCTAGCTCTCGTTCAGCGCATCGTCGAACTGAAGCAAAAGATTGACTATGAAAAGGCTCAGTTCAAGAAGCATATGGCCAAACTCAGCGTGCAAGAGGTGAAAAACTTCAAGATTATGCTGCACGAGCTCAAAGAAGCCTTTCTCAAGAAACGCATAGAAGCTCAGGGTTCTCGGGAGCGCATGAAGAGCCTGGCTGACAAGTGTGTGCAAGGCTACAACGAAGCTAAGAAGCGCAAGGCCCTTGGGCGTCCGGGCATTGATCCCAGGATGGCTGCTAAGCAGAAGAAGAAGCCTATTGTGGCTGAACCCAACGGAGCAAGGTAGGAAGCAGATCCCATTGTCTTCCCAACTAGCATGACTGGCTCGAAGCCAAAGGCCCGGTCAACCGCTTCAGAGCTGAAGAAGACGATGACTGCTGAGGCTGAAGCCAGGAAGAGGAAACATCCTGAAGCCTCTGCTACTGCCCCCTCCAAGAAGAAGAGGAAGACCAAGAAGGAACGGGCTGCTCCCACAGAGCCCTTGATTGTTGAACCCATCTCCATGGTTCACCCTGACGCTGAGCCGCAAGAACGTCAACTGACTGTCCATGAGCCTGCTTTCATAGAGGCTCATGAAGCTGAAGACTTTCCAGCAGCTGATCCTATCGCTGCTGAAGACATTGGTCCCCATGACCATGTTGAAGACGCAGTCCTTCCTCAGCTCGAGCACCAACAGGTATCATCGCCTGTGCTAACGCATAGCGAACTCGTCAGCATTGGTCGTCCTCTGACACCAATTGCTCAGGATGCTTCATGGGTTGATCGCCCACAAGAGGAAGAAGACTTTGAGGCCCAGCCAACTCCAACTCCACTGGCGTCGCCAGCATTGCGCAGGCTTCGCAAAGGACCAAGGCCTCCAGTCTCTGAGTCTGAAGCTAAAGCTGCTGAAGACATTCCGGCTGCATCAGCCGATGAAGAAGAAGCCCCACAAGCTGCTACTCCCCTGTCCCACCAAGAAGCAGTTCTCGAGGAGAACGTGACTATAACCGACCCTCCAACTCGTCAAGTGGAGGTTGAAAATCTTGAGGCTGCCACCATCAACACCAATGAAGCCACTGACACTGTCATGGCTGAAGCTAATGTGGAGCCTTCACCGACCCAAGCACCAGAAGTCAGCAAAGCCACTGATCCTACTGCTTCTGTTCCTGGCGATCTCTACGAATCTGGCTGTCAACTTCACAGTGAAGCTGTGGAGAGCATCTTTCAGAAGCCTGAACCTAACATGAGTCAGATGCTTAGTATGATGAAGCCATTGCCCCAAGATGCTGCATATCCCAAAGAGTTCTTTGTTGAAGACCTAGAGTATCTGCCAAGGACTATTTATCACATCATAAGGCGAACTCTCTGGCCCATCAAAGGACACTCTCTACATGCCAAGCTGGAAGGTGCAATGAAGACTTTGGTCTTCTATATTTTTCATGGCAAATGCTTCAATGCACAGGACTTCTTCATTCACCAACTTGCTGCATCAGGCTCTGATCTTTTTGGCTTGAAGTTCTACGCCCCATGGGTAATGCGGCTGATCAAACTTCACTCCGCTATCTCATATCAGCCATCTGCTCGTAATCATCGGATCTTTTTGCCTGATGTGGATATGTCTATTGAAGCCATCTATCCTGAGCCTGCCAAGGAACCTCTAAGTCTTCAGAATGCAGAGCATCAAAGTTTTTCTCAGAACATTGAAGGAGTTGAAGCAGTCACTCGTGTGTATCCTTTGGCTGGCACTACACGTGCACCGCATCCTGCTCTCACTGAAGCCACTGATAGCACAATTTCCCAACGACCCAAGAAGCGCACTCGTGTTCTCAATGACCGAGAGCTTCTTGTGGCTCTTCATCAGAAACACGATAGGCATCATGACTGGCTGAAGCATCAGATGCAAAGCCTCTTGGTGGATGTTAATCGCATTCGCAATCTTGCCACCAAGAATGCCTTTGTTACCCATGAAACCTCTCGACGCACATGGAAAGGGCTGACGCTGATGTGCTCTGAAGATGATCTTCAAGAGGATGGCTTCTCTGAGCGCTTCAAGTTTGACTCCACACCTCCTCAAAGGGCAGTGCTGCGACGAACTCCATCTCTTGAAGACTCTGAGTTCTCTTCCTCTGCTGCAACTGTGAATGCCAGATTGATCGAGGATGAAGACGATGCTACTTCACCTCCACCTCCTTCAGCACGCTTCGACACTGCTCCAAGTTCTTCTGCACCGCCGAACACCACCGACGACCCTGCTGCTTCACCTACTCTTCATGAGAACGAGTAGATGCTCTATGTTTTCAAACCTTTTTGGTCCTTACTGGCAAAAGGGGGAGAAGCATATGAGTTTGATAGTCTTCAAGCGGGTCCATATGGGCGGGTGCTTCATATTTTGCTTCGTGTTTACAACTCTCGTTTTGATACATTTGGTTCTTTGAGTTGTAACACTTAAACTCGATGGTCGTCTGCTACTTATTTGCCACTTTGTGATGCGATGATAAATTCCGCATGTGCGACGATAAATTCCGCACTTAGATCATTTTGCAGACGTCCATTTTCCATTATGCATGTCATTATCTTCACATACCTTCACATGCATAGTGGATTGTCATCATAAGTTGAAGAGGATCTCCACAAGCACAACCTGCCATGTGCATTTGCATTCCAAAAGCAAATTACTTATATGCACATCTTCAGGGGGAGCCCTTGCAACTTATGAAGACAATTCCTTATCCTTTACAATTTCACATATTATATTCCCCATTGAAAACTTCAACTAGTTTGTCATCAATCACCAAAAAGGGGGAGATTGTAAGTGCATATAGTTCCACCCCTAGTTGGTTTTGGAGTATTGACGACAAACCTAGTTGAGGGACTAATGTGTTTGTGAGAATTGCAGGATAACACAGGTAGAAGTCCCTCATTGATTCGGTTTTCCTACCAGAGATGACCCCTAAAAATGTATGAAGACATTGATGTCAAAGGTGGTATATGAAGATATTCACATTGAAGACTATGACAAGAGAAGACATCGCATGAAGCCTATGGAGCTCGAAGACTTAGATCTTTCGTAGTTCTTTTTCTTCTTTGTTGAGTCATAGGAACCACCATACTGTTAAGTGGGGTCCAAGAGAACCAGTCAGAATGACTGAAGTGATGCTTAACCAAAACCTATGTCTTCGAGTGAAGACTATGAGAGCGAATCTTGTCCAGAGTCGGACAAGTCAGCTTTGCTTGTAGCCCAAGTAAAGTTGCCGTGTGAGTTTGAAATCTGAACGTTGGAACACGTGTCAGTTCCTTAGTGACCCAGGGTCATTTCGGACAAATCAGGTCGGGTTGCCTAGTGGCTATAAATAGCCCACCCCCTACAACCATAAATGGTTGGCTGCTCAGAGTTAGTGTACAGCTTTTGTCGTTTGAGAGCAACCCACCTCGAAGCCTTTGAGAGAGAATTCCTTGCGAGGATAAAGCCCGAACCACCTAGAGCCAAAGAGAATTAGGCATCACTTAAGTCTTCTTGTCTGTGTGATCTGAAGACTTATTACACTTGAGGACTGTGAATCCTCCAGCCGGTTAGGCATCGCGTTCTGAGCATCCAAGAGACATTGTGGATCGCCGGTGAACGAAGTATGTGAAGGTTTGGGAGTCTACCTTGAAGACTTACCAGAGTGATTGGGCGAGGTCTGTGTGACCTTAGCTCAAGGGGAATACGGTGAGGACTGGCTGTCCTGAGCTGTGTGTTCAGGACTGGGTGTCCGGGACTGTGTGTCCTCAGGTTTAAATACCTAGCTGCCCTAACTAGACGTACAGTTGTCACAGCAACTGGAACTGGTCCAACAAATCATTGTCTCCAACGAGTCACTGGTTTCATCCTTCCCTTCCCCTTACTTACTATTACTCCCTGTGAAGTCATTATATGTTTGCACTATCTTTTGTCTTCACTGAGTGACTGCGTGTTCTGTTTGGCTTCATAATATCTTCCTACCTGATCCTTACTACATTGCCGCCATTAGTCATTGTGCTCTCACTCCATTGAATACTTGACTATGGTTTGCCTAGTGTAGTCTACCTTCCGCTGTATGGTAATACATTTATTTCTATTATTTGTCTTCGAAACTTCCACGTTTTGAAGACTTTCATAAAAATCGCCTATTCACCCCCCCTCTAGTCGATATAACGCACTTTCACTAACCATCCTCGTTAAGGTTCTTCGGTATCTTGATTTTATAAAAAGACTGCAACGCCTTTTCATCACGAAGGATTCTGCCAAAATGATGAAGTGGCACAAGGAAGGTATAAGGTACAATCCAAAAAAGTCGTACATCCATCGAAAGGGGAAGCATGGAAGTTGTTCGATGAAGAATACCCCGAGGAAGCAGCCGAGGCTGGGAATGTCAGAATAGCCATATCAGGTGATGGGTTGAATCCATATGGTATGTCGTCCAATCCATACAGCTGCTGGCCCGTGTTTGTAATTCCGCTCAATCTTCCTCCCGGTGCCCTAATGCAACGGAAGACCATGTTCTTGTCGCTCATCATTCCGGGGCCTGAATACCCGGGTAAGCAATTGGGTGTGTTTATGCAGCCGCTGGTGGATGCTTTGCACCATTCTTGGTACTTTCCGAGGTTGACATACGACCAGGATCTGCAGAGAAATTTCTTGATGAAAGTTTGGTTGCACTATTGCATGCATGACTTTCCCGGCTATGCTCTATTCTGCGGATGGTGTACAAGTGGGAAGATGCCATGCCCAGTGTGCATGCAGGCTCTGCAAATGATTTGGCTGAGTAAGGGTGGCAAGTATGTAGCCTTTGACCTGCATCGACAGTTCCTCCCTCCAGACCATCCAGACAGAGAAGACAAGAAGAACTTCACGAAAGGTCGGGTTGTTCATGAAGTAACCGAGATTCCAAAATTTTCGGGGGCAGATGTTCTTGCTCAGCTAAAAGCTCTCAGGCCTAAAGTCAAAGGCAAAGGCAAAGCCAAAGCCAAAGGCTTCGAGGGATATGGTGAGACGCACAACTGGACTCACATTACCCCCTTCTCACAGCTTCCCTATTTCAAGGGCCTCAAACTTCCTTACAATATTGATGTGATGCACACTGAGAAGAATGTGGCAGAGTCCCTTTTCCACACGATCCTCAACATTCCTGATAAGACGAAGGATAACATTAAAGCTAGAGTCGATCAACAGAGAATTTGTGATAGACCATGCCTGAACATGAAGCCTCCCACAGGCGGTCGAAAAAACTGGTTCAAGCCAGATGCTGACTTTGTCCTTAAACCGCCAGAAAAAAGGAAGTACTTATCTGGCTGAAACAAATTTTGAAGTTCACCGATGGTTATGCATCGAATAAGTAAGGGAGTCAATCTTTCAATGGGCAAAGTGACCGGCCTGAAGAGTCATGACTACCATGTATGGATTGAGCGGATAACTCCGGTGATGGTTCGAGGCTATGTCCCCGAGCATGTCTGGCGAGTGCTTGCCGAGCTTAGCCATTTCTTCCGCATGCTCTATGCTAAAGAAGTAAGTAAAGAGGTGATTGAAAAATTGCATAAGAAGGCACCGGAGTTGATAGTCAAGTTAGAGAAGATCTTTCCGCCAGGCTTCTTTACTCCGATGACACATCTCATTCTGCACCTCACGAACGAGGTATTGTTGGGGGGGGGGGGCTGTGCAGAATCGCTGGCAGTACGGCCCTGAGAGACAGAACAAGCATCTCCGACAGAAATGTGGAAACAAAGCTAATATTGAAGCTTCCATAGCTGAGGCAGTTATCCTAGAGGAGGTGTTAGACCTCAGGACATCATACTATCCAGACCACATTCCCCATCTGCATAACAAGGTGCCTCGATACAATATAGAAGAGCCCAAGTATCAACCCAGGCTCCATCTATTCAACGCGCAAGGTGGGAGGGCTAGGGCCTCGAAATCTTATAACATGCCACGACAAGAGTGGGATGACCTCATGTTCTATATCTTGCACAACATCAAGGAAGTTGAGGAAGTGTGGATGAGGTAATACCACTACACCATTCCTTTATGTCTTCCACATCGTCATGTTCCATGTTCACTTAGTCCCGGTCTAACACCTCTTTTCTTTTTTTAGTGATTTTGTTCAAGAGGAATGGACGGGAATGAATCCTCCTACTGAGGCAGAGGCACTTACTCTTCTCCGTCATGGAAACCCTGGACGTAAAAATTTTGTTGCTTGGTTCATGGAGAAAGTAATTTTCCACACTCCCCTATTAAATACCTAGTTCAACATTTATTAGTTAACCGAACTAATGCACGCAACAATTTCAATTATACTTGTAGGGAAAAGATCCGAACATATCTATGGATGATGAATTGAGATGGGTTTCCATGGGCTTTGACCCTGCCATCATGACATGTAAAAAGTATGATGTGAATGGGTATCGCTTCCATACATAGGAGCACCAAAATAGCCGGCTCGATCCCAAAACTATAAATACCGGAGTGTACACCCCCGGTTAAAATTTAGTAGACTACTATGGAAGGGTACAAAATATATATGAGGTTAAATTCCGCCAGGGGCGCGAGACCCTAAGTCTGCCTGTGTTCAAATGCCGATGGTTTGATCCGTGGGAGGGGGTAAAACATACGCCTTCCATTGGTTCGGTTGAAGTTAAACCATCAACCGTCTATGCCGGAGCCGATCTCTTCATTGCGGCTACCCAAGCTACACAAGTATATTATCTACCTTACCCATGCCAGAAAGAGTATCTAAAGGGTTGGGAAGTTGTGTTCAAGGTGTCACCACATGGTAAGCTACCGGACCCAAATGAAGACGATTACTACAACATTAACCCCATGACATACGAGGGAGTGTTCTATCAAGAGCAACCTGATGATGATGATGATGTAGTTAGAAATGATGACGCTAGACCATTGGCTGATGATGATGTGGATCCAAACGTCGATGATGCACGGAATGATGGTGAGACCATTGTTAATGAAAATGACGTACTTATGCTAGAAAAGTTAAACGAAGACGCTGACGACGAGGAATAGCCTCCACCTCCGTCGGACAACGAAGATGATATGATTGATAGTGATGATGAGACGGACCGAGAAAGAGGTTACAACAGTGATGATTCATATGGGTTCTAGCAGATGTACGTTTCAAGTCTTTTTTCTATAGTTTAGGAATATGCCTTTTATGCTTTTTTATTAATGTGTTTATTATCATGCATTTTCCTTCATTTCATTAATTTACTAATTGCTTATTCTCTTTTCAATGCAGGTTTGTGGAACATGGGCAAGGGGAAGGCCGACGGCGTGGGTTTCCTATGCAAGGTCGTCGGCCTGCCTAGTCGGAGTGGTCGAGCACGTAATCCTCCCCCTCGGCTACTTGACGATCACTCCTCACAGGGAGGTCGAGGGAGAGGTGCCCCTAGAGGAGGAGGGGGCGGGAGAGAGCCTCTAGAGGGCGAGGTGGTGGGGGGAGAGCCACTACAGGGGGTCGCGGCCAGAAAGAGCGCGCCCTCACCGACTTAGGGGTGTTGTCTTCGAGACCCTCCTCTAGTGAGGTACCCTCCTGTAGTGAGGTACCCTCTGGCGAGGAGGAGGAGGAGGTTCGGGATGGGGCCGAGGAGAAGGTGGAGGAGGAGGCAGGCGAGGGGGCAGGCGAGGAGGAGGAGGTTGGGGAGGGGGAGGCAGGCGAGGAGGAGGGTGGTGGCGGGGATGATGGTGGTGATGGGAAGGGGGTTGACAACAAGGGGTGGCTGCATGGTAACGCAAAGCTACCAAAGCACGTTCCTTCTACTGAGGAGCAGAAGTGGCTCATTGAGCCCATGGGGAAAGAGTAAGTGCCACTTTATAATAATTTCATTATTTTGCTTGTCACGTGCTTATTCCAGTTGTTATTTATTTTGCTTGTCACATGCTAATAGTTCATTCTTTTGTAGCAACTGGATATATTCTAAAGGGGTCCATATTCCCAATGGCCTCATCACCGTCTTGCTAAAGTTATACTGGCCGGGGTTGTACTGTCCGGATCCAGTCAGGCACCCGAACCGTCGGGTTTTAGCCACAAGCTGGGACCACTGGGAAGCGGCCCTCCATGCGGACCATGAGACCCATGCCAAGGCCGTGATCACTACTTTCTGGGTGAGTTCTCTTCAGAAGCACAAGTCCATTCTAGTTTCATGAATGATTTAACTCATGGATTCTTCCATTCTTGTTTCATGCATGATTGTAGAAATTCTATCGAGTTCTTCCGGAGCACAGGGCCAGAGCGGACCTGATCGTGTTGCGCCAATGCAAGAAGAAGGCCCGCCAGATGCAGTACGAGGTGCGCTATGTGGCCATCTCGACATACTATCACCACGCTCTTGGTGTGAAGATGACCAAGGAAGAAGCGCGGAGGATGGGCATTACCTTGGAGAGGCACGAGTACTTGGCGGTAAGTATAAAAGATTTTTCATTATGCTTTCATTACCTTGTGGTACATTTCACCGTTTCGTGTTGACATGCCATTATGCTTTCATTATGTAGGTGTGTCCAAATTGGTGTTATGGAAAAGACGAGTCCTAGGCGGCATTGGTGGATCTTTGGTGTGATGAGGCTGGAGCATGGGCGGCTATGAGAATCAAAAACAAGGCTAACCGAGGGAAGGAGGGAGTACATGCTCAGGGAAACCAAAACCACTATCTCCACAAGGCAGTTAATGTATGCTACCTCTTTTAGCACTGCGTTGGTTTTCCTCGAAGAGGAAGGGATGATGCAGCAAAGTAGCGTAAGTATTTCCCTCGGTTTTTGAAAACCAAGGTATCAATCTAGTAGGAGGCTACGCATGAGTCCCTCGTACCTGCACAAAACAAATAAATCCTCGCAACCAACGCAAATAGGGGTTGTCAATCCCTATAGGGCCACTTACGAGAGTGAGATCTAATAGATATGATAAGATAATATTTTTGGTATTTTTATGATAAAGATGCAAAGTAAAATAAAAGCAAAGTAAATAGCAAAGTAAATAACTAAGTAGTAGGAGATTGATATGATAGAGATAGACCCGGGGGCCATAGGTTTCACTAGTGGCTTCTCTCGAGAGCATAAGTATTCTACGGTGGGTGAACAAATTACTATTGAGCAATTGATAGAATTAAGCATAGTTATGAGAATATCTAGGTATGATCATGTATATAGGCATCACGTCCGAGACAAGTAGACCGACTCCTGCCTGCATCTACTACTATTACTTCACTCATCGATCGCTATCCAGCATGCATCTAGAATATTAAGTTAAAAACAGAGTAACGCCTTAAGCAAGATGACATGATGTAGAGGGATAGACTCATGCAATACGAAGAAAACCCCATCTTGTTATCCTCGATGGCAACAATACAATACGTGCCTTCCTGCCCTTACTATCATCGGGAAAGGACACTGCAAGATTGAACACAAAGCTAAGCACTTCTCCCATTGCAAGAAAGATCAATCTAGTAGGCCAAACCAAACTGATAACTCGAAGATACTTGCAAAGATAACCAATCATACATAAAAGAATTCAGAGAAGATTCAAATATTATTCATAGATAGACTTGATCATAAACCCACAATTCGTTGGTCTCAACAAACACACCGCAAAAAAATATTACATCGAATAGATCTCCACAAGAGAGGAGGAGAACATCGTATTGAGATCCAAAAAGAGAGAAGAAGCCATCTAGCTACTAACTATGGACCCGTAGGTCTGAAGTAAACTACTCACACTTCATCGGAGAGGCTATGGTGTTGATGTAGAAGCCCTCCATGATCGATGCCCCCTTCGGGGAGCTCCGGAACAGGCCCCAAGATGGGATCTCGTGGATACAGAAAGTTATGGCGGTGGAATTAGGTTTTGGCTCCTGTTTTGATGGTTTGGGGGTACGTGGATATATATAGGAGGAAGAAGTACGTCGGTGGAGCAACAAGGGCCCCATGAAGGTGGAGGGCACGCCTAGGGGGAGGGGTAGGCGTGCCCCCCTACCTCATGGGCTCCTGTTAGCTGGCTTGACGTAGGGTCCAAGTCTCCTGAGTTGTATTCGGTGAGAAAATCATGTTCCCGAAGGTTTTATTCCGTTTGGACTCTGTTTGATATTCCTTTTCTTCGAAACCCTAAAATAGGCAAAAAACAACAATTCTGGGTTGGGCCTCCGGTTAATAGGTTAGTCCCAAAAATAATATAAAAGTGAATAATAAAGCCCAATAATGTCCAAAACAGTAGATAATATAGCATGGAGCAATCAAAAATTATAGAGAAGTTGGAGATGTATCAAGCATCCCCAAGCTTAATTCCTGCTTGTCCTCCAGTAGGTAAATGATAAAAACAGAATTTTTGATGCGGAGTGCTACTTGGCATAATTTTAATGTAATTCTTCTTAATTGTGGTATGAATATTCAGATCCGAAAGATTCAACACAAAAGTTCATATTGACATAAAAATGATAATACTTCAAGCATACTAACTAAGCAATTATGTCTTCTCAAAATAACATGGCCAAAGAAAGTTCATCCCTACAAAATCATATGGTTTAGTCATGTTTCATTTTTGTCACACAACAATGCTATCATCATGCACAACCCCGATGACAAGCCAAGCAATTGTTTCATACTTTAGTAATCTCAAACCTATAAACTTTCACGCAATATATGAGCGTGAGCCATGGACATAGTGAAGGAAATATGCCCTAGAGGCAATAATAAAGTTATTATTTATTTCCTTATTTCATGATAAATGTTTATTATTCATGCTAGAATTGTATTAACCGGAAACATAATACATGTGTGAATACATAGACAAACAGAGTGTTACTAGTATGCCTCTACTTGACTAGCTCGTTGATCAAAGATGGTTGTGTTTCCTAGCCATAGACAAAGAGTTGTTATTTGATTAACGGGATCACATCATTAGGAGAATGATGTGATTGACATGACCCATTCCATTAGCTTAGCACCCGATCGTTTAGTATGTTGTTATTGCTTTCTTCATGACTTATACATGTTCCTATGACTATGAGATTATGCAACTCCTGTTTGCCGGAGGAACACTTTGTGTGCTACCAAACGTCACAACGTAACTGGGTGATTATAAAGGAGCTCTACAGGTGTCTCCAAAGGTACATGTTGGGTTGGCGTATTTCGAGATTAGGATTTGTCACTCCAATTGTCGGAGAGTTATCTCTGGGCCCTCTCGGTAATGCACATCACATAAGCCTTGCAAGCATTGCAACTAATGAGTTAGTTGTGAGATGATGTATTATGGAACGAGTAAAGAGACTTGCCGGTAACGAGATTGAACTAGGTATTAAGATACCGACGATCGAATCTCGGGCAAGTAACATACCGATGACAAAGGGAACACCGTATGTTGTTATGCGGTCTGACCGATAAAGATCTTCGTAGAATATGTGGGAGCCAATATGAGCATCCAGGTTCCGCTATTGGTTATTGACCGGAGACATGTCTCGGTCATGTCTACATTGTTCTCGAACCCGTAGGGTCCGCACGCTTAAGGTTTCGATGATAGTTATATTATGAGTTCATAAGTTTTGATGTATCGAAGGAGTTCGGAGTCCCGGATGAGATCAGGGACATGACGAGGAGTCTCAAAATGGTCGAGACGTAAAGAACGATATATTGGACGACTATATTCGGACATCAGAAAGGTTCCGAGTGATTCGGGTATTTTCGGAGGTACCGGGGAGTTACGGGAATATGAGAAAGAAGCAATGGGCCTTAATAGGCCTTAGTGGGAAGGACCAGGAGGTGGCGCGCGCCCCTCCCAAGCCCAGTCCGAATTGGACAAGGGGTTTGGGGCGCGGCCCCTCTCTCCCTTCCTTCCCCTCTTCCCCCCTTTTCCCCCTTCTCCTAGTTGGACTAGGAAAGGAGGAAACCTACTCCAACTAGGAGTAGGAATCCTACTCCCCTGGCGCGCCCCTCCTAGGGCCGGCCTCCTCCCCCCTTGCTCCTTTATATACGGGGGCAGGGGGGAACCTCTAGACACACAAGTTGATCCTCGTGATCGTTTTCTTAGCTGTCTGCGGTGCCCCCTTCCACCATACTCCTCGATAATATTGTAGCAGTGCTTAGGCGAAGCCCTGCGACGGTAGAACATCAAGATCGTCACCACGCCGTCGTGCTGACGGAACTCTTCCCCAACACTTTGCTGGATCGGAGTCCGGGGATCGTCATCGAGCTGAACGTGTGCTAAAACTCGGAGGTGCCGTAGGTTTGGTGCTTGATCGGTCGGGACGTGAAGACGTACAACTACATCAACCGCGTTGTCATAACGCTTCCGCTGTCGGTCTACGAGGGTACGTAGACAACACTCTCCCCTCTCGTTGCTATGTATCACCATGATCTTGCGTGTGCGTAGGAAAATTTTGAAATTACTACGTTCCCCAACAGTGATATCCGAGCCTAGGTTTTATGCGTTGATGTTGTGCACGAGTAGAGCACAAGTGAGTTGTGGGCGATATAAGTCATACTGCTTACCAGCATGTCATACTTTGGTTCAGCGGTATTGTTGGATGAAGCGGCCCGGGCCGACATTACGCGTACGCTTACGCGAGACTGGTTCTACCGACGTGCTTTGCACACAGGTGGTTGGCGGGTGTCAGTTTCTCCAACTTTAGTTGAACCGAGTGTGGCTACGCCCGGTCCTTGCGAAGGTTAAAACAGCACCAACTTCACAAACTATCGTTGTGGTTTTGATGCGTAGGTAAGATTGGTTCTTGCTTAAGCCCGTAGCAGCCACATAAAACTTGCAACAAACAAAGTAGAGGACGTCTAACTTATTTTTGCAGGGCATGTTGTGATGTGATATGGTCAAGACATGATGCTAAATTTTATTGTATGAGATGATCATGTTTTGTAACTGAGTTATCGGCAACTGGCAGGAGCCATATGGTTATCGCTTTATTGTATGCAATGCAATTGCGCTGTAATGCTTTACTTTATCACTAAGCGGTAGCGATAGTTGTGGAAGCATAAGATTGGTGAGACAACAACGATGCTACGATGATGATCAAGGTGTCGCGCCGGTGACGATGGTGATCATGACGGTGCTTCGAAGATGGAGATCACAAGCACAAGATGATGATGGCCATATCATATCACTTATATTGATTGCATGTGATGTTTATCTTTTATGCATCTTATCTTGCTTTGATTGACAGTAGCATTTTAATATGATCTCTCACTAATTATCAAGAAGTGTTCTCCCTGAGTATGCACCGTTGCGAAAGTTCTTCGTGCTGAGACACCACGTGATGATCGGGTGTGATAGGCTCTACGTTCAAATACAACGGGTGCAAAACAGTTGCACACGCAGAATACTCAGGTTAAACTTGACGAGCCTAGCATATAACAGATATGGCCTCGGAACACGGAGACCGAAAGGTCGAGTGTGAATCATATAGTAGATATGATCAACATAGTGATGTTCACCATTGAAACTACTCCATCTCACGTGATGATCGGACATGGTTTAGTTGATTTGGATCACGTGATCACTTAGAGGATTAGAGGGATGTCTATCTAAGTGGGAGTTCTTAAGTAATTGAACTTTAATTTATCATGAACTTAGTCCTGGTAATATTAGCATATCTATGTTGTAGATCAATAGCTCGCGTTATTGCTTTCATATGTTTATTTTGATATGTTCCTAGAGAAAATTATGTTGAAAGATGTTAGTAGCAATGATGCGGATTGGATCCATGATCTGAGGTTTATCCTCATTGCTGCACAGAAGAATTATGTCCTTGATGCACCGCTAGGTGACAGACCTATTGCAGGAGCAGATGTAGACGTTATGAACGTTTGGCTAGCTCAATATGATGACTACTTGATAGTTTAGTGCACCATGCTTAATGGCTTAGAATCGGGACTTCAAAGATGTTTTGAACGTCATGGACCATATGAGATGTTCCAGGAGCTGAAGTTAATATTTCAAGCAAATACCCGAGTTGAGAGATATGAAGTCTCCAACAAGTTCTATAGCTAAAAGATGGAGGAGAATCGCTCAACTAGTGAGCATGTGCTCAGATTGTCTGGGTAATACAATTGCTTGAATCAAGTGGGAGTTAATCTTCCAGATAAAATAGTGATTGGCAGAATTCTGTAGTCACCATCACCATGTTAGTAGAACTTCATGATGAACTATGATATGCAAGGGATAACGGAAATGATTCCCAAACTCTTCGTAATGCTGAAATTGGCGAAGGTAGAAATCGAGAAAAACATCAAGTGTTGATGGTAGACAAGACCACTAGTTTCAAGAAAAGGGCAGAGGGAAGAAGGGGAACTTCAAGAAGAACAACAAGCAAGTTGTTGCTCAAGTGAAGAAGCCCAAGTCTGGTCCTAAGCCTGAGACTAAGTGCTTCAACTGCAAAGGGACTGGTCACTGGAAGCGGAACTACCCCAAGTGATTGGCGGATAAGAAGGATGGCAAAGTGAACATAAGTATATTTGATATACATGTTATTGATGTGTACTTTACTAGTGTTTATAGCAACCCCTTAGTATTTGATACCAGTTCAGTTGCTAATTAAGATTAGTAACTCGAAACGGGAGTTGCAGAATAAACAGAGACTAGTTAAGGGTGAAGTGACGATGCGTGTTGGAAATGGTTCCAAGATTGATATGATCATCATCGCACACTCCCTATACTTTCGGGATTAATGTTGAACCTAAATAAGTGTTATTTGGTGTTTGCATTGAGCATGAATATGATTTGATCATGTTTATTGTAATATGGTTATTCATTTAAGTAAGGGAATAAATTGTTGTTCTGTTTACATGAATAAAACCTTATATGGTTACACACCCAATGAAAATAGTTCATTGGATCTCGATCGTAGTGATACACATATTCATAATATTGAAACCAAAAGATGCGAAGTTAATAATGATAGTGCAACTTATTTGTGGCACTGCCGTTTAGGTCATATTGGTGTAAAGCGCATGAAGAAACTCCATGCTGATGGGATTTTGGAATCACTTGATTATAAATCATTTGGTGCTTGCGAACCATGCCTTATGGGCAAGATGACTAAAGACTCCGTTCTCCGGAACAATGGAGCGAGCAACTGACTTATTGGAAATAACACATACTGATGTATGCGATCCGATGAGTGTTGAAGCTCATGGCGGGTATCGTTATTTTCTGACCTTCACATATGATTTGAGCAGATATGGGTATATCTACTTGATGAAACATAAGTCTGAAACATTTGAAAAGTTCAAAGAATTTCAGAGTGAAGTGGAAAATCATCGTAAAAAGAAAAATATGGTTTCTACGATCTGATCGCAGAGACAAATATTTGAGTTACGAGTTTGGTCTTCAATTAAAACTATGTGGAATAGTTTCACAAATTCGTGCCACCCGGAACACCACAGCATAATGGTGTGTCCGAATGTCGTAATCGTACTTTATTGGATATAGTGCAATCTATGATGTTTCTTACAGATTTACCAACATGGTTTTGGGGTTATGCACCAAAGACAGCTGCATTCACGTTTAAAAGGGCACCATCTAAGTCCGTTGAGACGACACAATCTGAACTGTGGTTTTGCAAGAAACCAAAGTTGTCGTTTCTTAAAGTTTGGGGTTGTGATGCTTATATGAAAAGGTTTCATCCTGATAAGCTCAAACCCGAATCGGAGAAATATGTCTTCATAGGATACCCAAAGGAGACTGTTGGGTACACCTTCTATCACATATCCGAAGGCAAGTTATTCATTGCTGAGAATGGATCCTTTCTAGAGAAGGAGTTTCTCTCTAAAGAAGTGAGTGGGAGGAAAGTAGAACTTGATGAGGTAACTGCACCTGCTCCCTTATTGGAAAGTAGTTCATCACAGAAAACGGTTTCTGTGACTCCTACACCAATTAGTCAGGAAGTTAATGATGATGATCATGAAACTTCAGATCAAGTTATTACTGAACCTCGTAGATCAACCAGAGTAAGATCCGCACCAGAGTGGTATGGTAATCCTGTTCTGGAAATAATGCTACTAGATCATGATGAACCTATGAACTATGAAGAAGCGATGGTGAGTCCAGATTCCGCAAAATGGCTTGAAGCCATGAAATCTGAGATGGGATCCATGTATAAAAACAAAGTATGGACTTTGGTTGACTTGCCCGATGATCTGCAAGCCATAGAAAATAAATGGATCTTCAAGAGGAAGACGGACGCTGATAGTGGTGTTACTATCTACAAAGCTAGAATTGTCGCAAAAAGGTTTTCGACAAGTTCAAGGTGTTGACTATGATGAGAATTCTCACTCATATCTGTGCTTAAGTCTGTCCGAATCATGTTAGCAATTGCCACATTTTATGAAATCTGGCAAATGGATAAACAATACTGCATTCCTTAATGGATTTATTAAAGAAGAGTTGTATATGATGCAACCAGAAGGTTTTGTCAATCCTAAAGGTGCTAACAAAATATGCAAGCTCCAGCTATCCATCTATGGACTGGCGCAAGCATCTCGGAGTTGGAATATACGCTTTGATAAGTTGATCAAAGCATATAGTTTTATACAGACTTGCGGTGAAGCCTGTGTTTACAAGAAAGTGAGTGGGAGCACTACATCATTTTTGATAAGTATATGTGAATGACATATTATTGATCGGAAATAATGTTGAATTATTCTGCAAAGCATAAAGGAGTGTTTGAAAGGAGTTTTTCAAAGAAATACCTCGGTGAAGCTACTTACATATTAAGCATCAAGATCTATAGAGATAGATCAAGACGCTTGCTAAGTTTTTTCAATGAGTACATACCTTGACAACATTTTGAAGTAGTTCAAAAATGGAACAGTCAAAGAAAGAGTTCTTGGCTGTGTTACAAGGTGTGAAATTGAGTAAGACTCAAAACCCGACCACGGCAGAAGATAGAAAGAGAATGAAATTCATTCCCTATGCCTCAACCATAGGTTCTATAAATTATGCCATGCTATGTACCAGATCTATTGTATACCCTACACTGTGTTAAGCAAGGGAGTACAATAGTGATCTAAGAGTAGATCACTGGACAGCGGTCAAAATTATCCTTAGTGGAAAAAGGAGATATTTCTCAATTATGGAGGTGAAAAAAAGGGTTCGTCGTAAAAAGTTACGTCGATGCAAGTTTTGACACAGATCTGGATGACTCTAAGTCTCGATCTAGATACATATTGAAAGTGGGAGCAATTAGCTATAGTAGCTCTGTGTAGAGCATTGTAGACATAGAATTCGCAAAATACTTACGGATCTGTATGTGACAGACCCGTTGACTAAAATTATCTCACAAGCAAAACATAATCACACCTTAGTACTCTTTGGGTGTTAATCACATAAGCGATGTGAACTAGATTACTGACTCTAGTAACCTTTTGGGTGTAGGTCACATGACTATGTGAACTATGGGTGTTAATCACATGGTGATGTGAACTATTAGTGTTGAATCACATGGGGATGTGAACTAGATTATTGACTCTAGTGCAAGTGGGAGACTGAAGGAAATATGCCCTAGAGGCAATAATAAAGTTATTATTTATTTCCTTATTTCATGATAAATGTTTATTATTCATGCTAGAATTGTATTAACCAGAAACATAATACATGTGTGAATACATAGACAAACAGAGTGTCACTAGTATGCCTCTACTTGACTAGCTCATTGATCAAAGATGGCTGTGTTTCCTAGCCATAGACAAAGAGTTGTCATTTGATTAACGGGATCACATCATTAGGAGAATGATGTGATTGACATGACCCATGCTATTAGCTTAGCACCCGATCGTTTAGTATGTTGCTATTGCTTTCTTCATGACTTATACATGTTCCTATGACTATGAGATTATGCAACTCCCGTTTGCCGGGGGAACACTTTGTGTGCTACCAAACGTCACAACGTAACTGAGTGATTATAAAGGATCTCTATAGGTGTCTCCAAAGGTACATGTTGGGTTGGCGTATTTCGAGATTAGGATTTGCCACTCCGATTGTCGGAGAGGTATCTGTGGGCCCTCTCGGTAATGCACATCACATAAGCCTTGCAAGCATTGCAACTAATGAGTTAGTTGTGAGATGATGTATTACGGAACGAGTAAAGAGACTTGCCGGTAACGAGATTGAACTAGATATTAAGATACCGACGATCAAATCTCAGGCAAGTAACATACCGATGACAAAGGGAACACCGTATGTTGTTATGCGGTCTGACCGATAAAGATCTTCGTAGAATATGTGGGAGCCAATATGAGCATCCAGGTTCCGCTATTGTTTATTGACCGGAGACATGTCTCGGTCATGTCTACAGTGTTCTCGAACCCGTAGGGTCCCGCACGCTTAAGGTTTTGATGATAGTTATATTATGAGTTCATAAGTTTTGATGTACCGAAGGAGTTCGGAGTCCCGGATGAGATCGGGGACATGACGAGGAGTCTCGAAATGGTCGAGACGTAAAGATCGATATATTGGACGACTATATTCGGACATCGGAAAGGTTCCGAGTGATTCAGGTATTTTCGGAGGTACCGGGGAGTTACGGGAATACGAGGAAGAAGCAATGGGCCTTAATGGGCCTTAGTGGGAAGGACCAGGAGGTGGCGCGCGCCCCTCCCAAGCCCAGTCCGAATTGGACAAGGGGTTTGGGGCGCGGCCCCTCTCTCCCTTCCTTCCCCTCTTCCCCCCTTTCCCCCTTCTCCTAGTTGGACTAGGAAAGGAGGAAACCTACTCCAACTAGGAGTAGGAATCCTACTCCCTGGCGCGCCCCTCCTAGGGCCGGCCTCCTCCCCCCTTGCCCCTTTATATACGGGGGCAGGGGGGCACCTCTAGACACACAAGTTGATCCTCGTGATCGTTTTCTTAGCCATGTGCGGTGTCCCCTTCCACCATACTCCTCGATAATATTGTAGCGGTGCTTAGGCGAAGCCCTGCGATGGTAGAACATCAAGATCGTCACCACGCCGTCGTGCTGACGGAACTCTTCCCCGACACTTTGCTGGATCAGAGTCCGGGGATCGTCATCGAGCTGAACGTGTGCTAAAACTCGAAGGTGCCGTAGTTTTGGTGCTTGATCGGTCGGGCCGTGAAGACATACGACTACATCAACCGCGTTGTCATAATGCTTCCGCTGTCGGCCTACGAGGGTACGTAGACAACACTCTCCCCTCTCGTTGATATGCATCACCATGATCTTGCGTGTGCGTAGGAAAATTTTGAAATTACTACGTTCCCCAACACATAGCACTATAGGTGGAATAGAATATAATCAGGGGGGTTATGTGGAGAAGACAAAAAAAGTCTCACATCAACGAGGCTAATGAATGGGCTATGGAGATGCCCACCGATTGATGTTAATGCAAGGAGTATGGATTGCCATGCAACGGATGCACTAGAGCTATAAATGTATGAAAGCTCAACAAAAGAAACTAGTGGGTGTGCTTCCAACTTGCTTGCTCACGAAGACCTAGGGCACTTGAGGAGGCCCATTGTTGGAATATACAAGCCAAGTTCTATAATGAAAAATTCCCACTAGTATATGGAAGTCATAACATGAGAGACTCACTACTATGAAGATCATGGTGCTACTTTGAAGCACAAGTGTGGCAAAGGATAGTAACATTGTCCCTTCTCTCTTTCTCTCTCATTTATTTCTTTTTTTCTTTTTGGGCCTTCTCCTTTTTTATGGCCTTTCTCTTTTTTGAGGGGCCTTCTCTTTTTTATGGCCTTTCTCTCTCTTTTTTATTCCTCACTTGGGACAATGTTCTAGAAAATGATGATCATCACACTTCTATTTATTTACAACTCGATACTAGAACAAAAGATGACTCTATATGAATGCCTCCGGCGGTGTACCGGGATATGCAATGACTCATGAGTGACATGTATGAAAGAATTATGAATGGTGGCTTTGCCACAAATACTATGTCAACTACATGACCATGCTAAGCAATATGACAATGATGAATGTGTCATGATGAACGGGATGATGGAAAGTTGCATGCCAATATATCTCGGAATGGCTATGAAAATGCCATAATAGGTAGGTATGGTGGCTGTTTTGAGGAAGATATAAGGAGGTTTATGTGTGAAAGAGCGTATCATATCACGAGGTTTGGATGCACCGGCGAAGTTTGCGCCAACTCTCAATGTGAGAAAGGGCAATGCACGGTACCGAAGAGGGTAGCAAAGATGGAAGGGTGAGAGTGCATATAATCCATGGTCTCAACATTAGTCATAAAGAACTCACATACTTATTGCAAAAATCTACAAGTCATCAAAAACCTCAGTACTACGCGCATGCACCTAGGGGGATAGATTGGTAGGAAAAGACCATCGCTCGTCCCCGACCGCCACTCATAAGGAAGACAATCAAATAACACCTCATGTTTCAAATTTGTTGCATAACGTTTACCATACGTGCATGCTACGGGACTTGCAAACTTCAACACAAGTATTTCTCAATTTCACAACTACTCAACTAGCACGACTTTGATATTATTACCTCCATGTCTCAAAACAATCATCAAGCATCAAACTTCTCTTAGTATTCAACACACTCATAAGAAAGTTTTATTATTAATCTTGCATACCAAGCATATTAGGATTTTAAGCAAATTGCCATGCTATTAAGACTCTCAAAATAATCTAAGTGAAGCATGAGAGGTCAATAGTTTTTATAAAACAAATCCACCACCGTGCTCTAAAAGATATAAGTGAAGCACTAGAGAAAAATTATATAACTCAAAAGATATAAGCGAAGCACATAGAGTATTCTAACAAATTCCAAATCATGTATGGCTCTCTCAAAAGGTGTGTACAGCAAGGATTATTGTGGTAAACTAGCAAGCAAAGACTCAAATCATACAAGGCGCTCCAAGTAAAACACATATCATGTGGTAAATAAAAATATAGCTCCAAGTAAAGTTACCGATAGAAGTAGACGAAAGAGGGGATGCCTTCCGGGGCATCCCCAAGATTTGGCTTTTAGGTGTGTCCTTAGATTATCTTGGGGGTGCCATGGTCATACCCAAGCTTAGGCTCTTGCCACTCCTTGTTCCATAATCCATCAAATCTTTACCCAAAACTTGAAAACTTCACAACACAAAACTTAAAGTAGAAAACTCATGAGCTCCGCTAGCGAAACAAAACAAAATACCACTTCAAGGTACTGTAATGAACTCATTCTTTATTTATATGGGTGTTATAACTACTGTATTCCAACTTCTCTATGGTTCATAAACTATTTTACTAGCCATAGATTCATCAAAATAAGCAAACAACACACGCAAAACAGAATCTGTCAAAAACAGAACAGTCTGTAGTAATCTGTAGCTAGCTCAAGATATGGAACCCCAAAAATTCTAAAATAAATTGCTGGACGTGAGTAATTTATCTATTAATCATATTCAAAAAGAATTAACTAAATATCACTCTCCAAATAAAAATGGCTGCAGTTCTTGTGAGCGCTAAAGTTTCTGTTTTTTACAGCAAGTTCAACAAGACTTTCCCCAAGTCTTCCCAGCGGTTCTACTTGGCACAAACACTAATTAAACACAAAAAACACAACCAAAACAGAGGCTAAATAATTTATTTATTACTAAGCAGGGGCAAAAAGCAAGGAATAAAAATAAAATTGGGTTGCCTCCCAACAAGCGCTATCGTTTAACGCCCCTAGCTAGGCATAACAAGCACGAATAGATCTAGGTATTGCCATCTTTGGTAGGCAATCCATAATTGGCTCTCATAATAGATTCATAAGGTAATTTAATTTTATTTCTAGGAAAGTTTTCCATGCCTTTCCTTAACGGAAATTGAAATCTAATATTTCCTTCCTTCATATCAATAATTGCACCAATCGTTCTAAGAAAAGGTCTACCAAGAATAATAGGACATGAAGGATTGCAATCTGTGTCAAGAACAATAAAATCTATGGGCACATAATTCCTATTTTCAACAATAAGAACATCGTTAATTCTTCCCATAGGTTTCTTAATAGTGGAATCCGCAAGGTGCAAGTTTAGAGAGCAATCATCAAAATCACGGAAACCTAACAAATCACACAAAGTCTTTGGAATCGTGGAAACACTAGCACCCAAATCACATAAAGCATAGCATTCATGATCTTTAATTTTAATTTCAATAGTTGGTTCCCACTCATCATAAAGTTTTCTAGGGATAGAAACTTCTAATTCAAGTTTTTCTTCATAAGATTGCATCAAGGCCTCAACGATATGTTTAGTAAGCGCTTTATTTTGACTATAAGCACGAGGAGAATTTAGCATGGATTGCAACAAGGAAATACAATCAATCAAAGAGCGATTCTCATAGTTAAATTCCTTGAAATCCATAATAGTGGGTTTAGCAACATCTAGCGTTTTAATTTCTTCAATCCCACTTTTATCAAATTTAGCATCAAGGTCAAAAGATTCAGAATTCTTGGAACGCGTTCTAGGTAAAGGTGGATCATGTTCAGTCCCATCATTATCAAGATTCATATTGCAAAACAAATATTTAATAGGGGACACATCAATAACTTTTAGATCTTCATCATTATTTTCATAGGAACTAGAAGAACACGCTTTTATAAAGGCATCTTTCTTAGCACGCATCCTAGCGGTTCTTTCTTTGCACTCATCAATGGAAATTCTCATGGCTTTGAGAGACTCATTGATATCATGCTTAGGAGGAATAGATCTAAGTTTCAAATAATCAACATCAAGAGCAATTCTATCAACGTTCCTAGCCAAATCGTCAATCTTAAGCAATTTTTCTTCAATCATAGCATTAAAATTCTTTTGCGAAGTAATAAATTCTTTAATATTAGAATCAAAATCAGAGGGAATCTTATTATAATTTCCATAAGAATTTTTGTAGGAATTACCATAATTATTAGAGGGATTACTAGGATAAGGCCTAGGATTGAAATTTCCTCTATACGCATTATTACCAAAATTGTTCCTACCAAAAAAGTTCACATCCATAGATTCATTATTATTCTCAATCAAAGTAGATAAGGGCATATCATTAGGATCAGAAGAAACACTCTTATTAGCAAATAATTTCATAAATTCATCCATCTTTCCACTCAAAACATTAATTTCTTCTATCGCATGCACCTTTTTATTAGTAGATCTTTCAGTATGCCATTGAGAATAATTAACCATAATATTATCTAGGAGTTTAGTAGCTTCTCCTAAGGTGATTTCCATAAAAGTGCCTCCCGCGGCCAAATCTAAAAGATTTCTAGAAGCAAAATTCAATCCGGCATAAAATTTTGAACAATCATCCACAAATTTAAACCATGAGTAGGGCAATTACGTATCATTAATTTCATTCTCTCCTAAGCTTGTTCAACATGTTCATGATCAAGTTGCTTAAAGTTCATAATATCGTTTCTAAGAGAGATGATCTTAGCGGGAGGAAAATACTTAGAGATAAAAGCATCTTTGCACTTGTTCCATGAATCAATACTATTTTTAGGCAAAGACGAAAACCAAGCTTTAGCACGAGCTCTAAGCGAAAAAGGAAATAGCTTCAATTTAACAATATCATTATCCACATCTTTCTTCTTTTGCATGTCACACAAATCAACGAAGCTATTAAGATGGGTAGCGGCATCTTCACTAGGAAGGCCGAAGAATGGATATTTCATGACAAGATTCAACAAAGCAATATTAATTTCACAAGATTCAGCATCGGTAAGAGGAGAAATCGGAGTGCTAATAAAATCATTGTTGTTGGTATTGGTGCAGTCACACAATTTAGTATTATCTTGAACCATCGCGACAAACAAGCAAACTAACACACAAGCAAACAAAAAGCAAGCGGACAAAAAGAGGCAAATAGAGAAAGAGAGGGAGCATAGAGAGAGAGGGCGAATAAAACGGCAAGGGTGAATTGGGTGGAGAGGAAAACGAGAGGCAAATGGCAAATAATGTAATGCGGGAGATAAGGGTATGTGATGGGTACTTAGTATGTTGACTTTTGCGTAGGCCTCCCCGGCAAAGGCGCAAGAAATCCTTCTTGCTACCTCTTTTAGCACTGCGTTGGTTTTCCCCGAAGAGGAAGGGATGATGCAGCAAAGTAGCGTAAGTATTTCCCTCAGTTTTTGAGAACCAAGGTATCAATCCAGTAGGAGGCTACGCGCGAGTCCCTCGTACCTGCACAAAACAAATAAATCCTCGCAACCAACGCAAATAGGGGTTGTCAATCCCTATAGGGCCACTTACGAGAGTGAGATCTGATAGATATGATAAGTAATATTTTTGGTATTTTTATGATAAAGATGCAAAGTAAAATAAAAGCAAAGTAAATAACTAAGTAGTAGGAGATTGATATGATAGAGATAGACCCGGGGGCCATAGGTTTCACTAGTGGCTTCTCTCGAGAGCATGAGTATTCTACGATGGGTGAACACATTACTGTTGAGCAATTGACAGAATTGAGCATAGTTATGAGAATATCTAGGTATGATCATGTATATAGGCATCAGGTCCGAGACAAGTAGACCGACTCCTGCCTGCATCTACTACTATTACTCCACCCATCGACCGCTATCCAGCATGCATCTAGAGTATTAAGTTAAAAGCAGAGTAACGCCTTAAGCAAGATGACATGATGTAGAGGGATAGACTCATGCAATATGAAGAAAACCCCATCTTGTTATCCTCGATGGCAATAATACAATACATGCCTTGTTGCCCTTACTCTCACCGGGAAAGAACACCGCAAGATTGAACCCAAAGCTAAGAACTTCTCCCATTGCAAGAAAGATCAATCTAGTAGGCCAAACCAAACTGATAATTCGAAGAGACTTGCAAAGATAACCAATCATACATAAAAGAATTCAGACAAGATTCAAATATTATTCATAGATAGACTTGATCATAAACCCACAATTCATCGGTCTCAACAAACACACCGCGAAAAAAGATTACATCGAATAGATCTCCACAAGAGAGGGGGAGAACATTGTATTGAGATCCAAAAAGAAAGAAGAAGCCATCTAGCTACTAACTATGGACCCGTAGGTCTGAAGTAAACTACTCACACTTCATCGGAGAGGCTATGGTGTTGATGTAGAATCCCTCCGTGATCGATGCCCCCTCTGTCGGAGCTCCGGAACAGGCCCCAAGATGGGATCTCGTGGATACAGAAAGTTACGGCGGTGGAATTAGGGTTTTGTCTCCTGTTCTGATCGTTAGGGGGTACGTGGATATATATAGGAGGAACAAGTACGTCGGTGGAGCAACAGGGGCCCCACGAGGGTGGAGGGCGCACCTGGGGGGGTAGGCGCGCCCCCCTACCTCGTGGGCTCCTGTTACATGCCTTGACATAGGGTCCAAGTCTCCTGAGTTGTATTCGGTGAGAAAATCACGTTCCCGAAGGTTTCATTCCGTTTGGACTCCGTTTGATATTCCTTTTCTTCGAAACCCTAAAACAGGCAAAAAACAGCAATTCTGGGTTGGGCCTCCGGTTAATAGGTTAGTCCCAAAAATAATATAAAAGTGGATAATAAAGCCCAATAATGTCCAAAACAGTAGATAATATAGCATGGAGCAATAAAAAATTATAGATACGTTGGAGACGTATCAATGTATGACTAACCCCATTAAACATTCTTCTTCTTCTATTTGCCATCACTTTCTTATGTATGACTAACCTCTGTTTGGTGGTGTAGGAGGAGAAACTGAAGCGGCCGCTCTCACACATGCAGGCGTGGGAGATCGCCCATACGCGGAAGGACCCCAAGCCTGGCGAGCCCAAGTACTGCGGCAAGAAGACCGTGGGGAGGAAGAACGCCTACTCCGAAGCGTATCTGAAGTTACATCCTGACACACCTGACCCCATTGCGGCGGATCTGGACGAGAGGGCGGTGGTGAGCATGGGGCCCAAGGAGCACGGTCGGGAGGAGGTTCTCGATGATGTGATCACTCCTACTATCTCCTACACACAGCTCCGTCGGATCACCCCGAGCCTGAGCTAGTGCACGAGCCAGCCAGTGACCAGTGCACAGTCAGAGTACCTCTTTCAGGAGCAACAATCTGTAAGTATTTTCCCTCTTATCTTCAT
Source organism: Triticum aestivum (assembly GCF_018294505.1). NCBI lineage: Eukaryota > Viridiplantae > Streptophyta > Magnoliopsida > Poales > Poaceae > Triticum > Triticum aestivum. The sequence continues at coordinate 620,059,049 of NC_057806.1, read as the reverse complement.
TGCTCACTTTATTTTCCGCATTTAGTAGTTTTATGAGTTCCATCATGTCATACCGTAGGCCTACCTGGAGTACACACGCCAGGAGACCATGGCATGGCATGAGAGGCTTTATGAACACCAAGTGCAGAGGGATCGCCAGATGCAGCAGGCTTTTCAGGAAATGGCGGTCGGCAGGTGTCCTCAGTTGCAGCCAGCACAATGTCCTCCAGCACAACCAGTGTTGCTGACCTTTGAGGAGTTTGTGGCACAGAACGCTGGCCCCTCGCCGGTTAGTTCATCCCCAATCTATTCACCCAAAGCATGTCATGCCTTTCAACACAGTCATATATCCCGTGAATATGTCTTTTCAACATCCAGGGAACTGGTGGATCTACTGTTGGCGGTGGTCTTCGCAGCACTCCCGAGACACGGAGCCCGATCACTCCGATCCACGGAGGCGGAGGCGGAGGTGGAGGCGGTCTTGGCGGTAGCGCTGCCGCTAGCACTGACGACCTGGGCTTCGGCGGTCTTGGCGGTGACGACCTCCGTGGTGCTCGACGTCCTGGCGCTTAAGCCTTTCGGTTACTTGTGTGCTTATGCTTATGTTTCTTTAGATGACTTGTGTGTGGTGATGATCCTTTAGATGACTTGTGTGCTTCTCTATATGCTTATGCTTATGTTTATGTTGATTGTGATGATCTTATGCATATATTGTTGTGATGGTGCCGGATGATATCCCGATGTGTTCTATATGTCTATTTCCATCATATATATCTGCTGATATGTGCTGTATATTTGAATTGAATCGATCTGAAAACAAACAGAAAAAAGAAAAAAAAAGTAAATGCAAACTATGCCGACGGCTAGGGCTGGCGTGAGCTCCCAGTTGCTGACACGTGGTGTCTATGCCGACGGCCTAGCAGTCAGCCCAGTTTTTAAACTAAGCCGACGGCTAGGCCATCGGCATAGACGCCACGTGTCAGCAACTGGGAGCTCTTGAGGAAGGGATATGCCGACGGCCTAGCCATCGACATAGTTTCAAACTAAGCTGACGGCTGGGCCGTCGGCATATCCCTGGCCCATGAGTAACGTCTGGTCGCCACGTGGCACACCTATGCCGATGGCCTAGCCGTCGGCTTAGTTTCAAACTAAGCCGATGGCTAGGCCGTCGGCGTAGGTGTGCCACGTGGCGACCAGACATTGGCCACACTTGACAGCGACCGCCGTTAGACGTGAACGTTGCCGACGGCCAGGACCGTCGGCATAGATGTATGGCCCCCGTCGGGAAAGCTACTATGCCGACGGCCTTTCTATGCCGACGGCCTCCCGGGCTACGCCGACGTATATGTTGCCGACGGCCCTATGCCGACGGGTGCCGTCGGCATAGGTCTGTCCCGACGGGATTCAGGGCTATGCCGCCGTCGGCATAGGGGGAGATTCTGGTGAGTGGTTACTTCATTTTGTAGTGCAACCACTAGTGCAGCGCCTGAGAGCTAGGCGCCGCAGTATACAGTGCAGCGCCTAGCTCTTAGGCTCTGCACAATGACTTAATAATTTTTAGGCAGTCTGGGGTGCAACGCTGGCAAAGCATGTAGCACCTATCTGTGAGGCGTTGCCCAATGTACTCTGGCGCCTTCGTATCGGGTGTCGCACAAAAAGATCAGCCACGTGAAATAGTTTTACGGTTAGTTCATTCTGTGATTTGATTTCGTCTACAAGTCAAATTGGTCAAATTTGCCCTCTCACACATCTGCTCATCCGGGAGAGGTCCTTTCCAGTGCTTAAGGCTCCAACTGGCCAACCAGCTCCCACGCGCCGCCTCACGTAGGTTGGCCCAATCTCGCTGTAGCGCTCGCTTAGCCTTGCCCTCTCGCTCACTCTGGCCGGCTCTTCACAGGGTTTTCTTTCGCCCAAAATTTTCTGTTGTTCATTGATGTCCTATAAAAAATAACTGTGATTTTTTATGAATTTTTTGAAACGGATTGGGAAATCATACATAGTTTATGGATTTAAATAAAGCTCACAAGTTTTAAAAATGTTCACAAAATTTAACAAAAAAGCTCATGGATTGTTTTAAAAAATATCATGAATTAAAACAAGTTCACGAATTTTGAAAAAAATTCAATAATTTCTTCAATTTGATTTTACTGAGAGTTTTAAAAATATCAGCAACTTACAAAAACACAAAATTTAAAAACTTTCACGAATTTACAAAAAATTCATTGAGTGAAAAATTGTTCACAATCTATTTTTTTACTAAGAAAGCTTAATTTTTTACTGCATCCTTTCTTCTTGGCCTAAAATGAATGCTTTTATTGTCGGTATGTAAATAACAACAACTGGAGAACATCTGGTTATCATGTTTCTTTTGAATCTTTTAGAGATTTTTTAATCTGAAATCATCATCTTGGAAACGCAATATAAATTTGAGTTTTTAACCCAATTTGCTATAATATAGGGGCGTGCTACGCGTCCGCCGGCTGATATTTTAAAAAGATCAGCCGGGTCGTGGGCCGTCCGATTTGCCGCATCAAGCTGAGTCGAACACGCTTTCACTACCACAGCACGGGCCTTGTTGCAGAATTATTTCTAACACATAGGTCTTGTTCCAGAAATTTTTTGCAGCAGATGTTTTGTTGCAAATTTTTTGGCAACTGAGATCTTGTTGCAATTTTTCTTTTGCAACTGAGGTCTGGTTGCAGAAAATTTTCACGACAGAGGTTTTGTTGTAGAACATAGACCTGTCGTAAACTACTGCAACACCACATATGTTTCAGAAACATAGCCTCTGTTGCAAAAGCGCGTTTGATGAAGGACGGTATACGAGTTCTCACTGAACACGTGTCATGCATTGGAGGTGGCGGACGTTGCCGCTGTGATCGGACGGGTGATGCTAAGCTTTTCCCTATAATATATTCTTATGATGAAGTTCATGTATAAAAGGGACTATTGTTTATGCACCTAGTATTCTATCCATACTTTTTTCTAAGTGTAGGTATTTTAGGATCTCATATGGAATTCTTAGGAAACAAAAAAAATGAAGATTCCTTGTATTTCTTATTCTGAATTTCAAACAAACAATACAGTGTATTATGTAAAAGCAATTCCTAATTTACATATAATAATAAACTAAATTTGGCTCTTTATCGCATCTAGATGTATTTCATATGTATAGACTTGATCTATGTTCTCTGAATTTCTTTATCAAGGATTTCATAGGGAGTTTGACTGAAATCCTATTAGCAAATTTCTTTTATTATTTCAATTATTATTATTATCAGTTGGGTTGTACTCCCTCCGTTCCAAATTACTCGTCGTGGTTTTAGTTCAAATTTAAACTAAAACCAATTTGAACTAAAACCACGACGAGTAATTTGGAACGGAGGGAGTATACTTTATCCACCTAGTAAGTGTTCTTATAGTAATTTTATTCAAGCTTTTCTATCAAAGATTTCGTGTGGAGATTGAATGGAAACTAAAACTATTTTTATTCTGATTTCGTGTGCAGATGACACACACACACATCCGTAAGATTGTTTCTGCAAGTGTCGTCCGTAAGATTTTCGATTGGCAAACATTGGATAATCAAACAACACTTTTCTTCTTCTCGTAGGAAGAAAAAGTAACCATACTAGTCGCCTGAACATATATTAAACTGAATGATCGGTACTTACATTTTTTTTCTGAAACATGCATGAAACCATACATGGAGAAGTAGCATAACAGTTGCACCGATTAGTACTAAAAGTTGGATGGCATATACTCCCTCCGTTCCTAAATATTTGTCTTTTTAGAGATTTCAAATGGACTACCACATAGGGATGTATATAGACATATTTTAAAGTATAGATTCACTCATTTTGCTCCGTATGTAGTCATTTGTTGAAATCTCTAGAAAGACAAATATTAAGGAACGGAGGGAGTATATGATAATAATATCAAACAGATTACTACTAAATTGCCATGATAACATCGTTTGCTGATTTAAATTCAGACGGGATCATTCTAGCTATGAGCTCCTTGAGAACAGATGGGCAGCTGGATTTGAGATGCTCATACCCATCACTTGCCACCATCGCATCAAAGTTGGACAGAGAAGCAAGGAACTGCAAACAAGCTTCTTTGAGACGATGGAATCCATGCTGCTCAGCTAAAGCCAAGCTGGTTGCCACCATGTTGGAATCGATGTGATTGCCCAATTTCTCCTCACATATCTGCTTCAGCCTGACGATGTTGAATCTGTCAGCAGCTACCAGGAGATGGCCAGCCATAACCACATCAGTTTCGCCTTTGTTGCAAGCCGTCTCAAGCAGAGGAACCGAGTCGGTGTATATGAAGTGTAGCAAGGACTTGAACACATCAGCTTCCATATCACGAATTTCAATAGGACTAGCTGCAGAACTCTCCTTCATGGCGCTGAGGAGCTCAGCCTTGAAGACGGATGACCTAGCAGCAAGGACACACCTGTGAGCGGAGAATCTCTGTCCACCAACCTGAAAGACTAGGTCTGCTGCGTCTTTGTTCTTCAGGAGGTCACCAAGATGTTGGTGCAGGTCGCTTGGAGCAACCCTTGTTTCTTCGCTCTTGATCTCCTTCATGATAGTGAGATCACACCTAATGGTGAGACAATCATCTCTCAGATGGCACGATGCCTCCAGATCAGCCTTCTTGATCACGAGTGCGGAGCTCCAGACTGAACCTTCAGAGAAGGTACGCATAGGGTTGGTACGGCTGTATGAAGGCACCGGTTCTCCATTCTTGTCAAGTACACTGACCGAGAATTTGGCCTTCACATCTCCGGCATCGGCAGATTCATGAAATAGATAAAGAGATATGAAATCAGAACAATCCTCGGGGTAACCGTTGGGGTAATAAGCAAAATGTCATGTAAGCAGACTATAAGTCCATTATTGTTATTTGCTCTAAGGAATCAAAACTTTCCTTCCACTGTTTGATAACACATCAGTAGATATGGGAAAAGAATTCTATGAGACTAGGTCTCACGCGAGACCCATCCTGATGAGGAGGATTTATTTCATCTTAGGGGATTTATTTCATTTCCTCTAAATTCCAATCGTTTGTTTCCCAATTGGCACTTCTGGCCCGCCGGAAGCATGTTTCTGTCGTGTCCATCTCTAGGCTTTTTCAGGTATGTGTCCATTGGTTTTGGGAGGTTGATTGGCAAACAACGGATAATCAAACAATGCATTCACTCTTCTTACAAGAAAAATAAATCAACCATGATTGCCTGAAAATATATTAAACCAAACGATCGGTACTAAGCTTTTTTAAGGAACATGCAAGAAACCATGCATGAAGAAGTAGCATAACAATTGCATCAATTAGTACTAAAAATTTGGATGACATATATGATAGTACTCCCTCCGTTCCGAATTACTTGTCTTAGATTTGTCTAGATACGGAGGTATCTAGCACTAAAATGAATCTAGATACATCCGTATCTAGACAAATTCAAGACAAGTAATTCGGAACGGAGGGAGTAGAACCAAACAAATTACTACTAAATTGTAGTGAGAATATCCTTTGCCACCTTGTAAGGACATATTTATCCCTAAGTGTTTTGGTGATTGATGACAGCGCATTTGCGGACTAATCGTGTGCCATGAGTTTTCCAGACACTTCTTTGCTAGGCACACAAGACGATTGGGTGCCCCTCGAAGACTGATGAAGACGGTGTCTTTTCTATGTTTCTTTTTGGTGGATTTGAGTTGTAGGAAAGCCATACTATTAAGAGGGGGTCCACGTTGGAAAGGTTTGGGTGGAATCATCACGTACACGTCTCCTTTTATCCCCTCCTTCCTTGGAGCTTCCTCCGTTTTTCCTGCCTCCTTTGACTGGCTGCTGTTGTGGTTGCGGTAGTACTGCTCCTGGATCAACGGTAGTACCGTAGGCATCCACGGTAGTACCGCGCGGTGGCGCGGTAGTACCGCTGATGCTCACGGTAGTACCGCTCCCCTGGAGCCGCACTACCGCTGCCCACCAGGCTAGTGCCGCCCCTTTGCGGTAGTAGGAGCGGATGTAATTTTTTACATCCGCACCTGCCGCGGTAGTACCGTTTTCGTCGTGCGGTAGTACCGCGCTATGCGGTCAGGCAGTAGTACCGCCCCTCGGCAGTACTACTGTGTCGGGTTTTTGCTGCTTCCGTTTATTTGCGGAAGTAGGCATGGTAGTTCCCCTTCCCCCTGGCTGGGACTTTTGCGTTGCGGTAGTACCGCATGGGGGGCGCGGTAGTACCGCGCGTGCGGAAGTACCGCCCCCAGCTTGCGTCTGTTTCTGTGCTAGGGTCGCGGCAGTACCGTGGGACGGTACGGTTGTTCCGCACTGTCGTGCGGTAGTACCGCTTGGTTGCAAGCAGTAGTACCGCGCGGCCTTGCGGTAGCACCGCTGGCCAGGCGTGGTAGTACCGCTGGCCGCGGGCTGGTTGGTGGGTAACGGTTAGATCTTTTCCACACGCTATATAAAGGGTCTCCTTCTTCCCCGTTGACTCACCTCTTCCACCATTAAAGCTCCATTACTGCTCCAAGCTCCATTTTTGCCCGATCTCACTCCCAAGCCAACCAAACTTGTTGATTTGCTCGGGAGTGGTTGAGAAGGCCCCGATCTACACTTCCACCAAGAGATATTTGATTCCCCCCTACTAATCCCTTGCGGATCTTGTTACTCTTGAGTGTTTGAGCATCCTAGACGGTTGAGGTCACCGCGAAGCCATAGTCCATTGTGGTGAAGCTTCGTGGTGTCGTTGGGAGCCTCCAATTGAGTTGTGGAGATTGCCCCAACCTCGTTTGTAAAGGTTCGGTCGCCGCCTCCAAGGACACCAATAGTGGAATCACGGCATCTCGCATTGTGTGAGGGCGTGAGGAGATTACGGTGGCCCTAGTGGCTTCTTGGGGAGCATTGTGGCTCCACACCGCTCCAACGGAGACGTACTTCCTCTCAAAGGGAAGGAACTTCGGCAACACATCCTCGTCTCCACCGTCTCCACTCTTAGTTATCTCGTGCCTTTACTTGTGTAACTTATTTGTTTCATATATCTTGCTTGCTTGTGTTCCTATTCGTGTTGCATCATATAGGTTGCTCATCTAGTTGCATATCTAGACAACCTACTTTGATGCAAAGTTTAAATTGCTAAAGAAAAGCTAAAAATTGTGCCTATTCACCCCCCCCCCTCTAGTCAATCATATCGATCCTTTCAATTGGTATCAGAGCCTCGTCTCTTTATTAAGGACTTTACCGTCCAAAGAGTATGGTTGATACCGTAGACGGTGCGGAGGAACACTCCGGTGTGAATCCTATCTCGTCTACGGGCGATGGGGGAACTTCGGTCTCTCGTGAGGAGTTCAATGTGTCCTTGGAGACATTGAAAACCTCCATGAAGACCGAAGTTGAAAGCATGTTTACTAAATTTCTTGAGGGGCTTAAACTATCCACCGCACCATTGAAAGTGGGTGATCCCGCCATCAAGGTGTCGGATGCTATCCCCGACAAGGGGGAAGCTAGTAGTGAAAAGGCGCCTTCTTCTAGTGGCAAGAATGGCACCGGCATCTTTGCCCATGTGGAACCACCACTTGTTTATGGTGGACCGGTTCCTTCCACTCATTTGAATCATGCCGGTCCTCCCCCTAAGATTGTGAAAAATGAGAATTTTGATTCTTGGGTTTACCGCTTTAAACGTCATTTAAATCATGTGAACACTAACCTTTGGAGAATCATTGAAGAAGGTTTCTATCCACATGATCCAAGCAACTTCACTCCTCGAGAAGCCGCGGACAATCAATTCAATGAGAATGCTCTCTTCATCATTCAAGATGCAACTCCACCCGAAGACCTACCTCATCTTCGTCCCTTCGCCTTGGCCAAAGATGCATGGCATTGTGTCGTGTCTCTCTATCGGGGAAGCGCAAGCATTCAACGCTCCAACTATGAAGTGGTACAAGATGAGGCCGATGAGTTTGCAATGAAGGAAGATGAAGAACCTCGTGAGCTTTAACGGAGAGTAACCAAACTCGCGGTCTCACTACGAGATCACGGGAGCAAGGACACGGATGACAATTGGATCAAGCGCAAATTCCTCAAGGCAATGATGCCCTACCACAAGGCCATGTCTTCCGTCATTCGTCAAAGACCGGACTTCCACACTTTGACCTCAAGCGAAGTGTTGGATGAGTTTGTGGCCATGAACATTTTGGACAAGACCGCCGACAATGCGGTGCTCCCGTTCTCAACGGGCAAAGAAGCCTAACCTTGCATTGAAGGCCAAGCTCACCGTGGAATAAGAAGAAGAGGAATAAGAGGAGAGCAACCCCGAAGATACGAAGTATGCATATCATGAACACATGGCACTTGCTTCAAGGCAATTTTGGAGCAAGAAAAACTCGAGGCCCAATTTTAGCAAAAACAACTCGAGTGGCACAAGGGGCAAGCAACGTGTAAGGACTTGCTACAATTGCAGCAACGTGAGTCATTTCGTTGCAGAATGCCCGTATGAGAAGAGGGAAGACAATGGTGGCAAACTCATCCGGAAGGACAAGGCCAAGTCGTTCCCCAACAAGAACAACTTCACCAAGAAGACTCCTCCCAAGGCTTTGGTTGTGCAAGAAGAGTACAATGAGGATGATGATGATGATGAAGATGATGAGTCGGTTGCCATGGCCTCCATTGCCATTGCAACAACGTCACGGGTGTCTCTCTTCGACTCACCCAACGAGAGCATCACCGCCAAGTGCCTCATGGCTAAAGCCACCAACAAGGTAACCTCCAACATCAAAACTACCATCATTAATCATCCTTCCCCAACGGATAGCATTAATGAACTTGAGGGAGCTAATGTGGAGGCTAACGAGTTTGAGGCCTTTATGGGCAAACTCAAGGGAAAATACAAGAAGCACTTTGTTGCTCTCTTGGAACAACTGGGTGAGGCCAATGACATGATCGAGGCTCACGAAGACACCATCTCTAAGATGGAAGGGCATAGTCGTGACTATGCCGATGAGATTTCAGATCTTTCCAATGCTCTTGAGGAAGAGTGTGGTCTTCGTTTGGCTCTTGAGGAGTCACACAACGTTGATCATGCTAAGTTAAAGAAAGATTATGATCATGCCCTCATGGTTTCTCGTGTGCTAAATTCCGAGAAGGCCAAACTCGGGGTTGATCTTGCTAGACTCAAAGAGGAGTTTGATATACTTGACAAGGCCCACAAGGCCTTGAAGGGTATTCACGCTAGTCTCAAGGAGTCTCATGATCAACTCCAAGTGAAGCTAACTAAGGAGAAAGCAACTTTTCCTCATATGGTTTTAATTGATAATGCAAATGCTACTAACCCGTGTTGTGAGCATATACATCTTGTTGAGGAAAATGCGAAGTTGAAGGAGCAACTTGAGAGAGGTCTTGCGACTTGCATACAAGGCAAGAAGAACCTCAACGATCTCTTGATCAACCAAAAGGGAGGTGTGGCCAAGGAAGGGGTTGGGTACGTGCCCGACTCCAAGAACAAGAAGAAGAATGACAAGACCAAACGACCTCCTCCCCTCATGCAAACCTTTGTGAGGGAGGGAGGGAGTGCCCCTGAGGAGAAGAAGAAGAACAATGTCAAGAAGGGCAATGCCATCCCTCTCAACAAAGCCGGCGATTTTAACCCTTCTTATGTGTTATGCCGTGCTAGTGATGGGCATGTTTATGCCAAATTTGTTGGTTCTCTTCATGAATACATTGAATGGTCTATTTCGGTTCCAAAAACCCTTGTTACTAACATCAAAGGACCCATTACAAAATGGGTACCTAAAACCAAGCATTGATCTCTTGTAGGTGTTTGCTTCCGGTGGGGGATCATGGTTGCTCGATAGCGGAGCTACAAATCATATGACCGGGAGAAAGGACTTGGCGGTGGACGTGCACAAGGTTCCATCTATGCCCACCAATGTCGAGTGGGGCGACGCCTCATCTTCTAAGGTATTGGGACTTGGCAAGGTGGTCATCTCTCATGATCTCACGATCGAGAAGGTCATGCTTGTTGAGTCCCTTGCATACAATTTACTTTCTGTTCGTCAACTTGCTATCATGGGCTTTGCCACTTTCTTTGATATCGATACCGTGGCCCTCTTGTGGAGCAAGACTCTTAAAGTAGCCTTTGTTGGGCATGTCGAGAATGGTCTATATGTGATTAACTTTTCAGAGCGACCCACTAAGACCGCGACATGCCTAATGGCTAAAGTTGATGTGGGATGGCTTTGGCATCGCCGTTTAGCCCATGTCAATATGAGATCTTTGCAAAGTCTCCTCAAGGGGGACCATGTCCGTGGACTAACGAATGTTAGTTTTGCTAAAGATCGTGCTTGCAGTGCCTGTATCGAAGGAAAGCTACATGAGAAGGCTCACCATCCCACGACTATCATTTATTCAAAGAGACCTTTGGAGCTCCTTCACATGGATCTCTTTGGGCCTCCATCCTTCGATAGTCTTGGAGGTAGGAAGTATTGCTTGGTGATTGTGGATGACTACTCAAGGTACACGTGGGTGTATTTCTTCAAGAGGAAGAGCGAGACCCAACAAACCGTCATTGACTTTGCAAATGAAGCACAACGTCAACACAATGCAAAGATCTTGACAATAAGAAGTGATAACGACATCGAGTTCAAGAACTACACCTTGGATGAGTTTCTTAGTGACAAGGGAATCAAGCATCAATATTCGGCACCCTACACCTGTCGTGGTTTTGTCACGGCAGATGTCCTTAGTGTCAGGAATTAGTCACGAGGCCAACGCATCTATGTGGTAGCTTGAGAGGGGTTGAGCGGAATCGAGAGACGCAACACCAGACAGGGATTTAGGCAGCTTCGGGCCCCGGGAAACATCATCCGGTGACAACCCTACATGTTGTTTGAGGCTAGGTCTCATTATCATCACGAGGGAGTCGCTGTAAACCGGCTTTCCTCTTTGTGTCTAGCCCTAAGATTGTTTCTTGCTTGTAGCTTCTCCTCTTTTGGGAGCCCTGCCCCTCCTTATATATGTTGAAGGGGCGGGTTACATGTGGAGTCCTATTAGGATTAGGACTAGTCTATCTCTAATATAAACTGGATACAAGTCCTGGTCTTAACTCCTTGTAAGGTAAATATTCGTCATGCCTTTCTCCTTAAACCGGCCCACCATAGTATGAACCGGCCTTCATGAACCGCCCATTGGGCCACCGGGTCTTGTCCCTCCTCTCACCCGCCTGCCGGATTACCAATGAATCATAAACCGCCAGGTCCAAATGGGTCACCAGTGAATCGTCAAGTTTCAGCCGGGTCTCAAGTAAACCGCCAAGTCCGGCCGGGTTAAAGTTCCGGCCGGTTTACGCCACGGGGTATATCCCCGACTTTAGCCCCCAAGTTTAGCTTGTATTTATCCATGGTAAACTTATGGTGCAAAATAAACACAAGAACCAATTTGACAGGTTGTGCTCCGGATTAAGAATTCTTGTAGACCGGCACCTGATCATCCTTAAATCCTTGTCATTTCCTCCTTCTAGAAAATCCGGATCAATAACCAGCCTCATACTCAAATTGCTGACGTTGGTTTCTCATAGGAAAATATTGTGAATAATAATCCACTTGAGTCGGCTTCCAAAGCACCGGTTTAAGAAATATAGGTCCTGAAATACTCATCTGATATTCAGCCGGTTTGAAGATCTAAAACTTGCCGGTTTAATATTACCAAAATTGTCGGGTTATAAAAACTGATAATTTCAGGTCATGATTGTTTTCAACGCCGGTTCATGATTGTTGCCAACGCCGGTTCATGATTGTTGCAGACACCAAGTCAATCTGGTTAGCTCAAAACTGAAATTTAGAAGATATTTCCCCCTTATATCCATATTACCTGTAGCCCCCAAGTTTTGAACAGAACAAAGTGATGATTTGAGACTTGCTCCCATATAATTACTGCCACTTTGAAGAAATCCATGTTGCTCATCTCAGTCACTAGTGAAAACTGAAGACTCCATATATGTAGCCCCCAAGTGCCGGGTTGTCATGCTTGCAGCAACGTAGGACTTGTAATTGCCTTATAAAAACTTCAATCGGTGTAGCCCCCAAGGGCCGGCTTAGTAAGATAATACTGAACCGGGACTTGATATATACTTCAATGAAAATAACATCTTATAATGTAGCTTCCATCGTAGGGTTTGAACCCACGTCCACAAGGTTAAGAGTTTTGTGCTTTACCAACTGAGCAATGAATCCTTCAATATTATGGACGAAAACTTGTGTACCTTGAATTGTTGACAGGAGCAATTGGTAGCCCCCAAGGGCCGGCTCATTGTAATATGATGAGTCGGGTCTTCAATAAGACTAGTAAAAATGACTTTGCATTAGCCCCCAAGTGTCATGATGCATGCTTGCAGTGACATGAGACTTGCATGTAATCTCGATTTGAATAATGTAGCCCCCAAGTGCCGGGTTGTAAGCCTGCAGCGACTCGGGACTATTCCTTCCATTGTAGAATAAATCATATACTTTGATAAAATAATAGACATTGCGCTATAGCGACTTTGAAAACCTTAAAAATACAACCATGCTGGCTATTCAAGATAATATAATCCGGTATGAAAACCTTATTCATTCAATATCATAATGAAATTTCAGCCAAGTTTGGCTATTTGAACAATATAACCTGATGATTTATAAGCGCATGATTCCAATGGCGGAATCCAAATATATACTGGCGACTTATAGTCCAAAGCTAGGCCGGTTTAATAAACACCGGATCATACTACCGGTTTAATAAACACCGGTGATTTATAATCATGCTTTATTCAACCTGTGACATTGAATCACATCATTGGTTTACCAACTTCTTTTTTAGTAAGGGTGATAACCCAAATCTCGAGTACTGATAACTCCTTCCATATTGTGCCGGTTTATGATAAAACCGTGCCGGGTTGTGATAAACACCGTGTTACTCCATAAGAGGATGTTAACAACAAGGATCAAACCGGGAAAATAGTCTCCGGATTGACGTGAACTGTGTTCCGGCAATTGATTGGTTAAAAAACTTTGTCGATTTAAAAAACGCAATAAAAAGCAAACACCCCCTTCAAAGAAAAGTATAAATCAAATGCAACGACAAAACCGTTTGCAAAAAAGGTTTATTTGAGCTGATCAAATGGCGTTACCATGGCCGAACACGACCAAGCTCCCGTTTAGGTGTAACTATGGTTCTAGTCAGCCAGGTCCCCAAATGAAACCGTGGCATTTATGCCGACCAAGTGGCATGGTAATGGTTCGGGTTCGACCAAAACCCCCAAGTGATTCTGTGGCCTTAGGCCGATCAAGAGGCATGAGTGGTTCAGACGTAACCAAGTCCCCAAGTGATCTGGTGGCTTTCGCCTATCAAGAGGTATGGTATTGGTTCGGACACGACCAAACCTCCAAGTGATATAACATGATGCTTTTTAAAAAGCAAACTCAGGGGGTAAACCGGAGGCCGTTTTAGAACAACTCCGTGTAACCACACATGATGTAAAAGAACAGAGACCCCGCTTTATAAAGCAGAAGCCCCCGTGTGATCAATAATATGTCAGGCCAGTAAGGCGGGATACCCATGTTTGAACCGCGCATCGTGGCAGCAGGTCCTCTTCGGCAATTTTTAACCTTTTGCAAGAGATAAATTCTTCTTGAATCGGGATCTTGAACCGGATATTGAGAGCTTCAAAGCTTTGTGGGAGACATCTTTCCCTTAAACCGGATTTTAAACCGGAATCTTCATTTTCAGTCGGAAAATTTTCTGACGACCTTTAAACTCGAACTTGCGAGAAGTTAATTCCTTTTTGAACCGGAAATTCTTAAACCGGAGAACAAATTTCCCTTGTACCGGATTGTAAACCGGAATCCTTTTCTGATGACCCGAAACTTCTTCATTGAGCCGGGGTTTTGTAACTGTCATATACTTTCTAATCCGGAAATCTTCTGACGGCCTTTAAACTTTCATCAATATAACAGTAGCCTCCGGGACCGGGTTATCCTTCCCTCCATCGTCCTGGGGTTCTTAAATTTGCTAAAACTGGCAAGATTCGCTGAGTCATGTCATCGTAGCCCCCGAGTTTCAAAGGTGACTCGAGAAGTTGGCTTGAGACTCCTCATATTTGACCGTGATATAAACCGGCATAACTTGTATATCATTGGTGTTGATAGCACGATGTAAATCCATAGAAGGTTGAGGTGACTGCGGCGGGTTGTAAATGATCCCATATGAGCCATGTCAGCAACCCGACCAATGGTTCCTTCCAACTGGCGATTTGGAGTTAATCAAAATTGTAGTGTCGGTGACTTGTGCGCCTGCCCATTGAACCATCCAGTGCAAACGGCGGTTGATGGTAATTTGTCTCCAATTTGAAAGAAAACCGGGCTACCCAAGTTGTGACTTGCTCATACCCAATAAACAGCTCATGCGGACAGGTGCGGCCCGGTATGTTGATGTAGACCAAGCCGCGAGAGACGGATGACAAAGACGACCGCGGCTTTCAAAGGCAGCTCGGACAGATGAGTCGACCGCGGCATTGTAAGCCGGCGCGGACGAGCGAGTTAATTCGCAGGGATGGCCCCGGTGAGTTGAAGTAGTCCGGGCTGCAAGGGCGGCGGCTCGCGCACATCCATTTACCAAGTAATGAGGCACAGATGCATACCGGGTGCAATATTACCAGTACGTGCTCCGTCTCCGTGGTATAAACCATATTTGCAGTAAACCATTGTCCTGCGTACAAAAAATACAGCAGGGCGGAGTAGTTGTTTGTTGAAGGAAATCAACATGTATTAATATCACCTGATTTTTAGGCGTCAGAAGATCATTATATGGCGTCCGTAGATAACCAAGAACTTTTGTGTTGATCCTTTCAAGGGCCTTGCCAGAGTTCGTCGTAGTTTGTATAACCTTCACTCCAAGAGATTGGAGCATATTTATCCTCGGGAACGCCTCGTATATCTTTTGATATAATCAAATTTTTTTTCACTTGGCGAGACAAGGCTTTCCCAGCAAGGGCACGTCGGCCCAGCGGGTCAACAGAGGCAGGCTCAAGAGGCCATCAGGCGGCTCAGGCGCAGCTGTAGGTCGACGTGGCTCTGGGCGGGTCAACCGGACTCCGGCGGAACAAGATTACTCCCTCCGGTCCTTTTTACTAAGACTCGAGCGAGCCACGACCCGAATACAGCAGCCCAGGTGCGGCAACACCCCTCAACAAAACGGTGTTGCGGAGAGGAAGAACCGGACGTTGATGGATGCGGCAAGGACCATGATGGCGGAGTTCAAGTCTCCGTACAACTTTTGGGCCGAAGCCATCAACACCGCGTGTCATGCATCAAATCGGCTCTACCTCCGCAAGGGCTTGAACAAGACTCTATATGAAATACTCACCGGTAACAAGCCCAACCTCAAGTACTTCCCGGTATTCAGGTGTAAGTGTTTCATTCTCAAGAAAGGTGTTCGGTTGTCTAAATTTGAGGCTAGAGCTTATGAGGGCATATTTGTTGGTTATGCTACAAACTCTCATGCTTACCGTGTCCTCAATAAATCCACGGGACTTATTGAGGAGACGTGTAACGTGGAGTTTGATGAGAATAACGGCTCCCAAGTGGAGCAAAGTGGCACTTGTGATGTAGGTGATGAAATTCCTCCTCAAGCCATAAGAAGAATGGGTGTTGGTTTCATCCTACCCATTGAGGAACCCCTTGTGGCCGAAGGAGAAGGACAATGCTCCACTCAAGTGGAGCCATCACCAACCCAAGGCCCACACGCTTCCGAAGAACAAAGTGAAGGCCCTCAACCTCATGAACAAGACCAAGGGCAAGATCATACTCAAGACGGTGTGGCCACACCAAGTGATGCCCAAGGTCAAGTTCTCTCCCCCGAGCAAGTTCAAGATCAAGAACAAGTTCATGACGGCGCTCAAGATGATCAAGTAACCGCTCCTCAACTCACCCCCGAGGAGGAATTAGAGCGTCGTGCCGCCAAGGTTGCTTCCAAGCTCTCCACCAAGGATCATCTCATGACGAATGTGCTTGGAAGCTTAAGAAAGGGGGTAAGCACTCGTAGAAAATTAGCAAATTATTGTGAGCATCACGCGTTTGTCTCTTGTGTGGAACCCCACAAGGTCTATGAGGCGCTAGAAGATCCGGATTGGCTCAATGCCATGCACGAAGAACTCAACAACTTCGAGCGCAACAAAGTGTGGAGATTGGTGCCAAGGCCAACGGGGAACCACAATGTCATTGGAACCAAGTGGATATTCAAGAACAAGCAAGATGCCCATGGGATTATCATTCGCAACAAGGCTCGTTTGGTAGCACAAGGCTACTCCCAAGTCGAGGGTATCGACTACAGTGAAACCTTTGCTCCCGTTGCTCGTCTTGAATCCATTCGCATGTTGATTGCATATGCTTCTCATCATAACTTTAAGTTACAACAAATGGATGTGAAGAGTGCTTTTCTTAATGGTCCCATTAATGAATTGGTGTACGTCAAGCAACCCCCCGGGTTCGAGGATCCCTACTTTCCCGATCATGTGTATCAACTCGATAAGGCACTCTATGGCCTTAAACAAGCCCCACGTGCGTGGTATGACCACCTTACCGAGTTGTTACAAGACCGTGGTTTTGAAGTTGGGCTAATCGACCCCACTCTTTTTACTAAGAAGGTCAAAGGGGAGTTGTTTGTGTGCCAATTATATGTTGATGATATTATCTTTGGTTCTCCTAACAAAGCTTTCAATGAGGAATTTGTCGCTCTCATGACCTCAAAGTTCGAGATGTCCTCCATGGGAGAGTTAAAGTTCTTTCTAGGGTTCGAAGTGAAGCAAAGAAGAGAAGGAACCTTCATCAATCAATCCAAATACACTCAAGACATGCTCAAGAGATTCAAGCTAAGTGACGTCAAGCCGGCTTCCACTCCAATGCCCACCAAGTGCCAACTTGACTCAGATCCCAATGGTAAAGTGGTGGATCAAAAGGTATATCGTTCCATGATTGGATCCTTGCTTTACCTTTGTGCATCTAGACTGGACATCATGTTGAGTGTGGGAATTTGTGCACGGTTTCAAGCCGCACCTAAGGAAAGTCACTATGTGGCGGTCAAACGAATCTTTCGATATTTGGCTCATACCCCAAACTTTGGCTTATGGTACCCAAGAGGATCAAACTTTAAGCTTGTAGGGTACTCGGATTCCGATTGGGCGGGAGACAAAGTGGATAGGAAGTCCACTTCCGGAGGGTGCCAATTCCTTGGCTGCTCTTTGGTAAGTTGGTCTTCCAAAAAGCAAAGTTGTGTGTCTCTCTCGTCCACCGAAGCGGAGTATGTGGCGGCCGGTAGTTGTTGTGCACAACTCTTATGGATGAGGCAAACTTTAAAGGATTATGGTGTCACCTGTGACAAAGTGCCTCTTTGGTGTGACAATGAAAGTGCCATCAAGATCTCTCTCAACCCGGTGCAACACTTCAAGATGAAGCATATTGAGATCCGGTATCACTTCATCTAGGATCACATTAGGCGAGGAGAGATCGAGCTCAACTACGTCAACACTCATGATAACCTTGCAGATATCTTCACGAAGCCCTTGGATGAAGCAAGATTTCGCGAGTTAAGGCATGAGCTAAATATCATCGATTCGAGCAATATTGCTTGAACCCTTGCACACCCCACCATACTCAATGTGTTGTCCTATTTAGATGTAGGCATGGACATAGGGGGAGTGATGTTCTCTCAATGAACTCTCCCTCCCCCCATTATGCATAAATCAATCAAGTCTTTCACATTAGCCATGTTTGATGGTACTTGTGCTTCAAAGACGAGTTTTGGTCATGGACCCAAGGATAATTCTTCGCGGTGCCATACCAATTGACTCAAACATAGGTGGCTACGGCCACCGCCCTCTCTTTTGGAGAGGTGGTGTATCGTGGTTGCTTCATTTGTCGTGTGCCTTTCTGGTTTTGTGTGTTGCGTGGTCTTGTGGTGTCGTGTTGGCTCGGAGTGGTTTGTGCAAAGATCCAGTTTTTCGCGCTCGAAACGTGCATCTTCTTGAGCCCACGGTACTACCGCGTCTGGGCGCGGTACTACCGCTTTGGGAGGCACGGTACTACCGCGCCACAGCACGGTACTACCGCTCTGGTGTAGTACCACGGAAGTACCGCACCGTGCGGTACTACCGTGTCTGGGCACGGTACTACCGCGCCGTCAAGGGCGCGTGGGGGTTATGACTCGGGCAGGGGAGTTCCAACTCCCCATACCCATTCATTGTCTCTCTCTCCACGTCTCTCCCTCTCAAGAACGGCGCCGGAGGCCCTCGCCAGATCTCCGTCTCCAGCCACTCTCCTCGGATTCCGACCGGTGGGATCATTCCCCACCACTTCCTCTTGCCATGGACCAAGGTTTTTCCCCAAATCCCTCCTTTTTCTTGGTTGTTCTCTTGCTTCTAGGCTTTTGGGGAGAAACTTGTCGTTCTTGAGATTTTAGGCCAAATCTATGCAAGAGTAGGATGTAGGAGAGTCGTGATGCATAGGAAACATACTTGATATGCTGTCTTGTGGTTGCTTTGTCCAACCGTAGTACCGCCGTGGTTTCGCGGGCTTTCTCAGATTTGAACCAGTTCAGATCTGACGCGGTGCGGTACTACCGTGCCCGGTGTGCGGTACTATCGCTCTTGCCGTACTATCGCCCGTCAGGTACGGTACTACCGTACCATGCGGTACTACCGCACCGGCCGCGGCGCTAAGGTCGTACTACCGCTCCTACACCTGATACTACCGTGATCTTGCATGGTACTACCGCGTCTAAGAGCCGTACTGTTGGAAATATGCCCTAGAGGCAATAATAAAAGTATTATTATTATATTTCCTTGTTCATGATAATTGTCTTTTATTCATGCTATAACTGTATTATCCGGAAATCGTAATACACGTGTGAATACATAGACCACAATATGTCCCTAGTGAGCCTCTAGTTGACTAGCTCATTGTGATCAACAGATAGTCATGGTTTCCTGGCTATGGACATTGGATGTCGTTGATAACGGGATCACATCATTAGGAGAATGATGTGATGGACAAGACCCAATCCTAAGCATAGCACAAAGATCGTGTAGTTCGTTTGCTAGAGCTTTGCCAATGTCAAGTATCTCTTCCTTTGACCATGAGATCGTGTAACTCCTGGATACCGTAGGAGTGCTTTGGGTGTATCAAACGTCACAACGTAACTGGGTGACTATAAAGGTGCACTACAGGTATCTCCGAAAGTATCTATTGTTTTATGCGGATCGAGACTGGGATTTGTCACTCCGTGTAAACGGAGAGGTATCTCTGGGCCCACTCGGTAGGACATCATCATATGCGCAATGTGACCAAGGAGTTGATCACGGGATGATGTGTTACGGAACGAGTAAAGTGACTTGCCGGTAACGAGATTGAACAAGGTATCGGTATACCGACGATCGAATCTCGGGCAAGTAACATACCGATAGACAAAGGGAATTGAATACGGGATTGATTAAGTCCTTGACATCGTGGTTCATCCGATGAGATCATCGTGGAACATGTGGGAGCCAACATGGGTATCCAGATCCCGCTGTTGGTTATTGACCGGAGAACGTCTCGGTCATGTCTACATGTCTCCCGAACCCGTAGGGTCTACACACTTAAGGTTCGATGACGCTAGGGTTATAAAGGAAGCTTGTATGTGGTTACCGAATGTTGTTCGGAGTCCCGGATGAGATCCCGGACGTCACGAGGAGTTCCGGAATGGTCCGGAGGTAAAGATTTATATATAGGAAGTCCTGTTTCGGCCATCGGGACAAGTTTCGGGGTCATCGGTATTGTACCGGGACCACCGGAAGGGTCCCGGGGGCCCACCGGGTGGGGCCACCTGCCCCGGGGGGCCACATGGGCTGTAGGGGGTGCGCCTTGGCCTACATGGGCCAAGGGCACCAGCCCCAAGAGGCCCATGCGCCTAGGGAACCCTAGAGGGAAGAGTCCTCAAGGGGGAAGGCACCTCCGAGGTGCCTTGGGGAGGATGGACTCCTCCCCCCCTCTTGGCCGCCGCACCAGATGCCATCTGGAGGCTGGCCGCCGCCCCTTGGGGTGGTAAAACCCTAAAGGGGGCGCAACCCCCTTCCCCCCTATATATATTGAGGCATGGGGCTGCCCATAACACGCGATTTGATCTCTCGTTGGTGCAGCCCTGCCCCTCTCCCTCCTCCTCTTCTCCCATGGTGCTTGGCGAAGCCCTGCGGGATTACCACACTCCTCCACCACCACCACGCCATTGTGCTGCTGCTGGATGGAGTCTTCCTCAACCTCTCCCTCTCTCCTTGCTGGATCAAGGCGTGGGAGACGTCACCGGGCTGTACGTGTGTTGAACGCGGAGGTGCCGTCCGTTCGGCACTTGATCATCGGTGATTTGAATCACGACGAGTACGACTCCATCAACCCCGTTCACTTGAACGCTTCCGCTTAGCGATCTACAAGGGTATGTAGATGCACTCTCTTTCTACTCGTTGCTGGTCTCTCCATAGATAGATCTTGGTGGTACGTAGGAAATTTTTTGAATTTCTGCTACGTTCCCCAACAGTGGTATCAGAGCTAGGTCTATTGCGTAGATTCTTTGCACGAGTAGAACACAAAGTAGTTGTGGGCGTTGATGTTGTTCAATATGCTTACCGTTACTAGTCCAATCTTGTTTCGACGGTATTGTGGGATGAAGCGGCCCGGACCGACCTTACACGTACTCTTACGTGAGACAGGTTCCACCGATTGACATGCACTTGGTGCATAAGGTGGCTAGCGGGTGCCAGTCTCTCCCACTTTAGTCGGAACGGATTCGATGAAAAGGGTCCTTATGAAGGGTAAATAGCAATTGGCATATCACGTTGTGGTTTTGCGTAGGTAAGAAACGTTCTTGCTAGAAACCCATAGCAGCCACGTAAAACATGCAAACAACAATTAGAGGACGTCTAACTTGTTTTTGCAGGGTATGCTATGTGATGTGATATGGCCAAAAGATGTGATGAATGATATGTGATGTATGAGATTGATCATGTTCTTGTAATAGGATTCACGACTTGCATGTCGATGAGTATGACAACCGGCAGGAGCCATAGGAGTTGTCTTTATTTTTTGTATGACCTGCGTGTCATTGAAGAACGCCATGTAAACTACTTTACTTTATTGCTAAACGCGTTAGCCATAGAAGTAGAAGTAGTCGTTGGCGTGACAACTTCATGAAGACACGATGATGGAGATCATGGTGTCATGCCGGTGACAAGATGATCATGGAGCCCCGAAGATGAAGATCAATGGAGCTATATGATATTGGCCATATCATGTCACAACTATATAATTGCATGTGATGTTTATTATGTTTATGCATCTTGTTTACTTAGGACGACGGTAGTAAATAAGATGATCCCTTACAAAATTTCAAGAAGTGTTCTCCCCTAACTGTGCACCGTTGCTATAGTTCGTCGCTTCTAAGCACCACGTGATGATCGGGTGTGATGGATTCTTACGTTCACATACAACGGGTGTAAGACAGTTTTACACAGCGAAAACACTTAGGGTTAACTTGACGAGCCTAGCATGTGCAGACATGGCCTCGGAACACGGAGACCGAAAGGTCGAGCATGAGTCGTATAGTAGATACGATCAACATGAAGATGTTCACCGATGATGACTAGTCCGTCTCACGTGATGATCGGACACGGCCTAGTTGACTCGGATCATGTGATCACTTAGATGACCAGAGGGATGTCTATCTAAGTGGGAGTTCATAAGATGAACTTAATTATCCTGAACATAGTCAAAAGACCTTTTGCAAATTATGTCGTAGCTCGCGCTATAGTTCTACTGTTTAGATATGTTCCTAGAGAAAATATAGTTGAAAGTTGATAGTAGCGATTATGCGATCAGTAGAAAGCTTATGTCCTTAATGCACCGCTCAGTGTGCTGAACCCCAAACGTCGTTTGTGGATGTTTCGAACATCGAACATACACGTTTTGATAACTACGTGATAGTTCAGTTAAATGGTTTAAGTAGAGGCACCAAAGACGTTTTTGAAACATCGCGGAACATATGAGATGTTTCGAGGGCTGAAATTGGGATTTCAGGCTCGTGCCCACGTCAAGAGGTATAAGGCCTCCAACGATTTTCTTAGCCTGCAAACTAAGGGAGAAAAGCTCAATCGTTGAGCTTGTGCTCAGATTGTCTGAGTGCAACAATCACTTGAATCGAGTGGGAGTTGATCTTCCAGATGAGATAGTGATGTTTCCCCAAAGTCATTGCCACCAAGCTGCTAGAGCTTCGTGATGAACTATAACATATCAAGGATAGAGATGATGATCCTTGAGGTATTCGTGTTGTTTGACATTGCGAAAGTAGAAATCAAGAAGGAGCATCAATTGTTGATGGTTGGTGAAACCACTAGTTTCAAGAAGGGCAAGGGCAAGAAGGGATACTTCATGAAACGGCAAATCAGCTGCTGCACCAATGAAGAAACCCGAGGTTGAACCAAAACCCGAGACTAAGTGCTTCTGTAATAAGGGGAACAGCCACTGGAGCAGAATTACCCTAGATACTTGGTAGATGAGAAGGCCGGCAAAGTCGATAGAAGTATATTGGATATACATTATGTTAATGTGTACTTTACTAGTACTCCTAGTAGCACCAGGGTATTAGATACCGGTTCGGTTGCTAAGTGTTAGTAACTCGAAATAAAAGCTACGGAATAAACGGAGACTAGCTAAAGGTGAGCTGACGATATGTGTTGGAAGTGTTTCCAAGTTTGATGTAATCAAACATCGCACGCTCCCTCTACCATCAAGATTAGTATTGAACCTGAATGGTTTATTGAATCTCGATCGTAGTGATACACATTTTCATGCCAAAAGATATAAGATAGTAATGATAGTACCACTTACTTGTGGCACTGCCATGTAAGTCATAATGGTATAAACGCATGAAGAAGCTCCATGTTGATGGATCTTTGGACTCACTCATTTTTGAAAAGTTTGAGACATGCGAACCATGTCTATTGGTATATATGCATGAAGAAACTCCATGCAAATGGACCGTTTGAACTCACTTGATTTTGAATCACTTGAGATATGCAAATCATACCACATAGGCAAGATGACTGAAAAGCCTCGGTTTCAGTAAGATGGAACAAGATAGCAACTTGTTGGAAGTAACACATTTTGATGTGTGCAGTCCAATGAGTGCTGAGGCATGCAGTGAATATCGTTATGTTCTTACTTCACAGATGATTCGAGTAGATGTTGAGAATATTTACTTGATGAAACACAAGTCTGAATTATTGAATGGTTCAAGTAATTTCAGAGTGAAGTAGAAGATCATTGTGACAAGAGGATAAAATGTCTATGATATGATCATAGAGATGAATATCTGAGTTACGAGTTTTGGCACACAATTAAGACATTGTGGAAATTGTTTCGCAATTAATACCGCCTGGAACACCATAATGTGATGGTGTGTCCGAACATCATAGTTGCACCCTATTGGATATGGTGCGTACCATGATGTCTCTTATCGAATTACCACTATCGTTCATGGGTTAGGCATTAGAGACAACCACATTCACTTTAAATAGGGCACCACGTAATTCCGATGAGATGACACCGTATGAATTATGGTTTAGAGAAACCTAAGTTGTCGTTTCTTAAAGGTTTGGGGCTGCGACGCTTATGTGAAAAAGTTTCAGGATTAAGCTCGAACCCAAAGCGGATAAAATGCATCTTCATAGGACACCCAAAACAGTTGGGTATACCTCCTAATTCAGATCCGAAAGCAATATGGATTGTTTCTTGAATCGGGTCCTTTCTCGAGGAAAGGTTTCTCTCGAAAGAGTTGAGTGGGAGGATGGTGGAGACTTGATGAGGTTATTGAACCGTCTCTTCAACTAGTGTGTGGCAGGGCACAGGAAGTTGTTCCTGTGGCACCTACACCAATTGAAGTGGAAGCTTATGATATTGATCATGAAACTTCGGATCAAGTCACTACCAAACCTCGTAGGACGACAAGGACACGTACTACTTCGGAGTGGTAAGGTGATCCTGTCTTGAAGGTCATGTTGCTAGACAACAATGAACCTACGAGCTATGGAGAAGCGATGGTGGGCCCGAATTCCGACAAATGGTTAGAAGCCATGAAATCCGAGATAGTATCCATATATCAGAACAAAGCATGGACTTTGATGGACTTGCCCGATGATCGGCAATCCATTGAGATAAATGGATCTTTTAAGAAGAAGACGGACGTGGATGGTAATGTCACCATCTATGAAGCTCGACTTGTGGCGAAGTGTTTTCCGACAAGTTCAAGGAGTTGACTACGATGAGATTTTCTCACTCGTAGCGATGCTTAAAGTCCGTCGGAATCATGTTAGCATTAGCTGCATTTATGAAATCTGGCAGATGGATGTCAAGACAAGTTTCCTTACTAGTTTTCGTAAGGAAAGGTTGTATGCAATACAATCAGAAAAGTTTTGTCGATCCTAAGGATGCTAAAAGGTATGCTAGCTCCAGCGATCCTTTTAAGGACTGGAGTAAGCATCTCGGAGTTGGAATGTACGCTTTGATGAGATGATCAAAGATTTTGGATTTATACAAAGTTTATGAGAAACTTGTATTTCCAAAGAAGTGAGTGGGAGCACTATAGAATTTCTGATGAGTATATGTTGTTGACATATTGTTGATCAGAAATGACGTAGAATTTCTAGAAAGCATATAGGGTTATTTTGAAAGTGTTTTTCAATGGAAAGCCAGGATTAAGCTACTTGAACATTGAGCATCAAGATCTATAAGGATAGATCAAAATGCTTAATAATACTTTCAAATGAGCACATACCTTGACATGATCTTGAAGGTGTTCAAGATGGACCAGTCAAAGAAGGAGTTCTTGCCTGAGTTGTAAGGTACGAAGTTAAGACTTAAAGCTCGACCACGGCAGAATAGAGAGAAAGGACGAAGGTCGTCCCCTATGCTTAAGACGTAGGCTCTTCAGTATGCTATGCTGTGTACCGCACCTGAAGTGTGCCTTGCCATGAGTCAGTCAAGGGGTACAAGAGTGATCCAAGAATGGCTCACAGGACAGCGGTCAAAGTTATCCTTAGTAACTAGTGGACTAAGGAATTTTCTCGATTATGGAGGTGGTAAAAGAGTTCGTCGTAAAGGTTACGACGATGCAAGCTTGACACCTATCCGGATAGCTCTGAGTAGAGAGACCGGATACATATAATGGAGCAATAATTTAGAATAGCTCCAAGTAGAACAGTTGTTTGGAATAGCTCCAAATAGAGCGTGGTAGCTGCATCTAGGAGATGACATAGAGATTTGTAAAGCACACACGGATCTGAAAGGTTCAGACCTGTTGACTAAAACCTCTCTCACAAGCAACATGATCAAACATAAAACTCATTGAGTGTTAATCACATAGTGATGTGAACTAGACTACTGACTCTAGTAAACTCTTGGGTATTAGTCACATGGCGATGTGACCTGTGAGTGTTAATCACATGGCGATGTGAACTAGATTATTGACTCTAGTGCAAGTGGGAGACTGTTGGAAATATGCCCTAGAGGCAATAATAAAAGTATTATTATTATATTTCCTTGTTCATGATAATTGTCTTTTATTCATGCTATAACTGTATTATCCGGAAATCGTAATACACGTGTGAATACATAGACCACAATATGTCCCTAGTGAGCCTCTAGTTGACTAGCTCGTTGTGATCAACAGATAGTCATGGTTTCCTGGCTATGGACATTGGATGTCGTTGATAACGGGATCACATCATTAGGAGAATGATGTGATGGACAAGACCCAATCCTAAGCATAGCACAAAGATCGTGTAGTTCGTTTGCTAGAGCTTTGCCAATGTCAAGTATCTCTTCCTTTGACCATGAGATCGTGTAACTCCTGGATACCGTAGGAGTGCTTTGGGTGTATCAAACGTCACAACGTAACTGGGTGACTATAAAGGTGCACTACAGGTATCTCCGAAAGTATCTATTGTTTTATGCGGATCGAGACTGGGATTTGTCACTCCGTGTAAACGGAGAGGTATCTCTGGGCCCACTCGGTAGGACATCATCATATGCGCAATGTGACCAAGGAGTTGATCACGGGATGATGTGTTACGGAACGAGTAAAGTGACTTGCCGGTAACGAGATTGAACAAGGTATCGGTATACCGACGATCGAATCTCGGGCAAGTAACATACCGATAGACAAAGGGAATTGAATACGGGATTGATTAAGTCCTTGACATCGTGGTTCATCCGATGAGATCATCGTGGAACATGTGGGAGCCAACATGGGTATCCAGATCCCGCTGTTGGTTATTGACCGGAGAACGTCTCGGTCATGTCTGCATGTCTCCCGAACCCGTAGGGTCTACACACTTAAGGTTCGATGACGCTAGGGTTATAAAGGAAGCTTGTATGTGGTTACCGAATGTTGTTCGGAGTCCCGGATGAGATCCCGGACGTCACGAGGAGTTCCGGAATGGTCCGGAGGTAAAGATTTATATATAGGAAGTCCTGTTTCGGCCATCGGGACAAGTTTCGGGGTCATCGGTATTGTACCGGGACCACCGGAAGGGTCCCGGGGGCCCACCGGGTGGGGCCACCTGCCCCGGGGGGCCACATGGGCTGTAGGGGGTGCGCCTTGGCCTACATGGGCCAAGGGCACCAGCCCCAAGAGGCCCATGCGCCTAGGGAACCCTAGAGGGAAGAGTCCTCAAGGGGGAAGGCACCTCCGAGGTGCCTTGGGGAGGATGGACTCCTCCCCCCCTCTTGGCCGCCGCACCAGATGCCATCTGGAGGCTGGCCGCCGCCCCTTGGGGTGGGAAAACCCTAAAGGGGGCGCAGCCCCCTTCCCCCCTATATATATTGAGGCATGGGGCTGCCCATAGAACGCGATTTGATCTCTGGTTGGTGCAGCCCTGCCCCTCTCCCTCCTCCTCTTCTCCCATGGTGCTTGGCGAAGCCCTGCGGGATTACCACGCTCCTCCACCACCACCATGCTGTTGTGCTGCTGCTGGATGGAGTCTTCCTCAACCTCTCCCTCTCTCCTTGCTGGATCAAGGCGTGGGAGACGTCACCGGGCTGTACGTGTGTTGAACGCGGAGGTGCCGTCCGTTCGGCACTTGATCATCGGTGATTTGAATCACGACGAGTACGACTCCATCAACCCCGTTCACTTGAACGCTTCCGCTTAGCGATCTACAAGGGTATGTAGATGCACTCTCTTTCTACTCGTTGCTGGTCTCTCCATAGATAGATCTTGGTGGTACGTAGGAAAATTTTTGAATTTCTGCTACGTTCCCCAACACGTACTACTCTCTTAGCTCCACAGCTCTTGGAAGTACTACCGTAGGGATCAAATCTCTCTCTAGGCATTTATCATGTGTGCTTTCTACTTGTTTCACTTGCTTTGTTGTGGTCTTTGCATTAATCTCTCTTGGTTGTTGTGGGTGTTTTTGTGTTCTGTGTCTCAGGTTGTGGCTCTCGCCGTTCCAATCCCAGTCGTGACACTGGCTCCAAGCGTCTGCGCAACCCCCAAGATGAAGCCCCAGAGGGCTCCAATGCCCCCAAGCGCAATGTCAAGACCACTGCCAGCAAGAAAAAGGAACCGACTAAGGGCATGGACGAGATTTCAACCACTGAGTATGTCGAGCGCCGGAAGATCAATCCCTATGTGAATCCTCGGGCTATCCTCAGAGGCACCTAGTTGTTCTGGACCAAGCAACAGGCTCTCATCTATCTGGATGTGATCAAGAACAAGCAGAATACCTTCGTGGATGTCAAGTGGATAGACATGCATCACCTGCGGAAAGACATGTTTCGTGACTATTTTGGAGAGGCTCTGGACCTGGTGGAGCAGTTTGCTATTGAGCCGGTGATCTCCTTTCACCTTGACTATGACCTTGAGCTTATCTGTCAGTTCTTTGCCTCAGTGTACTTTCATCCCGGGGAGGAGCGGAGGATGACCTGGATGACCAATGGCCGTCAGCTGTCTGCTACATGGAAAGAGTTCATGGATCTGCTGCACATTCCTGATGATGGGTTTCACACCCCCGTTGGCGTTTGCCCCCATGCCAAATCTAAATCTACCAACAAGAACCAGCTTCAGCCCTTCCTTGTTGAGAAGGTACTCCCCAATGGCAAGTCATCTTGGGTGT
Organism: Triticum aestivum; assembly: GCF_018294505.1. Classification (NCBI taxonomy): domain Eukaryota; kingdom Viridiplantae; phylum Streptophyta; class Magnoliopsida; order Poales; family Poaceae; genus Triticum; species Triticum aestivum. The sequence continues at coordinate 620,030,839 of NC_057806.1, read as the reverse complement.
TGAACTCCTTTCTGGATATCATGCATCGCATCTTCCGCAACACTCTGTTCCCACGCATTGGCGACAAGGACAAGGTTCATGCATATCTAGTGGACATGTTGCTCTTGTGTGCAGAGGCACGTACTTCTCAGACTCAGCCACTTGATGTCTCACACATCATGTAGTGTGAGCTTCGGTTTGCGATGTTCACTCGCAAGGTACCTATCTATGGACCATACCTGTTTCTGCTGCTCTCCACCACTTGGGAGAAGACGTATCCAGGTGATGAGTTCCTTGCTCCAGACTGGATTCGCCATGAGTCCATCAGCCTCCGCGTCAAACCCAACTGGGCCAACACCACTACCCGTGCTGAGGCATCTTCTGCTAGGAGGGCTGCTGGTGAGGGGGAGGCTGCTGCTGCTGAGACTGCTGCTGAGGACCATGCTGCTAGGTCCACCACTTTTTCCTCTGAGCCGTCATGGTCCAAGAAGCTGAAGGACAAGATGAAGACTCTCTTCTGCATGCAGGCGAAGGGACAGTACAGGGCTCACATGACCGACAAGGAGAGTCGCCGCCGTGACAAGAAGGTGATGAGGCTCTTTGGAGAGGATGTGTCTGGCGGGCCTGAGGACGTCATCACACCTGAGGCTGCCTGGATGTCAAAGCAGGGCTACTAGTGGACCAGTTCAGAGGATGACATCGAGGAGACTATCCCCGCCGCTGAGTCTGACGAGGAGCACGAGGAGCAGTGGGACGACTTCTCTGCTTGAGCCACCCCGTGTGTGTAGGTGTCCTCTCTGCCTTTTTGGCGTCTCGATGCCAAAGGGGGAGAGAGTGTAGGGATTTGCGTTGTGTCGTGCTTGGTGTGTTTGTTTGCTTTGTCGTTTGGACCTCGTTTGCCTCATTTGCTTTTGTTCAGTTTGTGCCTTCGAGACCTATCCTCCATATGGTGTAAGACATATGCACTCTATCTATCTTAGTTATCTTATGTTTGTACTATCTTGTCTAGTGATAAATTTGCCTTGTCTCTATAATATAGGGGGAGCTCTGTTCCTAGTATTCGTGCTCATCTAGGTGGCACACATTTAGGGGGAGCCCGTCTATATTATAGAGAGGAGGGGTTTGCTTTTACTTAATAGTATTTTTCCTTGTGTAAATCCTGTTTTATCATCAATCCACCAAAAAGGGGGAGATTGTAAGGACATATTTATCCCTAAGTGTTTTGGTGATTGATGACAACGCATATGCGGACTAATCGTGTGCCATGAGTTTTCCAGACACTTCTTTGCTAGGCACAAGACGATTGGGTGCCCCTCGAAGACTGACGAAGACGGCGTCTTTTCTACGTTTCTTTTTGGTGGATTTGAGTCGTAGGAAAGCCGTACTATTAAGAGGGGGTCCGTGTTGGAAAGGTTTGGGTGGAATCATCACGTACACGTCTCCTTTTATCCCCTCCTTTTTCCTTGGAGCTTCCTCCGTTTTTCCTGCCTCCTTTGACTGGTTGCTGTTGTGGTTGCGATAGTACTGCTCCTGGATCAACGGTAGTACCGTAGGCATCCATGGTAGTACCGCGCGGTGGCGCGGTAGTACCGCTGGTGCTCACGGTAGTACCACTCCCCTGGAGCCGCACTACCGCTGCCCACCAGGCTAGTGCCGCCCCTTTGCGGTAGTAGGAGCGGATGTATTTTTTTACATCCGCACCTGCCGCGGTAGTACCGCTTTCGCCGTGCGGTAGTACCGCGCTATGCGGTCAGGTAGTAGTACCGCCCCTCGGCAGTACTACTGTGTCGGGTTTTTGCTACTTCCGTTTATTTGCGAAAGTAGGCACGGTAGTTCCCCTTCCCCCTGGCTGGGACTTTTGCGTTGCGGTAGTACCGCATGGGGGGCGCGGTAGTACCGCCCCCAGCTTGCGTCTGTTTCTGTGTTGGGGTCGCGGCAGTACCGTGGGGCGGTACGGTTGTACCGCACTGCCGTGCGGTAGTACCGCTTGGTTGCAAGCAGTAGTACTGCGCGGCCTTGCGGTAGTACCGCTGGCCAGGCGCGGTAGTACCGCTGGCCGCGGGCTGGTTGGTGGGTAACGGTTGGATCTTTTCCACACGCTATATAAAGGGTCTCCTTCTTCCCCGTTGACTCACCTCTTCCACCTTTAATGCTCCATTACTGCTCCAAGCTCCATTTTCGCCCGATCTCACTCCCTAGCCAACCAAATTTGTTGATTTGCTCGGAAGTGGTTGAGAAGGCCCCGATCTACACTTCCACCAAGAGATATTTGATTCCCCCCTACTAATCCCTTGCGGATCTTGTTACTCTTGGGTGTTTGAGCATCCTAGACGGTTGAGGTCACCGCAAAGCCATAGTCCATTGTGGTGAAACTTCGTGGTGTCGTTGGGAGCCTCCAATTGAGTTGTGGAGATTGCCCCAACCTCGTTTGTAAAGGTTCGGTCGCCGCCTCCAAGGGCACCAATAGTGGAATCACGGCATCTCGCATTGTGTGAGGGCGTGAGGAGATTACGGTGGCCCTAGTGGCTTCTTGGGGAGCATTGTGCCTCCACACCGCTCCAACGGAGATGTACTTCCTCTCAAAGGGAAGGAACTTCGGCAACACATCCTCGTCTCCACCGTCTCCACTCTTGGTTATCTCGTGTCTTTACTTGTGTAGCTTATTTGTTTCATATATCTTGCTTGCTTGTGTTCCTATTCGTGTTGTATCATATAGGTTGCTCATCTAGTTGAATATCTAGACAACCTACTTTGATGCAAAGTTTAAATTGCTAAAGAAAAGTTAAAAATTGTTAGTTGCCTATTCACACCCCCCCCCCCCTCTAGTCACCCATATCGATCCTTTCACACCTTCCATTCAGCCGGGAGGATTCTAGCTATGAGCTCCTTGAGAACAGATGGGCAGCTAGATCTCAGATGCTCATACCCATCACTTGCTATCATTGCCTCGAAGTTGGACGGAGAAGCAAGGAACCGCAAACAAGCTTCTTTGAGACGATGGAAGCCATGCTGCTCGGCTAAAGCCAAGCTGGTGGCCACCATCTTGGAATTAATGTGATTGCACAATTTCTCCTCACATATCTGCTTCAGCCTGACGATGTTGTATCTGTCAGCTGCTACCAGCAGATGGCCAGCCATAACCACATCAGCTTCGCCTTTGTTGCTAGCCATCTCAAGCACAGGAACTGAGTCGGTGTATATGAAGTGGAGCAAGGACTTGAACACATCAGGTTCCATGTCATGAATTTTAATAGTACTAGCTGCAGAACTCTCCTTGGCGCTGAGGAGCTCCGCCTTGAAGACTGATGAGCAAGCAGCAAGGACACACCTGTGGGCCAAGAAACTTTGTGCGCCGACTTCAAAGGTCAGGTCTGCAGCGTCCTTGTTCTTGAGGAGGTCGGCGAGATGCTGGTGCATGTCAGTTGGAGGAATATTTGCCTCTTGGCTCTTGAACTCCCTGATGGTGACATCGCACCTTATGGTGAGACAGTCATTTCTCAGATGCACCAATGCCTCCAGATCAGCCTTATTGATCATGAGTGGGTAGCTGTAGTCTGAACCTTTTGAGAATGTACGCATGGGATTAGTATGGCTGTATGAAGGAACGGCTTCTCCATTCTTGTCAAGTACAGCAAGCACGTATTTCGCCTTCACGCCTTCGGCATCAGCAGATTCAAGATGCAGATAAAGAAAGATGAACTCGGCATAATTCTTAAGGACACCGTTTGGGTAATATCTCACGGTCCACTTGTGACCTCCAACACTGAATGGGGTAGAAATCACAAGCTGGCCGTTGTTGAGTAGCGCCTTGGCTCTCGAGTATCCATCAAACTTGAGCACAAATGACCTTTCCTCAGATACCATGGCCGCAGAGATCTTGCATAGCTCTGCCATTCTGGGGGTGGGCTTGGCTTGGTAGATTGGACTAGCAGGATGGAAGACTGGCGAGCAAAGATTTTACGGAATCATGTACCTATATATAGAGGTGCACTTGGGAAGTTAAATCCATCGGTTCACATTCAGTCAAACAAAAAATAGTGGCCTCTTCGCATCTCGATCTAAATGTTTGCGTCCGCCTGCCTGCCTGACATTTACTACTCGATTACCTTCACCAGTAGACGCCACTGCACTGCAAACGAAGACAAGCCAAACAAAACATTTTCATCTGCCGATACAGTGCATGCAACAAAGATGATCAATGTGACTCAAATCAACAGTCATAAAAAAAACTTTCATCTGCCTATATAAAAAAAACTTTTCTTCTTTTTGCGAAAAACAATAAACTTATCAGCTGCCAATGCTTCACCTCCCACAAAATGGCAGAGCGCTTTGCTGAGAACAGAAAATCGGCAAGAAAGAACTATACGATCTGCAGTATACTCCGGGAGTAGTATAATTCAGAACTCGGAAGCATCCTGACCATTTGGAACACCAATGACAGTATAATCCAGTTGAATGTGTTGCAACTTGCAGATATAATTCAGAACTTTTGGTCGGCCGAACAACAGTCAAAGGGTTATACCAATGAAAGCACTATATAATCCAGTTGAATGTACCGGCCTGAATGAATCATCATGCACACCACAAGGACATTTTCATGATCACGTTTAGCATGTTAAGAAACTCAATTTTAGCGTGTTTTCTCTATACTCGACCGCAACAACTTTTTCTTCCTCCCGCCAATTTAGTCAACAAGACAGCAACCAGATTAACCTTTGGCACTAGTTTCACGGCAGTTAACTTGTTTCTCCTACAATACTTTAAAACGGACTTTTCAAAAACTAAGTCTGAAGCCTGAATAACCCTCAACAGCATACCAAGTCCTTAACACAGCAGCAATACCAGCGATATTCAAAGGGGAATAACAATCAATGACCCTCACAACTTCTCGGAGTATTAGCTAACCGAAGATATTATAATCAGTGGTTGAGGATTACATGCAGATTTTTTTATTTTATTTTTGCTTAGTGCTTTAAACTGAACTACAGTACAACACATGATCCTAAAATCCACATAAACGAGCAGGGGGTAATGAAGCTTCTATTTGCTGAAAAAAAAGGATAAAAACAGTCGTCTAGACAATCCATGCAAGGCATTGAAAGACGGATGACCCTAATTCTGCATCCAGCTGAACCTAACCATGCACCCATCAAGTAATCGAGTAATCGACTCAATAATAATAAAACTAATGCACGGTGGATAATCAAGGATACAAGACACGCACATGGGCAGTCTCTATAATACTTTCTTTTATCTCACAAGAAAATAAAATAACCATTCCCATCACGTGAGTGATTGGATGATTGAAAAGTAGCATTTTTATTTTGAAACATACACGATACATGGAGATGTAGCATAATATCCTTTGGTAATAAAATTTGGATGACAGTATATGATAATGGTATATGGCAGGCATTACTTCCACATTGTCATGATAATATCCTTCGCTGATGTAAATTCAGCCGGGATGATTCTAGCTATCAGCTCCTTAAGAACAGCTGGGCAGCTGGATTTCAGATGCTCATAGCCATCACTTGTCATCATAGCCTCCAAATTGGACGGAGAAGCAAGGAACTGCAAACAAGCTTCTTTGAGACGACGGAAACCATGTTGCTCAGCCAAAGCCAAGCTGGTAGCCACCATGTTGGAATCAATGTGACTGCACAATTTCTCCTCGCATATCACCTTCAGCCTACCAATGTTGTACCTGTCAGCTGCCACGAGTAGATGTCCGGCCATCACCACATCAAGCGCTGGAGGAACCGAGTCGGTGTATATGAAATGGAGCAAGGACTCGAACACATCAGCTTCCATGTCCCGGATTACAATGGTACTACCGGAACTCTCCTCCATGGCGCCGAGGAGCTCTGCCTTGAAGACGGAAGACCGAGCGGCAACGACACACCGATGAGCGGAGTATCTCTGTCCGTCGACTTGAAAGGTCATGTCCGCTGCATCATTGCTCTTCAGGAGATCACCGAGATGCCGGTGCAGGTCGCTTGGAGGAACCATTGCTTCTTCGATCTCCTTCATAACGGTAACATCGCACCTGATGGTGAGACAATCGCCTCTAAGATGCGCCGATCCCTCAAGTTCATCCTTCGGGATGAAGTCATAGTAGCCACAGGTTGGAGCTTTCTTGGAGAAAGTATTCACAGGGGTGGTACGGGTGTACGAAGGCACCGGATTACCATTCTTGTCAAGCACATTGAGCGTCAATTTCGCCTTCACTTCTTTGGCACCGGCAGATTCATGGTGCACATAAAGAGATATGAAATCGTCACAATACTTGGGGCAACCGTTCGGGTAATATTTCACGGTCCAGTTGTGGCCTCCAACACTGAAAGGGGTGGAAGCGACGAACTTGCCGTTCTTCAGTAGCCCCTTCACTCTTGAGTATCCATCTATTTTGAGCACATATGACCTTTCCACGGATTCGGCTACCATGGCAGCAGGAATCTTGCAGGGCTCTGCCATTGCGGAGGTGGGCTTGGAGTAAGATGGAAGACTGGCGAGAGGAAAGATTCGTTTTGCTGCGCCTAGCGATATCTATTCCTTCTCGCCGTCGTCCGGTGGTGTCGCCGGAAGCACGCCGCCGCTGGCGACAGGGATTGGAGGATGTGGCGATAGGGCGTGGGGAGGGAGCGCCGGGGCGGGGATTGGGAGAGGGTGGAGGTCGACGGCGGGAGATGATAGCAAGCAGGGAGAAGCTGAGCGCGGCGGCGGGATCGGAGGGGATCGGGGGGAGAGGCACGCCGGAAAAGGGGTGGCGGCGGAGCGGAGAGGGGATTAGTGCCTTAGGTTTTCTGCTGATTGTTCTTACCAGACGTGCTACTAATCAGCGTACATATAAAGACGCGTTTGCTTTTATTTTTCCAAAATAAAAGAAGTTTTTTTTGTCAAACAGGGCAACTTTATTTAGCAACTAATAATATGAATCTATATATCAATATAAAAAGATTTGGAAAAACAAACCCACGTCAGCCATCAAACCATATTATCCAACAACCTAGATTGCTTCGGGTACAAGCAATCAACATATTCCCTCCAATTAATAAAAGTACATGCAATTAATGAAAATGAATGTATCTAGAACTAAAATACATCTAGATACATCCATTTCAATGACAAGTATTTTCAGACGAAGGAAGTATTTAACATGCAATTAATATCATATCAAATATTGATATCGGCACTTACCAAAAACAATGTATGCATTAACTCATTCAAATTAAATTTTGAAAAAAAATCTGAATCAAATCGGCACTTAATAAAAACAACATCATGCATTAACTCATTCAAATCGATCGACATTTTCCAAAACAATGGCATGCATTAACTCATTCGAATCAAATCTTAACCAAATCGACACTTAATAAAAACAGCATCATGCCTTAACTCATTCAAATCAAATCTTAAGAAAATCTCAACTAAATCCAAAGTTTTCTTGTACTCATACTCAAATCAAATCTTGCAAAAAAAAATCAACTACGATCAAACTTGGCCGGCCCATTTGACGCGTGCACGCATTTTTCTAGTTTTTTTTTCTATGTTTCATTTTTATTTTTATTTTTCTATCACTAACCTATTATTTTGTGTTGGCATCTCTACTCTTAAAAGGACAGTACCTAGGTCGTTCCTTTGTTTGTTGCTGCCCTCACCATTGATCGATAGGACCCCCTCGATCCCACTCCCACCGATTTTCTTTTATCCACGACCACCACCGATTTTCCTTCACCAGCCCCATCGTTTTTTACTCAACGAACCTTCCATTCCCAAAAAACCCGAACCTTCCGTATACTCGAGCAGCAAGCCGCTCGCCCCTCCTCGCATGAGCCACTCCTCTCCCCATTCCTCACACCCCCTAGGGTTCATTGTATCGCAGTCGCACAAGACTTCTTGGACCATCCCCGCCTCCTGCAGCTCTGACCCCCACTTATCTCCCCGTGCACCGCCCTCGGGCCACTCCTTCCCACTCTCCTTCCTCGCCTTCCCTGTTGCTACTTCTGAGCTGCGTTGGGATTTTCCACGAAGAGAAGGGAAGATGCAGTACAATAGAGATAAATATTCCCCTCAGTGAGAACCAAGGTTTATCGAATCAATAGGAGAATCACGCAAAGCCTCGTGAACATCACTTGCACACACAAAAGCAAATACTTATCTCTATTGTGGCGACTCAACTGGTAGCTGAATCTGCGGCGGGCACCACCTAGCTCGGTGGCCAACCTCACCGCACAACAGACACTTGGCTTTGTTGGTGCACTTGGCAATCCGGTGGTCAGGCTCAAGACACCTAAAACACTTGCCCCTCGCTTTCTTGAACAGAAGCTCTTTGAACTAGCTGGCCTTGGGCTCAGGATGCAACGGCGGGATCCGGTGATAAGGAGGATGCCTCCCCCTCCCCACCATATTCCATCCACCCTCATCAATATGGGCAGGAGGCATAGGCGTAGAAGGCAGTGAGGGAACAATGATTACAGACTGCAGATGCCTCCTATGCCCCCTCCCCCACAGTCGGCATTGAAGGCACCTCAGCACCCGCACCGCTCTGCGCCAGCAGGGCGTCCAGGAACGAAGCAAGAGCAGATCCTTCCCCCGCGGGCACGAAGGGCGCGGACGACGAGGCCATGTCGACTTAATAGGCTAGCAGGCGTCCGGAGAGACGGTAGAGCGCCGCTGAGAGGGCGACGCAGGGAAGGCGAGTGGAGCCGGTTATTATTTTTCACTTTTCCTTTTTTTAAGAAAGCTCCATTTCAAAAAATTGTTCCGAAATTTTCAAAAGAATGTTCACCTTATCATCTATATTTCAGGGAACTTCAAATAATGTTTGGAGTTTAACAAAAAAATCATGTTTTCAAAATGTATTCACAAAGTTAAAAAAAGTTCAGTGGTTTTTAAAAATGTTCATGCTTTCAAAATATTATAGAATTTTTTAAAAAATATCGCATTTAAAAATCAGAAATTCAGAAGTTGTTTGTGTTTGATGTTTTTTAAAAAAATCAAAATTTCAAAAGATGTGCCCATTTCCAAAATTTACCACAAATTCAAAAAAGGGTAATTCTCGAAAAATGTTTAGCTTCCCTGAAAATAATCAGAATTTTCAAAAAAATAATAGCGGTCTATAAAACTGTTTGATTTTTTTAAATGTTCGCATGTAAAAAAATTGACTTGTTATGTTTTTGGTCTTTTTAAAGAAATGTTCAAGATTTATAAAACCGACAGGAAATGCTACAATGGCCGGTTCGCTACAATGGATCGGCTTGCAGCAATGTCCGGTCTAGTATAGTGAATCGGCCGCCACAGTACACCAAACCCTACAGCGCGTCGGTTTGTACAGTGCTTTGCGTCTAACATGGTTAGCCCAGTAGGGAGAGTGCATGTGCGAAGCGACATCTGTTTGACGCAACGCGCGTCACATAGGCGCTATGCCGCACAAACCATCACGGTCAAGACTGCTCGTCTGCACGCGATCGTGCGCGTACGCGGTAGGGCACGGACTGACGGTCCCGACGCACGGGCACCGGCCGGAGACACTGTCGCACGGGCAGAAAATAGTGAGCAGAGAGCGGCGGGCGGCGGGCGGCGGTCGGAGCCGGTGATCGGTCATCCATCTAGTGAGCTACTGATACAACCAGGTGAGGTGCCGGCCGTCGACGTGCACGGTCCGCTTCGAATCACGCATTTCCTTCCTTTGCTTAAAGGCGCATGTGGGAATATATACTCGTCGTGTATAGTCAGTTTTACCACCACTGCACGCTAGGTCAGATATGCATTCCACCACGAACTCACTCACCACTAGTAAAAAACGGGCCTATTGTCCCGGTTTGTAAGGGCCTTTTGTCTCGGTTCCTAAAGCGGGACTAAAAGGTCATTACTAATGTCTTATCCCTTTAGTCCCGGTTCAGTCCAGAACCGGGACAGATGGGCCTTCACGTGGCCTGTGCGCGGAGCCCAGGCAGGAGGGCCTTTGGTCCCGGTTGATGCCATCAACCGGAACCAATAGGCATCCACGTGTCAGCATTTCTATGGTTGGGGTTTTTAGTTTTTTTTTGAAGGGGAGGGGGGGTTTGGGGGTTTTGGGGGGTTAATTTAGGTGTTTCATATATTGTGTTAGCTAGCTATAATTAATAGAGAGAAGTGTCCTCTCTTATGTCTGTGCTTGGTCGACGCTACGTATTATAAATACGTATAGAGAGGACTAGACACGCTAGCTAGTTAGTAAGCAAATGAAGGAAACAGAAGATCGTCATGAACATATATGCATACAGAGAGAAATGATATCAACCGCCTCTCCTTCTCCGAGAGATTGGTCGAACAACAAGTTCTCGTATATCTATCTGACACTACCGGCTACATATATACAATAATTATCTCTTACAAATATAATCTTCTAACATACGGTCGCATGGTCTATATAGTATTCTCCGTCTTCAGCGATCACATGGTCAAGAAAGAATGCCGCAAATTCCTCTTGAATTGCTCGCATGCGAGCTGGTGCTAGGAGTTCATCCCGCTTCCGAAAGATCTAATTTGAAGAAGGGGGTCAATACATATATATATGAATGAATGAAACTCAACACAAATGATGGTAATAAAATAAAATTGTGAATATTGTTATTTACGCACTTCATATTGTTCGTCAGAGTAGCCCCGCTCACAAGTCGTGTGGCGGATGGACTCGCAAACGTAGTATCCACAGAAATCATTCATTTATTCCTGCCACAACCACTTTACAAGAAATAGAGGTCGATCAAACTGATAAGCAAGAATTCCAAATGGTATTGATGAAACTAGCGCTTGAATCACTAGGAGATGCGCGGAACATGCTACTATAGTACTTACTTTCGGGTGTCTAAATTCCAGCTTCTTCGGCAGTCCCGGAGCTTTTTTGGTGAATTTTCTCCAAACTCTGCCAGACAAAGAAAACAATTACTTGATATCAGAAATGAACAAAGTTGCTGATATGGTGGATAATGATCGATTTAACTTACTTCTCGAGCATTTGAGTCATGTCCGCATACTCCTGGGGATCTTCTCGTTTAGAGTTCAAGACAGTTACTACTACCTGCTCAAGCTTAATCTCTAGGAGAATATAGTGAAACCTGCGCACGCATGCATAACTCATCAATTATATTACTATAACCTTGACTAATATATAAGGGAAACCGAATATGCACAAGACAGTAACACTCAATTGAGTTGTAAGGAAAGAGTATTACATCTTTGTTTTCATTTATTACCAACGATCATAGCAAGTTGGCCTCGGTATTTGCGGCATGAAATTTAACCTCAGTTGCATCTATGAGATTTGTGTTAATGACCCCAATATCACCGATTTGTCTTTTCTTCAATTCGACGATCTTCAATCTGCATAATATAGTGAGGATAATTATAAATACATGCAATGAAAGAGCTAAGCTATATAGAGAGACTTAATTACAGAAGTAGTAGTACTTACAGACAATAGCAGGTGACCGTTGCTTTATCGAGGGCCAATTGATTGAAAAACTGAAAGAACTCCTCAAATGGAACAGGCAACATTTCAATTCCAACGAGGTCATACTCCTTTTTAACTCTCACATACAAAGTATGCCTCCCCCCAGACTCTCTACAGATTTTCAAGTACCAATCATGCAATCTTCGCATCATCGTTGATAGAGATCTTTAATCTTTGACGAGAGGCTTCCCGTACTCGTATCTTTGTATCTGCACCTCCAAGAAATCATAATGTACATCGTCGGGCAGGTAATCTCCAAGATTGCTATAACCGGGCACCATCCTCGGATCATTAGCGACGATGTCGCTAGGCACCTTGAGCGGGGGGGACGATTGCTTCGCTTGTTTGCCGAGCTGGGCAATTTGTTTCCCAGCTCATCGTTCTTTCATCCTTTGATCACTGACAGTACTTCCCGACCTCTCCGCTTCGGCAAATGCCTTTTCAATAATGCGCTCATAGTTGCCTTTCAGCGGAGACTTGGGTAGTTTTGTCAGGGCAGCGAGAGTGTGCTTCGCTTTTACCGGATCTACCTTCTCCTCCGGAGGTGGATGTTTCTTTGCTTTCACCCCTTCAAAGAAGTTCCTCACTTCTTCTCGCGTGATCTCGGTGTTCTCCTCTTGGGTCCTCTCGTATGGTAACTTCTCTGGAGTCTTCAGAGAAGGACCGAATCCGTATGTCCTCCCGCCTCTGGCTGTACTGCTAGATGCTGGCAGAGTAGACGGAGCGGCTGTCTTCTTTACTTGCTTACGAGGCGGAGGAGAAGGACTACGACGCGCCGGAGCAGCCGGAGCGGCGGCGGGTCTCTTCCGCCCTTGCTGACGAAGCGGAGAAGGAGGAGGCTGGCTGCTCGGGCGCGCCAGCGCAGGCAGAGAAGGAGGCAGAGTGCTGCCACGCGCCGGAGAAGGAGCCGGTCGAGTGCCCTGATTGTCACTCGCCGGAGGAGGAGGCGGTGGAGGAGGCGGAGTGCCCTGATTCGCCGGAGGAGGAGGAAGAGGTAGAGGCGTCCAGTTCGGAAGGTTGATGAGCTCCTTCCGCCATAGGCATGGAGTCTTCAGAGCAGAACCCAGCCGAGTCATCCCTTCACCGGTAGGGTGGTTAAGCTGGAGGTCCTCAAATCCCTCCGTTATTTCATCCACCATCACCCTAGCATATCCTTCTGGAATCGGCCGGCAGTGAAAAGTTGCGCCGTGTTCAGTAGGAAAAACAGAGCAACAGCCGCCTTGACCTTCATATTAATCTATTGCATCATAAGGTGGCAATTTTGAGACTCTGTGATAGCATCCACGGGATAGCTGGCAGGAGCCGTCAAGACATGCTCCGGCTGAAGCAGCTCGGTGGAAGCCACGCTGCTTCTCCGCTGAGATGGCGGGGTAGCTTCGGGGGAAGCTTCGGCAGTTCGTTTGCTGCGATTTGCTTCTCGTTCCTCTATCGCTTGTACCCTAACGTGTAGCGCCTGCAGTTGGGTCTGCTCCACTTTCTTCCTCCTCTCATGGCATTTGTAAACGCCCGCGTTCGGAAACCCAGCCTTCCACGGAATGGAGCCTGGCATGCCTCGTGTCCGTCCAGGGTGCTCAGGATTCCCGAGGGCCATTGTGAGCTCGTCGTTCTCTCTGTCTGGAATGAACGTCCCTTGCCGCGCTGCTTCGATATAGTGCTTAAGCCTCTTGACTGGTATTTCCATTTGCTCGTCCGTCCAAATGCACTTCCCTGATACAGGGTCCAAGGTTCCGCCAGCCCCAAAGAACCAAGTCCGGCAACGATCTGGCCAGTTAATTGTCTCTGATTCGATCCCTTTATCAACCAGATCATTCTCAGCCTTGGCCCACTTAGGCCGGGCTACGAGGTAGCCACCTGACCCCGTGCGATGGTGATGCTTCTTCTTCGTAGCATTTTGCTTGTTTGTCGCCGACATTTTCTTACTCTTTTCCGATGTCTTGTGGGCCACAAATGCGGTCTAGTGATCTCTGATCTTCTCATATCTGCCCTTGAATTCTGGTGTCTCTTTTTTATTGACAAACTTATTCAGCTCTTTCTTCCACCTCCTGAATAGGTCTGTCATCCTCTTAAGAGCAAAAGACTTGATTAATTTCTCTTTAACTGGCTTCTCCGGATCATCCTCTGGCGGTAGGGTGAAATTTGACTTCAGCTCAGTCCAAAGATCATTTGTCTGCATATCATTGACATAAGACACCTCAGGGTCTTCTGTAGCCGGCTTTAACCATTGCTGGATGCTGATCGAGATCTTGTCCCTAACCAGAACCCCGCACTGAGTAACAAATGCGTTCTTTGTCCGGATGGGTTCAATCGGTTGGCCGTCGGGCGTGATTGCTATGATCTCAAACCTTTCATACGAGCTCAACTTTTTCTTCAGGCCTCGTCTCTTTACCGAAGTTGTGCTTGACCCGGAGGGCTAGAAAAAAGAACAAAGACTTAATTAATATGTGTGCATACCAAAACAATGAATGCATCAATTAGCTAGTCAGCACAGGCTTAACTAATATATATACCTGGCCGGACTCGGTTCGGTCACCGGAGCCGTCATCACGGTCTCCTTCTTGCACCGACATTGGGTCACCGGAGCCGTCCTCGCGGTCTCCTTCTTGCACCGCCATTTGGTCACCGGAGCCATCATAATCATAGCCAGCTGCTTCCAGATCATCGGTGTCGTTGAGAAACAACGAGCAGACGACATCACTTCCTCGTGCGATTATGTCTCCCAACAACTCTTCTTGTACTTCGTCTCGGGCGGTGTCCATAGTTTCTACAAATATTTACAACATGACAATTATTATTCAAACATGACAGATGGATATATTAGTGGCAAACGTAGAACTAATATTAATTAGTGGCCTCGATGCTGCTTCTCTAGGGTTTGGGGTGGCCTCGACAACGCTTCAAGGGTTTGGGGTATATCGACAACGACGACATACGTACATGGGAAAATAATATTATCGAGGAGGGGGTATATCGACCCCCCCACGTGTTGAAGTTATCAGGATGGGGTATATCGACCCTCCCCCACGTGTTGAAGTTATCGGGAGGGGGTATATCGACCCCCCACGTGTTGAAGTTATCGGGAGTTTATATCGACACGACATACGTACATGGGAAAATAATATTATCGGGAAGGGGTTATATCGACCCCCTCGTGTTTAAGTTATCGGGAGGGGGTATATCGACCCCCACGTGTCTTCTTTTTTTCTTCGACACGTGGTGGGGGGGTCGATATACCCCTCCCGATAACTTCAACACGAGGGGGGGTCGATATACCCCCTCCCCGACAATCTATCTTTTGCATATATATATATATATATATATATATATATATATATATATATATATATATTGAAGGAAATATGCCCTAGAGGCAATAATAAAGTTATTATTTATTTCCTTATATCATGATAAATGTTTATTATTCATGCTAGAATTGTATTAACCGGAAACATAATACATGTGTGAATACATAGACAAACAGAGTGTCACTAGTATGCCTCTACTTGACTAGCTCGTTAATCAAAGATGGTTATGTTTCCTAACCATGAACAAAGAGTTGTTATTTGATTAACGGGATCACATCATTAGGTGAATGATCTGATTGACATGACCCATTCCATTAGCTTAGCACCCGATCGTTTAGTATGTTGCTATTGCTTTCTTCATGACTTATACATGTTCCTATGACTATGAGATTATGCAACTCCCGTTTGCCGGAGGAACACTTTGTGTGCTACCAAACGTCACAACGTAAATGGGTGATTATAAAGGTGCTCTACAGGTGTCTCCAAAGGTACATGTTGGGTTGGCGTATTTCGAGATTAGGATTTGTCACTCCGATTGTCGGAGAGGTATCTCTGGGCCCTCTCGGTAATGCACATCACATAAGCCTTGCAAGCATTGCAACTAATGAGTTAGTTGCGAGATGATGTATTACGGAACGAGTAAAGAGACTTGCCGGTAACGAGATTGAACTAGGTATTGAGATACCGACGATCGAATCTCGGGCAAGTAACATACCGATGACAAAGGGAACAACGTATGTTGTTATGCGGTCTGACCGATAAAGATCTTCGTAGAATATGTAGGAGCCAATATGAGCATCCAGGTTCCGCTATTGGTTATTGACCGGAGACGTGTCTCGGTCATGTCTACATTGTTCTCGAACCCGTAGGGTCCGCACGCTTAAGGTTTCGATGACAGTTATATTATGAGTTTATGAGTTTTGATGTACCGAAGTTAGTTCGGAGTCCCGGATGTGATCACGGACATGACGAGGAGTCTCGAAATGGTCGAGACATAAAGATTGATATATTGGACGGCTATATTCGGACACCGGAAGTGTTCCGGGTGATTTCGGAGAAAACCGGAGAGCCGGAGGGTTACCGGAACCCCCCCCGGGAGAAGTAATGGGCCATATGGGCCTTAGTGGAGAGAGAGGGGCAGCCAAAGGTGGGCCGCGCGCCTCCTCCCCCTGGTCCGAATTGGACTAGGAGAGGGGGGGCGGCGCCCCCCTTTCCTTCTCCCTCCCCACTTCTTTCCCCCTCCTAGTAGGAGTCCTACTCCTACTAGGAGGAGGACTCCTCCTTGGCGCGCCATAGGGGCCGGCCGGCCTCCTCCCCTTGATCCTTATATACGGGGGCAGGGGGCACCCCTAGACACACAAGTTGATCCACGTGATCATATTCTTAGCCGTGTGCGGTGCCCCCTTCCACCATAATCCTCGATAATATTGTAGCGGTGCTTAGGCGAAGCCCTGCGACGATAGTACATCAAGATCGTCACCACGCCGTCGTGCTGATGGAACTCTTCCCCGACACTTTGCTGGATCGGAGTCCGGGGATCGTCATCGAGCTGAACGTGTGCTAAAACTCGGAGGTGCCGTAGTTTCGGTGCTTGATCGGTCGGGCCGTGAAGACGTACGACTACATCAACCGCGTTGTGCTAACGCTTCCGTTGTCGGTCTACAAGGGTACGTAGATCACACTCTCCCCTCTCGTTGCTATGCATCACCATGATCTTGCGTGTGCGTAGGAATTTTTTTGAAATTACTACGTTCCCCAACAGTGGCATCCGAGCCTAGGTTTTATATGTTGATGTTATATGCACGAGTAGAACACAAGTGAGTTGTGGGCGATATAAGTCATACTGCTTACCAGCATGTCATACTTTGGTTCGGCGGTATTGTTGGACGAAGCGGCCCGGACCGACATTACGCGTACGCTTACGCGAGACCGGTTCTCCCGACGTGCTTTGCACATAGGTGGCTTGCGGGTGACAGTTTCTCCAACTTTAGTTGAACCGAGTGTGGCTACGCCCGGTCCTTGCGAAGGTTAAAACAGCACCAACTTGACAAACTATCGTTGTGGTTTTGATGCGTAGGTAAGATTGGTTCTTGCTTAAGCCCGTAGCAGCCACGTAAAACTTGCAACAACAAAGTAGAGGACGTCTAACTTGTTTTTGCAGGGCATGTTGTGATGTGATATGGTCAAGACATGATGCTAAATTTTATTGTATGAGATGATCATGTTTTGTAACCGAGTTATCGGCAACTGGCAGGAGCCATATGGTTGTCGCTTTATTGTATGCAATGCAATCGCGCTGTAATGCTTTACTTTATCACTAAGCGGTAGCGATAGTCGTGGAAGCATAAGATTGGCGAGACGACAACGATGCTACGATGGAGATCAAGGTGTCGCGCCGGTGACGATGGTGATCACGACGGTGCTTCGAAGATGGAGATCACAAGCACAAGATGATGATGGCCATATCATATCACTTATATTGATTGCATGTGATGTTTATCTTTTATGCATCTTATCTTGCTTTGATTGACGGTAGCATTATAAGATGATCTCTCACTAATTATCAAGAAGTGTTCTCCCTGAGTATGCACCGTTGCGAAAGTTCTTCGTGCTGAGACACCACGTGATGATCGGGTGTGATAGGCTCTACGTTCAAATACAACGGGTGCAAAACAGTTGCACACGCGGAATACTCAGGTTATACTTGACGAGCCAAGCATATACAGATATGGCCTCGGAACACGGAGACCGAAAGGTCGAGCGTGAATCATATAGTAGATATGATCAACATAGTGATGTTCACCAATGAAACTACTCCATCTCACGTGATGATCGGACATGGTTTAGTTGATTTGGATCACGTAATCACTTAGAGGATTAGAGGGATGTCTATCTAAGTGGGAGTTCTTTAAGTAAATTAATTGAACCTAAATTTATCATGAAACTTAGTACCTGATAGTATCTTGCTTGTTTATGCTTGATTGTAGATAGATGGCTCGTGCTGTTGTTCCGTTGAATTTTAATGCGTTCCTTGAGAAAGCAAAGTTGAAAGATGATGGTAGCAATTACACGGACTGGGTCCGTAACTTGAGGATTATCCTCATTGCTGCACAGAAGAATTACGTCCTGGAAGCACCGCTGGGTGCCAGGCCTGCTGCTGGAGCAACACCAGATGTTATGAACGTCTGGCAGAGCAAAGCTGATGACTACTCGATAGTTCAGTGTGCCATGCTTTACGGCTTAGAATCGGGACTTCAACGACGTTTTGAACGTCATGGAGCATATGAGATGTTCCAGGAGTTGAAGTTAATATTTCAAGCAAATGCCCGGATTGAGAGATATGAAGTCTCCAATAAGTTCTATAGCTGCAAGATGGAGGAGAACAGTTCTGTCAGTGAGCATATACTCAAAATGTCTGGGTATAATAATCACTTGATTCAATTGGGAGTTAATCTTCCAGATGATTGCGTCATTGACAGAATTCTCCAATCACTGCCACCAAGCTACAAGAGCTTCGTGATGAACTATAATATGCAAGGGATGAATAAGACTATTCCCGAGCTCTTCGCAATGCTGAAAGCTGCGGAGGTAGAAATCAAGAAGGAGCATCAAGTGTTGATGGTCAACAAGACCACTAGTTTCAAGAAAAAGGGCAAAGGGAAGAAGAAGGGGAACTTCAAAAAGAACAGCAAGCAAGTTGCTACTCAAGAGAAGAAACCCAAACCTGGACCTAAGCCTGAAACTGAGTGCTTCTACTGCAAGCAGACTGGTCACTGGAAGCGGAACTGCCCCAAGTATTTGGCGGATAAGAAGGATGGCAAGGTGAACAAAGGTATATGTGATATACATGTTATTGATGTGTACCTTACTAATGCTCGCAGTAGCACCTGGGTATTTGATACTGGTTCTGTTGCTAATATTTGCAACTCGAAACAGGGACTACGGATTAAGCGAAGATTGGCTAAGGACGAGGTGACGATGCGCGTGGGAAACGGTTCCAAAGTCGATGTGATCGCAGTCGGCACGCTACCTCTACATCTACCTTCGGGATTAATATTAGACCTAAATAATTGTTATTTGGTGCCAGCGTTAAGCATGAACATTATATCTGGATCTTGTTTGATGCGAGACGGTTATTCATTTAAATCTGAGAATAATGGTTGTTCTATTTATATGAGTAATATCTTTTATGGTCATGCACCCTTAAAGAGTGGTCTATTTTTATTGAATCTCGATAGTAGTGACACACATATTCATAGTGTTGAAGCCAAAAGATGCAGAGTTGATAATGATAGTGCAACTTATTTGTGGCACTGCCGTTTGGGTCATATCGGTATAAAGCGCATGAAGAAACTCCATACTGATGGGCTTTTGGAACCACTTGATTATGAATCACTTGGTACTTGCGAACCGTGCCTTATGGGTAAGATGACAAAAACACCGTTCTCCGGTACTATGGAGAGAGCAACAGATTTGTTGGAAATCATACATACAGATGTATGTGGTCCGATGAACGTTGAGGCTCGTGGCGGATATCGTTATTTTCTCACCTTCACAGATGACTTAAGCAGATATGGGTATATCTACTTAATGAAACACAAGTCTGAAACATTTGAAAAGTTCAAAGAATTTCAGAGTGAAGTTGAAAATCATCGTAACAAGAAAATAAAATTCCTACGATCTGATCGTGGAGGAGAATATTTGAGTTACGAGTTTGGTGTACATTTGAAAAATTGTGGAATAGTTTCGCAACTCACGCCACCCGGAACACCACAGCGTAATGGTGTGTCCGAACGTCGTAATCGTACTTTACTAGATATGGTGCGATCTATGATGTCTCTTACTGATTTACCGCTATCGTTTTGGGGATATGCTCTAGAGACGGCCGCATTCACGTTAAATAGGGCACCATCAAAATCCGTTGAGACGACGCCTTATGAACTGTGGTTTGGCAAGAAACCAAAGTTGTCGTTTCTGAAAGTTTGGGGCTGCGATGCTTATGTGAAAAAGCTTCAACCTGATAAGCTCGAACCCAAATCGGAGAAATGTGTCTTCATAGGATATCCAAAGGAAACTATTGGATACACCTTCTATCACAGATCCGAAGGCAAGACTTTTGTTGCTAAATTCGGAAACTTTCTGGAGAAGGAGTTTCTCTCGAAAGAAGTGAGTGGGAGGAAAGTAGAACTTGACGAGGTAACTGTACCTACTCCCTTATTGGAAAGTAGTACATCACAAAAACCTGTTTCTGTGACACCTACACCAGTTAGTGAGGAAGCTAATGATGATGATCATGAAACTTCAGAACAAGATACTACTGAACCTCGTAGATCAACCAGAGTGAGATCCGCGCCAGAGTGGTACGGTAATCCTGTTCTGGAAGTCATGCTACTAGATCATGATGAACCTACGAACTATGAAGAAGCGATGGTGAGCCCAGATTCCGCAAAATGGCTTGAAGCCATGAAATCTGAGATGGGATCCATGTATGAGAACAAAGTATGGACTTTGGTTGACTTGCCCGATGATCGGCAAGCAATTGAGAATAAATGGATCTTCAAGAAGAAGACTGACGCTGACGGTAATATTACTGTCTACAAAGCTCGACTTGTCGCAAAAGGTTTTCGGCAAGTTCAAGGGATTGACTACGATGAGACCTTCTCACCCGTAGCGATGCTTAAGTCTGTCCGAATCATGTTAGCAATTGCCGCATTTTATGATTATGAAATTTGGCAGATGGATGTCAAAACTGCATTCCTGAATGGATTTCTGGAAGAAGAGTTGTATATGATGCAACCAGAAGGTTTTGTCGATCCAAAGGGAGCTAACAAAGTGTGCAAGCTCCAGCGATCCATTTATGGACTGGTGCAAGCCTCTCGGAGTTGGAATAAACGCTTTGATAGTGTGATCAAAGCATTTGGTTTTATACAGACTTTTGGAGAAGCCTGTATTTACAAGAAAGTGAGTGGGAGCTCTGTAGCATTTCTGATATTATATGTGGATGACATATTACTAATTGGAAATGATATAGAATTTCTGGATAGCATAAAGGGATACTTGAATAAGAGTTTTTCAATGAAAGACCTCGGTGAAGCTGCTTACATATTAGGCATTAAGATCTATAGAGATAGATCAAGACGCTTAATTGGACTTTCACAAAGCACATACCTTGACAAAGTTTTGAAGAAGTTCAAAATGGATCAAGCAAAGAAAGGGTTCTTGCCTGTGTTACAAGGTGTGAAGTTGAGTAAGACTCAATGCCCGACCACTGCAGAAGATAGAGAGAAAATGAAAGATGTTCCCTATGCTTCAGCCATAGGCTCTATCATGTATGCAATGCTGTGTACCAGACCTGATGTGTGCCTTGCTATAAGTCTAGCAGGGAGGTACCAAAGTGATCCAGGAGTGGATCACTGGACAGCGGTCAAGAACATCCTGAAATACCTGAAAAGGACTAAGGATATGTTTCTCATATATGGAGGTGACAAAGAGCTCATCGTAAAAGGTTACGTTGATGCAAGCTTTGACACTGATCCGGACGATTCTAAATCGCAAACCGGATACGTGTTTACATTAAACGGTGGAGCTGTCAGTTGGTGCAGTTCTAAACAAAGCGTTGTGGCGGGATCTACATGTGAAGCGGAGTACATAGCTGCTTCGGAAGCAGCAAATGAAGGAGTCTGGATGAAGGAGTTCATATCCGATCTAGGTGTCATACCTAGTGCATCGGGTCCAATGAAAATCTTTTGTGACAATACTGGTGCAATTGCCTTGGCAAAGGAATCCAGATTTCACAAGAGAACCAAGCACATCAAGAGACGCTTCAATTCCATCCGGGATCTAGTCCAGGTGGGAGACATAGAGATTTGCAAGATACATACGGATCTGAATGTTGCAGACCCGTTGACTAAGCCTCTTCCACGAGCAAAACATGATCAGCACCAAGGCTCCATGGGTGTTAGAATCATTACTGTGTAATCTAGATTATTGACTCTAGTGCAAGTGGGAGACTGAAGGAAATATGCCCTAGAGGCAATAATAAAGTTATTATTTATTTCCTTATATCATGATAAATGTTTATTATTCATGCTAGAATTGTATTAACCGGAAACATAATACATGTGTGAATACATAGACAAACAGAGTGTCACTAGTATGCCTCTACTTGACTAGCTCGTTAATCAAAGATGGTTATGTTTCCTAACCATGAACAAAGAGTTGTTATTTGATTAACGGGATCACATCATTAGGTGAATGATCTGATTGACATGACCCATTCCATTAGCTTAGCACCCGATCGTTTAGTATGTTGCTATTGCTTTCTTCATGACTTATACATGTTCCTATGACTATGAGATTATGCAACTCCCGTTTGCCGGAGGAACACTTTGTGTGCTACCAAACGTCACAACGTAAATGGGTGATTATAAAGGTGCTCTACAGGTGTCTCCAAAGGTACATGTTGGGTTGGCGTATTTCGAGATTAGGATTTGTCACTCCGATTGTCGGAGAGGTATCTCTGGGCCCTCTCGGTAATGCACATCACATAAGCCTTGCAAGCATTGCAACTAATGAGTTAGTTGCGAGATGATGTATTACGGAACGAGTAAAGAGACTTGCCGGTAACGAGATTGAACTAGGTATTGAGATACCGACGATCGAATCTCGGGCAAGTAACATACCGATGACAAAGGGAACAACGTATGTTGTTATGCGGTCTGACCGATAAAGATCTTCGTAGAATATGTAGGAGCCAATATGAGCATCCAGGTTCCGCTATTGGTTATTGACCGGAGACGTGTCTCGGTCATGTCTACATTGTTCTCGAACCCGTAGGGTCCGCACGCTTAAGGTTTCGATGACAGTTATATTATGAGTTTATGAGTTTTGATGTACCGAAGTTAGTTCGGAGTCCCGGATGTGATCACGGACATGACGAGGAGTCTCGAAATGGTCGAGACATAAAGATTGATATATTGGACGGCTATATTCGGACACCGGAAGTGTTCCGGGTGATTTCGGAGAAAACCGGAGAGCCGGAGGGTTACCGGAACCCCCCCGGGAGAAGTAATGGGCCATATGGGCCTTAGTGGAGAGAGAGAGGGGCAGCCAAAGGTGGGCCGCGCGCCTCCTCCCCCTGGTCCGAATTGGACTAGGAGAGGGGGGGCGGCGCCCCCCTTTCCTTCTCCCTCCCCACTTCTTTCCCCCTCCTAGTAGGAGTCCTACTCCTACTAGGAGGAGGACTCCTCCTTGGCGCGCCATAGGGGCCGGCCGGCCTCCTCCCCTTGATCCTTTATATACGGGGGCAGGGGGCACCCCTAGACACACAAGTTGATCCACGTGATCATATTCTTAGCCGTGTGCGGTGCCCCCTTCCACCATAATCCTCGATAATATTGTAGCGGTGCTTAGGCGAAGCCCTGCGACGGTAGTACATCAAGATCGTCACCACGCCGTCGTGCTGACGGAACTCTTCCCCGACACTTTGCTGGATCGGAGTCCGGGGATCGTCATCGAGCTGAACGTGTGCTAAAACTCGGAGGTGCCGTAGTTTCGGTGCTTGATTGGTCCGGCGGTGAAGACGTACAACTACATCAACCGCGTTGTGCTAACGCTTCCGCTGTCGGTCTACAAGGGTACGTAGATCACACTCTCCCCTCTCGTTGCTATGCATCACCATGATCTTGCGTGTGCGTAGGAATTTTTTTGAAATTACTACGTTCCCCAACATATATATATATATATATATATATATATATATATATATATATATATATATATAAATATATAGGGTCGCGCTATTCGTCACCCTTGGTGAGGAATAGTTATTCTTCACCTCCCTCTATTTTACCATCAATGCACCGTAATTTTATGTTCCGTTAGTTTTGTCTTATTTCCGACGCAAAAAGAGACCGTAAGAAAATATATAATCGCCATAAAAAATATTTTATGTTATGTAAAATTACAAACGTAAAAACATAGTCTAAAATACACATAAACTGCAAATTTTCTTGTCTTATGACCTATATTTTTATTTTCTTATGTCAAATTTTACATAGTGAATCAATAGAAATGTAACAATTTGAATTCCAAACGTAATTTAATTATGTAATGATCGTAAGATTACCTCGGGTGAAGAATACATTATTCTACACCCTGGGTGATGAATAGTAACACTATATATATATATATATACATGTGGCGTCGGCGTTGAACACTACATCTACGTCCCACAAGTGACGTGGGCGTCGACGCCCGCGTCACTTGTGGGACGTGGATATAGTGTCCGACACCGACGGCCACATGTATCTCACACCGACGATACTTGCTATTTAGGGTTTCCTCTACCGCTCGGCAACCCTCGACGACCCTCGTTCCTGATAAAAAAATAGGAAGAAGAAGAAAAAAAAGAGGAGAAGAAAGAATAGAGGAGTAACCTCTTCTTTTTTTTATCCTCTTCTTCCTCTCATGTTCGACGACCCTCGACCCCTTGGCGACCCTAGACCCCCTCTCGACCCTTGACCCCTCGGCGATCGTCGACCCCCTCTCGACCCTCGACCCCTCGGCGACCCTCGACCCCCTCTCGACCCTCGACCCCTCGGCGACCCTCGACCCCCTCTCGACCCCTTGACGATCCTAGAACTTTTTTTCTCCCCGATAACATTTTTTCTCCGAGAGAGTTAGTGTTCCCGAGTGAACTGGAGGGGGACATTGGTCATATCGTATTCGTCATATTTTCTACGAATGTTCTATATACATACATCCATCGATATCATTCCATACATACATAGACATCTACATTATATATTAACAAAAAAATATCAAAATTCATCATACATACATCTACAGTATATATGAACAAAAATTTCATCATATCAATATTTACATATACATACACACATACATACATACACATGACCCCCCTCATTCATCATATCAAATTCATCATATCAATATTTTGCAAGGGGAATGAAGGAAGGGGGGAGGATGGGGCGGTAGCTACCTCTCCCGGCGGGATCGGGGAGGAGACGCGGGCGGCCGGCGTCGGCGGCGACGGCGACGAGGACGGACTCGGGGTCGGCGAGGGCGACGACGGGGCACGCTCGGTGACGACGACGAGGCAGGGCGCGCTCGGGGGTGGCGGACGGGCTCGGGGGCGCAGGGGGTGCGGCAGGGCACGCTCGGGGGCGGCGGATGGCAACGGCGTGGGCGGCGGACGGTGTTGGCGTGGGCTCGGGGGCGGGGCAGGGGCAACAGCGTGGGCGACGACGGCGAGGCAGCCTGGCGGCGATGAGCTCGACGGCGTCGGGGGGAAATGGGCGATGTAAACTGAAACCGCTAAGTGGTGGGTATATATACATGAAGCATTAGTCTCGGTTCGTGGCACGAACCGGTACCAATGCCACCTATGGTCCTGGTTCGTGCTACCAACCGGGACCAAAGGTCTCATTTCGGAAGCCCAAAGGGCGGGAAGCAGAGGCCATTGGTCCCGGTTCGTCGCACGAACTGGGACCATAGGTAGGCATTCATACCGGTTTGTGCCACGAACCGGTACGAATGCCCCCCTATGGTCCCGGTTCATGCGTCTAACCGGGACCAATGGCCTGCGCCGCGGTGCGGTGCGGTGGGATTTTTAGTCCCACCTCGCTAGCTGAAGAGCTCCCGCACCTGTTTAGAAGCCCTGCTCTGTGTTCCCTTTTGAACTCCTCTGAACTGCAGGCTTACGGGCCTAATAGGACACTGCAATGCCTGCGAGCCTACTAGGCCTGCTGCGGGCCTGAATCCTGGCCCATGGTTGGGTTTCTAGTCGTATTCAGGCCGTGCTGACCCAGTAGGTGGCATTTTTTTTGCTATTTATTTTTTCATTTCTACTTAGAACTAAATACTTATAGTTTTTTAGTGATTTATTTTTTCTTTTAGGTCACAAAAATTATAAACTTTCTGTTAGTGCCATTAGTTTTAAAATTTGAATAGTTTAAATTTGATTTTTTTAAAATTTGTGTGAATCACTAGTTTATGAGTAACTTTACTATAAAAATTGATTTTTGAGTCATTCTTTTTCCTGCTATTTAATATTACCGTGTTTTATCATTATACTCAATTTGGTAATTTTAGTTAGTCATAACAAATATTATAGGTTTCTTTTTCCTTTTTGCTATTTATTTTTTCATTTATACTTAGAACTAAATACTTACAGTTTTTTAGTGATTTCTTTTTTCTTTTAGGTCACAAAAATTATAAACTTTCTGTTAGTGCCATTAGTTTTAAAATTTGAATAGTTTAAATTTGAATTTTTTAAAATTTCTGTGAATCACAAGTTTGTGATTAACTTTACTAAAACATGAACATAGATGCACCTATAGAGAAAATTGAACCTAAATTCATAATAAATTTCTATGAATTTCAGAGAAATTCATTATGAATTTAGGTCAAATTCCCTGTATATGGGGCATCTATTTTCACTTTGAGAGGAGCTCAACAAGGCAGAGAGGGACGTGCTGATAAACCGGTGAGGGCGCCCTTCGGTTGGCGAGGTGGGACTAAACTCTGAGCGCAACGAGGACCAACCCTTTAGTCCCGGTTTGTGGCACAAACCGGGACTAATGGTCATGGTCCAGGGGCGAGCCCTATTTTTTCTAGTTTTTTTGTTTTGTTTTCTGCATTATTTATTTTCTTTTGTTTTTTGCTTTATTTTTTAATTCTTTCTGCTTTTAGTTTTAGAAAAATTATAAACTTTCTATTAGTGTCATTAGTTTTCAAATTTGAAAACATTTTTTTAGTTTTTTTGTTTTCTTTGTTGCTTTATTTATTTTATTTTGTTTCTACTTACAACAAAATACGTATTGTTGCTATTTTTATTTTTTTCCAGTTTTTTGTTTTGTTTTCTGTATTATTTATTTTCTTTTGTTTTTTGCTTTATTTTTTAATTCTTTTTTTCTTTTAGGTCAGCAAAATTATAAACTTTCTTTTAGTGCCATTAGTTTTCAAATTTGAATAGTTAAAATTTGAATTCTTTGAAATTTGTGTGAATCACAAGTTTATGATTAACTTTACTAAAAAAATGAACACAGATGCACATATATATAAAATTCGACCTAAATTCATAGTTTTCAAATGAACTCTGAAAAAGTTGGCATAGCATACTCGTGTGTTACAAAGTTGGCATGGTATCATCATAATAGTTGCGGGAGAAAGTCTTCACTTTTTCTTCGCTTGTGTCATTTGCTTATTGCGCCGTAACCATGGATAATCTTTATCGTTTATCAGGATGCTTGGGTCAGCCTTGACATTGAAGGGAGGAATTTCATGAAACTTTTCATAATCTTCAGACATGTCTGTCTTGCCCTCCACTCCCAGGATGTCCATTTTTCCTGAAAGAACTATGTGGCGCTTTGGCTCATCGTATGACGTATTCGCTTCCTTATCTTTTCTTTTTCTCGGTTTGGTAGACATGTCCTTCACATAGATAACCTGTGCCACATCATTGACTAGGACGAATGGTTCGTCAGTGTACCCAAGATTTTTCAGATCCACTGTTGTCATTCCGTACTGTGGGTCTACCTATACCCCGCCTCCTGACAGATTGACCCATTTGCACTTAAACAAAGGGACCTTAAAATCATGTGCGTAGTCAAGTTCCCATATGTCCACTATGTAATCATAATACGTGTCCTTTCCCCTCTCGGTTGCTGCATCAAGGCGGACACCGCTGTTTTGATTGGTGCTCTTTTGATCTTGGGTGATTGTGTAAAATGTATTCCCATTTATCTCGTATCCTTTGTAAGTCAATACAGTCAAAGATGGTCCCCTGGACAACAAGTACAACTCATCACAAACAGTGTTGTCACCTCTGAGACGTGTTTCCAACCAACTGCTGAAAGTCCTGATGTGTTCACATGTAATCCGTTCGTCGCACTGCTCCGGGTGTTTGGAGCGCAGATTGTTCTTGTGTTCATCGACATACGGGGTCACCAAGATAGAGTTCTATAGAACTGTATAGTGTGCTTGAGACCAAGAATATCCGTCCCTGCATATTATTGAGTCACTTCCAAGAGTGCCTTTTCCAGTCAGTCTCCCCTCATACCGAGATTTAGGGAGACCTATCTTCTTAAGGCCAGGAATGAAGTCAACACAAAACCCGATGACATCCTCTGTTTGATGGCCCATGGAGATGCTTCCTTCTGGCCTAGCACGGTTACAGACATATTTCTTTAGGACTCCTATGAACCTCTCAAAGGGGAACATGTTGTGTAGAAATACGGGCCTCAGAATGACAATCTCGTCGACTAGATGAACTAGGACATGCGTCATGATATTAAAGAAGGATGGTGGGAACACCAACTCGAAACTGACAAGACATTGCGCCACATCACTCCTTAGCCTTGGTACAATTTCTGGATCGATCACCTGATAAGAGATTGCATTGAGGAATGCACATAGCTTCACAATGGCTAATCGGACGTTTTCCGGTAGAAGCCCCCTCAATGCAACCGGAAGCAGTTGCGTCATAATCACGTGGCAGTCATGAGACTTTAGGTTCTGGAACTTTTTCTCTGGCATATTTATTATTCCCTTTATATTTGACGAGAAGCCAGTTGGGACCTTCATACTGAGCAGGCATTCAAAGAAGATTTATTTCTCTTCTTTCGTAAGAGCGTAGCTGGCAGGACCTTCATACTACTTCGGAGGCATGCCGTCTTTTTCGTGCAAACGTTGCAGGTCCTCCCGTGCCTCAGGTGTATCTTTTGTCTTTCCATACACGCCCAAGAAGCCTAGCAGCTTCACGCAAAGGTTCTTCGTCACGTGCATCACGTCGATTGAAGAGCGGACCTCTAGGCCTTTCCAGTAGGGTAGGTCCCAAAATATAGATTTCTTCTTCCACAAGGGTGTGTGTCCCTCAGCGTCATTCGGAACAGCTAGTGCGCTGGGACCCTTTCCAAAAATTACGTGTAAATCATTGACCATAGCAAGTACGTGATCACCGGTACGCATGGCAGACTTCTTCCGGTGATCTGCCTTGCCTTTGAAATGCTTGCCTTTTTTCGACATTGATGGTTGGTCGGAAGAAATCGACGATGGCCCAGGTACACATTCTTCCTGCATTTGTCTAGGTATATAATTTCAGTGTCATCTAAACAGTGCGTGCATGCGTGGTATCCTTTGTTTGTCTGTCCTGAAATGTTACTGAGAGCGGGCCAATCGTTGATGGTCACGAACAGCAACGCCTTTAGGTTAAATTCCTCCTGTCTGTGCTCATCCCACATACGTACACCATTTCCACTCCACAGCTGTAAAAGTTCTTCAACTAATGTGTAACGCCCCGAGACCGATGTGCCAGGTGTCCTCCAGTTATTCGCTGTTGTCGCCTTGTCATTGCTTGTGTGTCCTGCATTGCATATCATGTCATGATGTGCATTTCATTTGCATACGTGTTCGTCTCATGCATTCGAGCATTTTCCCCGTTGTCCGTTTTGCATTCCGGCGCTCCGTTCTCCTCCGGTGGTCACTTCTACCTTTCTTTCGTGTGTGGGGACTAAACATTTCCGGATTGGACCGAGACTTGCCAAGCGGCCTTGGTTTACTACCGGTAGATCTCCTGTCAAGTTTCGTACCATTTGGACTTCGTTTGATGCTCCAACGGTTAACCGAGGGACCGAAAAGGCCTCGTGTGTGTTGCAGCCCAACACCCCTCCAATTTGGCCGAAAACCCACCTAAAACTGTTCCATCATCTCGGTCGTCCGATCACGATCGCGTGGTCAAAAACCGCACCTCATTTGGACTCTCCTAGCTCCTTCTACCTCTATAAATAGACCTCTCCCCGAAAATCCCGGGTCTTCTTCCCCGAAACCCTAAAAATCCCCTCGCGCCGCCACCGGACAATGTCCGCCCTAGCCGGACAGACCCGCCGCCACGCCCAACCACTCCGCGACCGCGCCTCGCGCTGCCACCCACGCCGCGCCGCCCGACTCCTTTCTCCGCCGCCGCGCGCCTGCGTCACTCCGGTCGCCGCCCTGCGCCGCCGACCTCGCCGATCCATCACGTGCCGCCTCCTCCGACCACGTTCGACGCCGCCCCTCGCCGGCCCGCTGCTCCCCCGGCCTCGCCGCGCCCGGATCCGGCGGGATCCGGCGGGATCCGCCTCCTTCGACCTCCCCGGCGCCGCCCCGCGCCCTCCTCCGGTGAAGCTCCGGCGAGTGCCTCGGTTTCCGTGCCAAACCCTGGATCTGTTTTCAGAGGGTATATTTTTCCTAAGTCCCCGAAATTCCCAGATTCAAATGCTCATGTTCATCGCATCGTAACTTTGCACACGTAACTCCGATTTGCATGTATAGCATATCAAAATGTTCGTTTCAGAGAGCACATCATTTCATCTCATTGCATCATTTTCATTTGAGCTCATATTGATGCCCGAAATGTTGTTAGAAGAGTGCTACTTGAGTTAATTGTCAGATCTGCTGCTCCATTTAGATATTTGTCATTTTTGCCATGATTATTGTGTGCATGATATGCCCATGAGCTCTACATGTGTTTTGTTATATGTTTTCCATCTTTTCAGAGGTGCAACCCATGTATTTTTGTGATGTGTGTGGTGACTAGCACAAGCTTGCTAAGTGAGGCACTTGGTAATGCTGATTTCAGGGACTTAGCATTTCCACTAAGTCCTTGACCTGTTTATCTCATATTGCCATATGTTCATGTTGTTTCCTAGTGATCCGTGCCTCTTTTGAGGATGATCAGTAAGGATGTTTTGTTAATCTTGTAGTGCTCTATCCATCCATGTCTTTGTTTGCAATTATGGAGCAACCTACCTTGAGTCAATCGAGCTCTACTTTTGCTATTTCGTGAATCTGGGCAGATTGTCTACTTGTTAGCGATTTTGCCGAGGATGTTGTAGTTGATCCGTGCATGCTATGTTATTGTTCTTGCCATTTCTAGCTTGTATTATGTGTATTCTTAATGGGTATATGCTTAGATTGTCATGCCTTGCTCTGTAGTCAGTGCATCGAGCTCGTAAACATGTCTACTTGATATCTGTTTCAGCATGTTCCAGTTTTCACTAAGTCTGAGAACTGATTATGTTTTTGCCATGTTCACATGCTTGCAATTGTATTTTCTGACCCCTTTTGGCTCAAGGCCACTAAGGGACTTTTGTTAAGCTCTTTGAGTAGCTCCATACCATGCTTTATTTTGCCATGTTCAGGTCCTGTAGCATATAGTTTTCATGCTCCGAAGAGTGCTATCTGATCTGAAATTCCAGACAAGTGTTAATCACTAAGTCTGAAATCTGTTTACCATATGCACTTTTGCCATGCTTGTTTGAACATCTTAATGGATGAATTGGCCGTAGGTCAGTGTTCATCTTTTGTTAAGAATCATGAATGGATCCCTACCATGTATTTTGTTGCCATGTTTGAGTGCTGTAGCATGTTCATCTTGTTGCATTTAGATGGCTACATACTGTATATCGCAGACCGGTGTCATATTTGCATTGCTTGCCATTTCCAAACCGTAACACTGATTCCGGTGATCTTTATATCATTTTCAAGCGATTTCATCTCACCTTTCAAGTGGCATCCTTGGATTTCCAAGTTGAAGCCAGGTTCAATCATTACTTTGCAAATCATGCATATGCATCGCATACCGCATCCCGCATATCATATCATGTTCTTGTGTTGGTTGTTTACTATGTTGTGTGCTTCTTTCCGGTGTTTGCTTCTTCGGGTTGGTTCCGATAACGTCGCGTTTGTGAGGACCCGTTCGACTACGTCCGTTTGTCTTCTTCATGGACTCGTTCTTCTTCCTTGCGGGATTTCAGGCAAGATGACCATACCCTCGAAATCACTTCTATCTTTGCTTGCTTAGTTGCTCGCTCTCTCGCTATGCCTATGCTGCGATACCTACCACTTGCTTTTCATCCCCCCTATATTGTTGAACCAAGCCTCTAACCCACCTTGTCCTGGCAAACCGTTGTTTGGCTATGTTACCGCTTTGCTCAGCCCCTCTTATAGCGTTGTTAGTTGCAGGTGAAGATTGAAGTTTGTTCCTTGTTGGAACATGGAGTTCGTTCCTTGTTGGAACATTGGTTACTTGTTGGGATATCACAATATATCTTATTTAATTAATGCATCTATATACTTGGTAAAGGGAGGAAGGCTCGGCCTTATGCCTGGTGTTTTGTTCCACTCTTGCCGCCCTAGTTTCCGTCATATCGGTGTTATGTTCCCGGATTTTGCGTTCCTTACGCGGTTGGGTTATAATGGGAACCCCTTGGCAGTTCGCTTTGAATAAAACTCCTCCAGCAAGGCCCAACCTTGGTTTTACCATTCGCCACCTAGCCTTTTTCCCTTGGGAGTCGCGCATCCCGAGGGTCATCTTTATTTTTAAACCCCCGGGCCAGTGCTTGTCTAAGTGTTGGTCCAACCCAGAGCACCGTGCGGGGCCGTCCCTTGGCAACTTGGGTTATGTTGGCTCCCGTACGCTTAGCTTATCTGGTGTGCCCTAAGAACGAGATATGTGCAGCTCCTATCAGGATGTCGGCGCATCAGGTGGTCTTGCTGGACTTGTTTTACCATTGTCGAGGATGTCTTGTAGAACCGGGATACCGAGTCTGATCAGAATGTCTCGGGAGGAGGTCTATTCCTTCGTTGACCGTGAGAGCTTGTCATGGGCTAAGTTGGGACACCCCTGCAGGGATTTGAACTTTCGAAAGCCGTGCCCGCGGTTATGGGTAGATGGGAATTTGTTAATGTCCGGTTGTAGATAACTTGAACCTTAACTTAATTAAAATACATCAACCGCGTGTGTAACCATGATGGTCTCTTCTCGGCGGAGTTCGGGAAGTGAACACGGTGTTGGAGTTATGTTTGACGTAGGTTGTCTAGGATCACTTCTTGATCATAGTTTATCAATCGTGCTTTGGCTTCTCTTCTCGCTCTCTTTTGCGAATATGTTAGCCACCATATATGCTAGTTGCTTGCTGCAGCTCCATCTCATACCTTTACCTTACCCATAAGCTTAAATAGTCTTGATCGCGAGGGTGTGAGATTGCTGAGTCCCCGTGACTCACAGTTACTTCCAAAACCAGCTTGCAGGTGCCGACGAGACCGTGCAGATGACGCAACCAAGCTCAGGAGGAGCTCGATGAAGATCTTGTCCTTTGTGTTGTTTCGTTCTAGTTGATCAGTAGTGGAGCCCAGTTAGGGTCGATCGGGGACCTTCGTCGCATTTGGGGTTCTTCTTTTATTTTGGTTCCGTAGTCGGGCCTTGATTGTATTTGGATGTTGTAATGCTTTATTCATGTAATTGTGTGAAGGGCCAATTGTAAGCCAACTATGTACCTTTTCCCCTATTGTATTACATGGGTTGTTTGCGAAGATTACCTCACTTGCGACATTGCTTTCAATGCGGTTATGCCTCTAAGTCGTGCTTCGACACGTGGGAGATATAGCCGCATCGAGGGCGTTACATAATGGCCTTAGATACACATCAATGTCGTTGCCGGGTTGCTTAGGGCCTTGAATGAGAACTGGCATCATAATGAACTTCCGCTTTATGCACATCCAAGGAGGAAGGTTATACATACATAAAGTCACGGGCCAGGTGCTGTGATTGCTGCTCTGCTCCCTGAAAGGATTAATGCCATCCGAGCTTAGAGCAAACCATACGTTCCTTGGGTCCTTTGCAAACTCATCCCAGTACTTTCTCTCGATTTTTCTTCACTGCGACCCGTCAGCGGGTGCTCTCAACTTTCCGTCTTTCTTACGGTCCTCACTGTGCCATCGCATCAACTTGGCATTTTCTCCGTTTCTGAACAAACATTTCAACCGTGGTATTATAGGAGCATACCACATCACCTCCGCAGGAACCCTCTTCCCAGGGGGCTCGCCGTCAACATCACCAGGGTCATCTCGTCTGATCTTATACCGCAATGCACCGCATACCGGGCATGCGTTCAGATCCTTGTATGCACCGCGGTAGAGGATGCAGTCATTAGGGCATGCATGTATCTTCTCCACCTCCAATCCTAGAGGGCATACGACCTTATTTGCTGCGTATGTACTGTCGGGCAATTCGTTATCCTTTGGAAGCTTCTTCTTCAATATTTTCAGTAGCTTCTCAAATCCTTTGTCAGGCACAGCATTCTCTGCCTTCCACTGCAGCAATTCCAGTACGACACCGAGCTTTGTGTTGCCATCTTCGCAATTGGGGTACAACCCTTTTTTGTGATCCTCTAACATGCGATCGAACTTCAGCTTCTCCTTTTGACTTTCGCATTGCGTCCTTGCATCGACAATGACTCGGCGGAGATCATCATCATCGGGCACATCGTCTGGTTCCTCTTGATCTTCAGCAGCTTCACCCGTTGCAGCATCATTGGGCACATCGTCTGATTCCTCTTGATCTTCACCAGCTCCCCCCGTTGCAGCATCACCGTATTCAGGGGGCACATAGTTGTTATCGTACTCTTCTTCTTCGCCGTCTTCCATCATAACCCCTATTTCTCTGTGCCTCGTCCAAAAATTATAGTGTGGCATGAAACCCTTGTAAAGCAGGTGGGAGTGAAGGATTTTCCGGTTAGAGTAAGACATCGTATTCCCACATTCAGTGCATGAAAAACACATAAAACCATTCTGCTTGTTTGCCTCAGCCGCATCGAGAAACTCATGCACGCCCTTAATATACTCGGAGGTGTGTTTGTCACCGTACATTCATTGCCGGTTCATCTGCGTGCATTATATATAATTAAGTGTCCAAATTAATAGAAGTTCATCATCACATTAAAACCAAAGTACATACATAGTTCTCATCTAACAACATATAGCTCTCCAAAGTATCTAATTAATTAAACCATACATTGAAACTATGTAAAACATTTCAATGTGAAAACAAATGCGATCATAATCGCAACCAAGGTAACAATTGATCCAACGGCATAATGATACCAAGCCTCGGTATGAATGACATATTTTCTAATCTTTCTAATCTTCAAGCACATTGCATCCATCTTGATCTTGTGATCATCGACGACATCCGCAACATGCAACTCCAATATCATCTTCTCCTCCTCAATTTTTTTATTTTTTCCTTCAAGAAATTGTTTTCTTCTTCAACTAAATTTAACCTCTCGACAATACGGTCGGTTGGAATTTCCGGTTCGCATACATCCTAGATAAATAAAATCTATGTCACGTCGGTCGGCATAATTTTCATAAACAATAAATGAACCAATAGTTATAAAGATAATATATATACCACATCCGAATCATAGACAGGACGAGGGCCGACGGGGGCGTATACCAAAACCATCGCACTATATAAGATGAAATAATAAAAGTAAGAAAATAATACAAGTATCTATGTAAACATACAAGTAAGAATATTTTTTCCTTTCAGAAAGAAGATAAGAACAGGAGGCTCACCATGGTGGTGCCGGCGATGAGCTCGGCGCAGGTGATCGACGGCGGTGAAGACGGGGACGGGGCGTGATGGACCGCTAAACCTAGACAAATATTGAAAAAAATGAAGCTTGGAGAGGAGAAAGCTTAAGTAGTGTGGCTCGGGCATTCCATCGAACACCTTGTGTGCATAGGAGGTGAGCTAGAGCACCACCAAGCCCTCTCCCCCTCGGTCAGAAAAACAGAGCAGTATGCTCTGCTCTTACGCGAGGGGGTATATATAGGCACCTCATTGGTCCCGGTTGGTGGCTTGAGCCGGGACCAAAGGGGACTAAAGGGGAGCCTTTGGTCCCGGCTCAAGCCACCAACCGAGACCAATGATGGTGGACCAGAAACGAGGCCCATTGGTCACGGTTCGTTCCACCAACCAGAACCAAAAGGTCCAGACGAACCGGGACCAATGACCCACGTGGTCCGGCCGGCCCCCTGGGCTCATGAACCGGGTCCAATGCCTCCATTAGTCCCGGTTCTAGATGAACCGGGACCAATGACCCACGTGGCCCGGTCGACTCCCTGGGCTTACGAACCGGGTCCAATGCCTCCATTAATCCTGGTTCTGGACTGAATCAGGACTAATGAGCTGACCCGGCCTGGATCTTTGTCTCCTTTTCTACTAGTGCACGTACGTACGATCCTACCTAGAGTTTGTACGTGGAGGTGCAGCTGCGCCACGTCCAAGCTCTAGCTACGATCGTCATCAACCACCGGCAGCCGGCACCGGCTGCCGGACATCCAACTCTCCACTCCATCAAGGTCGTCGTGGAGAACAGCAACGCCCGGCCGGGTGGACCTCTCCTTGTCCCAGCTGATGTTCAACCTCGCCTTCGACGACACGGTGATGGTAAGCCTGGCCGCCGGCCCGTTCCACGTGCCGAGAGCGAGGAAGACCGCCATGCCGCTCGTGCCGAGGGGTTAAATTGTCTGATGGGAAAAATCTCCATTGTACATAAAAGACGTGTTTGCTACTAAATCATCCAGTTCAGTCGATTCTTGCAGAGAGGACGAACCAGTCCGTGAGGACGAGCCGGGAACAAGACGGAAACAGACCGGCGGACGCGAGTAAGAGGGCTGACGGTGCAAGTGCGATCGCCGGCATCGAAGAAGGGAGGTTCAGCGGGACGAACGGGGCGGCAAGGCGGTAGCCTGGTGGAGGTGGGGTTGCTGATCGCGGGTGGGAGTAAGAAGAAAAAGAAGGCGGGAGGAGCAGTCGACTGAATGAAACTGTAAAAAGTGCATGCATTGCATTTGCATATGGATATGAAAAGGTTTACTTGCGCTGGTGCCTACCGTTTTTCAAAACGAGGAGACAACACACATCCACCGACTCTGTTGTGAACAAGATCTGCAACAAAGAATCAAAACTAGACAGGTAGTACGAGGTTGGTTTCCATGGACCAGAAAATGTGCGAAACCGATTTACTCCAGCAACAGAAAGCACAGATATGCCTATAAACCCGTCTTTTCGAAAACTGAGTCCGAACCATCCTCAACAGCATAACAAGCACACAGATGCACTGCCAGCAATAACCATTGCGAAATAATAAACCCACGCTCCATCCATCACAACTATAGCTAACAGAAGATATTTTCAGTCAATGCTTGAGGATTACATGCACACCTTTTTATTTCTTTTGCTTAGTGCTTTAGACTGAATTACAACGCAAGATCACAACGTCCACATACACGGCATACATATTTTACATTCAGCTTGCAGTGCAAAAGTACTACCTCCGTTTCAAAATAAATGACCTAACTTTGTACTAATAACTGACACAGCGAAGTAACACAAGCATCTACTAGTGACGTATTAAGGACGGCACACAAAACCTACAATTGTAGTCAGTCGCTACAAAACAGAGCAACCGAGAGGAAATCCACCGTCATCGGCTCTTGTCATTTTCGACTGATTGACTGATTCTACCGGTTGGTAGCCTCCCTCATCTGCAACGGCTTCAGTTGGTGCAAGGGCCCAAGCTTAAGGTAATGAAGCTTCTATTCTCCAAAACAAGTCCACATTTAGGTGAGTTATGCGAGCACTGGAACAAGGATGCACTAATTCTGCATCCAGCAGAATGTAACCATGCACACATGATGTAATTGACTCAATAATAATTAAACTAACACACAATGGATAATCAAGGTACGTAGATGGGCGGCTGTCTCAATACTACTACTTTCTTTTATTTCGCGAGAAAGGAAAATAACCATTTACTGACCTGAGCAGATAAAGACGTCTTATAAAAGTGAACAGAGGGAGTAGCAATTTTTGTTCTGAAACATGCACACAACCTCACATGGAGAAGTAGCTTAACCATTACTACTAAAATCTCGATGGCATATATGATAACTGGTCTATAGGCATTACTTCCACATTGTCATGACAATATCCTTAGCCGCGTTCCATTCAGCCGGGAGGATTCTAGCTATTAGCTCCTTGAGAACAGATGGGCAGCTGGACTTGAGATGCTCATAACCTTCGCTTGCCATCATCGCCTCCAAATTGGACGGAGAAGCAAGGAACTGGAAGCAAGCTTCTTTGAGATCATGGAAAACATGCTGCTCCGCTAAAGCCAAGCTGGTTGCCACCATGTTGGCAGCAATGTTATTGCACAATTTTTCCTCACAGATCTGCCTCAGCCTGCCGATGTTGTACCTGTCAGCCGCCACGAGCAGATGGCCGGCCATCACCACATCAAGCACTGGAGGAACCGAGTCGGTGTAAATGAAATGGAGCAAGGACTTGAAAACATCAGCTTCCATGTCACAGATTTCCATATGACCAGAGGAACTCTCCTCCATGGCGCCGAGGAGCTCGGCCTTGAAGACTGACTACCAAGCAGCAAGGACACACCTGTGAGCAGAGAATCTCTGTGCACCGACTTGAAAGGTTAGGTCTGCTGCGTCCTGGTTCTTGAGTAGGTCGCCAAGATGCTGCTGCAGGTCGCTTGGAGGAACCCTTGCTTCTTCGCCATGGATCTCCTTCATGACGGTGACATCGCACCTGATGGTAAGACAATCATCTTTCAGATGCTCCGATCCCTCCAGATAAGGCTTCCTGATGTCAAAGCACCAGTGTGAATCGCCCCTTGAGAAGGTACGTACAGGGATGTTAGAGATGTATGGAGGCACCGGTTCTCCGTTCTCGTCAAGCACACTGACCGTGACTTTCGCCTTCGCATCTCCGGCAGATTCTAGAAGTACAGAAACACAGACGTAATCGGCATAATTCTTACCAAAGCCGTTTGGGTAATATCTCACGACCCAGTCGTGGCCGCCAACACCAAAAAAGAAGTAGAGGTCACGAATTCGTCGTTCTTGAGTAGCGCCTTGGCTCTGGAGTATCCATCTACCTTGAGCACACAAGACCTTTCGTCACATCCGGCTACAATGGCAGCAGAGATCTTGCAACGCTCTGCCATTCTGGAGGTGGGCTTGGCGTTGAAGATTTATATACTGCGTCTATCTATATCGATTACTCCTCGCCGCCGCCCAGTGGTCTCATTGGAAGCATGGCCGCTGGTGGCGCTAGGGCGGGAGGGGGTGCGGGGAAGAAGAATCCGGGGACGGTGATTGGAGGAGCGTGGAGCTCGACGGCGGGAGCTGGTGGCGCCGAGGGAGAAGCGGAGAGCTGCGGCGGGAGCGGAGGGGACCCGGGGGAGAGACGCGCGAGAAGGGGTGGCGGCGGAGACGAGAGGGGATTGGCACGTTTGGTTTTCTGCGGGTTGCCGTTTAGCAGCCACGGTGAGAAAAAGGATGGCCGAGATCGGCTTGGGGAGGAGATCGCACGGCCCAGACTGCAATCGCCCTGGGAAGGGATCATCGTATCTTTAGATTTTTTTTTAAACGAGGCAAAAGACTTGCCATTTTCATTGATTAAGAAGATAGTGAGAGTTGCCCGGTTAGTTGAGGAAAACCGGGCTAAAACCAATACAATTCAACCCACAGAACATGGGTACCACCGGCCAACCTGGCCACATGCCAACAGATGGCCACACGCGTGAACAACCGACAACTCCGACTTTGAAGACGAGCATCGCAAGGGAAATATGCAGGACGTGCGCTGACCACGCCCTCCGTAAATGACCACCGAGTGTCTGTCATCGTCACCACCTGGACTCGCTCCACCACAGCTCCGACTTAAAAAACAACTCAGTGACCAACAGAAGAGCAACCTTAGACACGCCGGGAAGATCTGACTACCGAAGCCCGAGCCGCGACCCAAGCTCCTCTCGACGTCATCATCGTTGCCAAACAAAAATCAGCGCCCCCGAAATGGCTGCCTCAGCCAACCACGCAGCGAAGATGCCGCCTCCCATGCAGCGAAGATGCCGCCATCCACTGGTCTCCAGGTTGTGGCCAGCTTCGAGACGATGCCCCCAAGCAGGAAGAAGACGTGAGGCGCCTTCATCGCCCGATCCCACGGATCTGAGGTTTCCCCCCGAAACCAAGGCCATGGGAAGAGGGGAGGAGCACCCCACAACAGCGACGCTTTCAAGAAAGAGCGCGATGCCCGCGGGCGTCGTCGTCGCCGGATCCGGAGAGGCCGGAAATAGAATTTCTCCCGGAGATGCTCAATCGCCACCCGCCCGAACCTGCACATCCAACAATCACCAACCTTCCTGCTGAGGCCGACCCCGAACTGGCCATGGGATCACACGACCCACCACATCCAGACGCACACCACCTCCTAGCCGAAGCCGCTGCCACCGAATCCGGGGCCGCATCCCCGGCACCCTCCACCAGCTGCCAGCCGCGTCGGGCTAGCAATCCAGCCAGATTTGCAGCACCAAGCCAGGAGGGGGCCGCCACCCCGCCCCATCCCGCAGCTGAGGTGCCAGGCCAAAGCCCAAGCACCCCGCAGCAGCCGCTGCACCGCAAGAGGGCGCCGCCGCACCGGCAGAAGATGCCGGCCGCCACGCCATCTGCCAGATCCACGAGCCAGGAGCCACCAAAACGCCGCCAACCGCTGGATCTACAACACCATGGTTCGCCGAAGGAACCACCACGATGCTGCCGGGCCGAGCACCACCATCTTGAGCGGACAGGCCACGCGAACAGCGCCAGATCCGCATCTAGCAGCGCCCACCCGCAGTTCCGCGACGCCAGGGAAAACGGCCGCCGCAAGAGAGCAGTCCCACCGCTGCCGGCACCGCACGGGCTTCGCCCGGCGGCGCACGCCGCCGCCGGCGGGGGAGGAGAGGGGAGGTGGTGCCTGCTGGCTGCTAGGGTTGGGGCGCCCCGGTGCCGCTCGGGGGCGACACGGGAGCGAGTTCTTTTCTTCACTATTGGAGTTCTTTAGTCAGAGAATTTGTAGCTCAAGCTCAAACTGAGTAATGTATCTTCAGATTCAGAAATAGATAGAACTGCATTTGGGAAGTTAAGATCCATTTATTTCACATCCAGCCAAACAAAAACACATCGTGTTAGATGTTCAAGTCTGTAAATTTTCTGCCATTTACCTTCAGAAGGACATGTCGTTGCATTGCAGCCCTATGCCATTGTGGTGGGAGGAGAGAGGAGCCATTATGGAGAGATGAAAAGTTATGTTTGAGCCCTATGCCATTATATCGACGATTTGAGTCATATTGACCGACATGAAAATTCACCGGTGTGCATAAAGACGCATTTGAGTCATATATATCAATTCAGAGAGGATGAACACGCAATCCCAAGCCCAAGATGGGGACGTGCATCATCGTCGACAAGGAAAAGAAGGGAACGAGACGAAGACAGGGTCTAGGACAATCCAAGAATGGGACATCAATAGGGTAATATGGTCAGATGCGACGTCGTTGATATAGTTGAGCAAAAGGGTTAACAGTGTGAGTACGAGGTGTAGTTGTCGACGCTGGAGAAGGAATGGATTCAAGGGATCGTCGAGGCGATAGTTGGAGTGATGTTGGCTGCCAGTGGCGTCGACAGGCACTCAGGCCGGTGGAGTTAGGCGGGTTGATGGGGTGGAGGAAGGACAAGCCCGCGGTGGAAGGAAGAATGCGTCGGCAAGGGAGGAAGACAATGCAGTAAAGTGAAGAAAACAAGGAGACAACATGTCATGACTAGGAAGGCGAACCAGGAAGCACCATAGGCAAGGCCCAATAGCTAGAGGCTGCAAGGGGAGGAGAAAGCGTAAACAACGTCGACAACAAGACCATGGGAACTGATACGTCTCCAACGTATCTATACTTTTTTGTTGTTTCATGCTATTATATTATCTATCTTGGATGTTTATATGTATTTATATGCTATTTTATATGATTTTTGGGATTAGCCTATTAACCTAGAGCCCAGTACCAGTTTCTGTTTTTTTTTATTTTTGAGTTTTGCAGAAAAGGAATATCAAATGGAGTCCAATTGAGCTGAAAATTTATGGTGATTTCTTATGGACCAGAAGAAGCCCCCAAAGCAAAAGAGTTGGGCCAGAAGAGTCCCGAGTTATCCACAAGGGTGGAGGGCACCCCCACCGCTCGAGTTTAGTTCGCTAAACTAGCCTAACGAGAAGTACTCCGCCTTTGGGATAGGAGGTTGAAGCTGAAGGTTGACCCACTCGACGTCTTGAGATCGGATGTGTCATGTTAAAGCATGACGGAAGCACAAACTAATTTTAAGACCAATTTTCGGATTGGCACCAAAAAAATTGATTCAGTTCAGACGTAAAGTTTCTGCATAAGTTTTTTTGGTTTTTTAAGCTTATGGCACTTTTGATCTATTTGGGTGTCTTTCTTTTATGAGGCGGGACATCCTCTTGACCAAGGTACCCTGTGTAATAATCCAACTTGCGAAATCTTTTTCGACCCATAGTTCGGCATTCTTCCTACCGACCTGCACCTTGGTGTTGGGTCCGAACATAAATCCCGCAGTACACCGTCGTACACTTTTCAAGCATCAAAAATATCAACGGGGGGCTGTGACTTGAGCCGAACCCACCAAAAGCCAAGGTACTCCGAGGAGTCCTTGGCTAAATGTTCTTGAATATTGCTTTATATGCATCAGTTTCGGATTGTGTCTTCGGTCAATAGTTGGGTTGCCCAGTTCCTGTGCTTGCCTCCTACGTTTTGCCTTGTTCGGCTAGGTGCGCAAAGGGAGAACCACTACGATTGTGCTTCCAGCTCGAATGTTTAAGCACCTCAGTGGAGAAAGCCAAAAACTGATTGTCACAATGGGCGAAAACTGGTCAGCGATTCGATGATAGTGTCAAACTATAGATCGATACCGATTACCCTGTGATAAACGATGTGCCTTTCATAACATTGGCCGAAGTGTTAATGGCTAGACTTCGGTCGGTGCCGAACACTAACCGAGGGCTCGTAGCTAGCTTTCCCAGTTTAAAGCTCCTATGACTAAGTGAAAGTTATAAAGGCCACATATCTGATTGCCTTATTTCCGCTAACACAACCGCCTCCAGGCACCAAGACGTCGACTCAGGGTTGTTTTGTTATCGCGAAAACACCCTGCGTAGCATCTACAAGGGGGTGGAAGCCGACGATGGGCCACTTTCAACTGATAAAGAGTTGCAACGGAGTCAAAATAAACATATCATCAACATTTGTATTTAATATACGAGGGTTGCCTTCCGCAATCATTGTTATAAAGCCATAAATATGCATCAGTTTGACTTAAGATTTTGGCCAAGCTGGGTTGCCTGGCTCCTGTGCTTACCCCTACGTTCCCGATTGTTCAGCTAGGCGGTAAAGGGAGCACCTCTGTGATTGTTACTACCGGATCATCCGAGTTAGTACCTCAGACCGGGAGAAGCCGAAAGCTAGCGATCTTAAAGGATGTAATTGGTCGGCAATAACAAAAGTGAAAATTTAGGTTCACTAAAGACCACATAGTTCGGGAACTTTACCCAAACTGAATCCTCAATATTTTCCTCCCACATTGATCGGAGGTGAGGTTTTATATCATGATCAGCATGACAACCCAAAGAAAGAACCGATAGCGGGACTATTTTCTTTGGAAGATGTTTTTTTCATTTAATAGTAATATAACATTCTCTCCGCATACCTTTGTTTATAAAACCATATGGCCGGATTGCCATGTTTGTCGTAAAACTTTGCCCTTGTAAAGGCTTTATAAAGTAGGACAAACACTCCCCAGCTACTGGCCGAGGAGGTTGAAGCTGATGGTCGGTCAACAAAGTTTTGTACAATGCGGATCCGAGCATTAATGATGTAAAGTACTTGGATACATAGAATCATTACACATAAAAATTGTGAGTAAAATCCATTTATTGCAAGCTATCTTTTAAACCCCTTGGGGCCTACCTTGGCGAGCACGGATTTCGACCAGCTTTAAGCTCCTTTAAGGGATCTTATTCTCTTTTTGAGAAGTTTATATTAAACACAACAAATTGTTTCTGTCAAACGGATATCGATCCTTAATTCTGCCACCCGTGACCACATTAAGGCTCAGGGGCTACTGGGCTTCACACTCATTATTTATAAATATTAAAGGGGCACATCGATCCCCTGATTTGGTGCTGCCACCCGACCAGTGGCTCGGGAGCTACTGCATTGCCTATTCAATGCAGACAAATTCAAAGTGCTTAGTGTTCGGCATGACCGAACTATGGACAAGCGCGTCTTCGGACAACAATAAGTACCATCTGGGACTTATCCGGCATCAAGCTAATATATCACGGCGACTTCTCACGACCCTCTCTCAGGGGCCCGTCCGTCGATCACTATTACCTATAATATATTACACTGCGTTTCTATTCCTACGTATGCTGCCGAGCTAGGAGTTGATCCTCAGGCCAATTTCAAAAATTGACCTGGGTCTCAGGGGCTACTAGGATCAGCGGTTTTATGTTTTCCTTCAAGTGCATGATACTTCCATTTTGCATCATGCTTTTATATCGATATTTATTGCATTATGGGCTATTATTACACATTATGTCACAATACTTATGACTACTCTCTCTTATTTTACAAGGTTTACATAAAGAGGGAGAATGCCGACAGCTGAGATTCTGGGCTGGAAAAGGAGCAAA
The DNA here is from genome assembly GCF_018294505.1 of Triticum aestivum. Taxonomy (NCBI): domain Eukaryota; kingdom Viridiplantae; phylum Streptophyta; class Magnoliopsida; order Poales; family Poaceae; genus Triticum; species Triticum aestivum. The sequence goes on along the minus strand of NC_057806.1, from coordinate 619,986,612 downwards.
TATTAGAGACCTATTCTGCACAGCTCCAAAAGTCCTGAAACTTCACGGAAGTCATTTTCAGAATATAAACAAAATACTGAGCGCAAGAAGTTCCTGAGGGAGGCACACCCTGCCCACGAGGGTGGGGGTGCGCCCTACCCCCTGGGCGCGCCCCCCTGCCTCGTGGGCCCCCTCCGATGCCCATCTTCTGCTATATGGAGTCTTTCAATGAGAAAAAAAAATAAGCAAGCTTTCGGGATGACACTCTGCCGCCACGAGGCGGAACCTTGGCGGAACCAATCTAGGGCTCTGGCGGAGCTGTTCTGCCGAGGACACTTCCCTCCGGGAGGGGCAAATCATCGCCATCATCATGACCAACGATCCTCTCATCGGGATGGGGTCAATCTCCATCAACATCTTCACCAGCACCATATCCTCTCAAACCCTAGTTCATCTCTTGTATCCAATTCTTGTCTCCAAGTCTGGGATTGGTACCTGTGGGTTGCTAGTAGTGTTGATTACTCCTTGTAGTTGATGCTAGTTGGTTTATTTGGTGGAAGATCATATGTTCAGATCCTATATGCATATTAATACCCCTCTGATTATGAACATGAATATGCTTTGTGAGTAGTTACGTGTGTTCCTGAGGACATGGGAGAAGTCTTGCTATTAGTAGTCATGTGAATTTGGTATTCGTTCGATATTTTGATGAGATGTATGTTGTCTCTCCTCTAGTGGTGTTATGTGAACATCGACGACATGACACTTCACCATTATTTGGGCCTAGAGGAAGGCATTGGGAAGTAATAAGTAGATGATGGGTTGCTAGAGTGACAGAAGCTTAAACCCTAGTTTATGTGTTGCTTCGTAAGGGGCTGATTTGGATCCATATGTTTCATGCTATGGTTAGGTTTACCTTAATACTTTTGTTGTAGTTGCGGATGCTTGCAATAGAGGTTAATCATAAGTGGGATGATTGTCCAAGTAAGGACAACACCCAAGCACCGGTCCATCCACATACCAAATTATCAAAGTACCGAACGCGAATCATATGATCGTGATGAACCTAGCTTGACGATAATTCCCATGTGTCCTCGGGAGCGCTTTTCTCTATATAAGAATTTTTTCAGGCTTTTCCTTTGCTACAAAAAGGATTGGGCCACCTTGCTGCACTTTATTTACTTTTGTTACTTGTTGCTCGTTACAAATTATCTTATCACAAAACTATCTATTACCTATAATTTCAGTGCTTGCAAAGAATACCTTGCTGAAAACCGCTTATCATTTCTTTCTGCTCCTCATTGGGTTCGACACTCTTACTTATCGAAAGGACTACGATAGATCCCCTATACTTGTGGCTCATCAAGACTCTTTTCTGGCACCGTTTCCGGGGAGTGAAGCGCCTTTGGTAGGTGGAATTTGGTAAGGAAAAATTTATAGTGTGCTGAAATTTACTGTCACTTGTTCCATCTCTGAGGGGCTTGTTCGGGGTATCTTCACCCCGACCAGTAGAGCAAAGAATTGCTCCTCAACCTACTGAACCTACTGAAAATGAAAATGTCTACTTTAAAATTCCTTAGGGTATGATAGAAAAACTGCTAGCTAATCCTTTTGCAGGAGATGGAACATTACATCCTGATGAGCACCTAATATATGTGGATAAAGTTTGTGGATTATTTAAGCTTGCGGATATGCCCGATGACGTTATCAAGAAGAAGGTCTTCCCTTTATCTTTGGAGGGAGACGCATTGACATGGTATAGGCTATGTGATGATATGGGATCATGGAACTACAAACGATTGAAATTAGAATTTCATCAAAAGTTTTATCCTATGCATCTTGTTCATCGTGATCGTAATTATATATATAATTTTTGGCCTCGCTAAGGAGAAAGCATCGCTCAAGCTTGGGGGAGGCTTAAGTCAATGTTATATTCATGCCCCAATCATGAGCTCTCAAGAGAAATGATTATTCAAAAAATTTATGCTCGGCTTTCTGATAACAACCGCACCATGCTAGATACTTCTTGTGCTGGCTCTTTTATGATGAAAACTATTGAATTCAAATTGGATTTATTGGAAAGAATTAAACGCAACTTTGAATATTGGGATCTCGATGAAGGTAAGGAGTCAGGTATGACACCTAAGTTTGATTGTGTTAAATATTTTATGGATACCGATGTTTTCCGTAAATTTAGCACTAAATATGGACTTGACTCTGAGATAGTAGCCTCTTTCTGTGAATCTTTTGCTACTCATATTGATCTCCCTAGGGAGAAGTGGTTTAAATATCATCCTCCCACAGAAGTAAAATTAGTTGCACCTATTAAAGTTGAAGAAAAGACAATCACTTATAATGATCCTATTGTTCCTACTGCTTATGTTGAGAAACCACCTTTTCCTGTTAGGATAAAAGATCATGTTAAAGCTTCAACTGTGGTTCGTAAAAGCAATATTAGAACCTATACACCTCCTGAGCAAGTTAAAGTTGAACCTAATATTGCTATTGTAAAGGATCTCTTGGCTGATAATATAGATGGGCATGTTATTTATTTCTGTGATGAAACTGCTAGAATTGCTAAACCTTGTGCTAAAGATAAACATGGACATGCGGTAGGCATGCTTGTTATTTCTGTTAAAATAGGAGATCATTGTTATCATGGCTTGTGTGATATGGGTGCTAGTGCTAGTGCAATACCTATTGACTTATACAAAGAAATTATGCATGATATTGCACCTGCTGAGTTAGAAGAAATTGATGTCACCATTAAACTTGCCAATAGAGATACTATTTCACCAATGGGAATTGTTAGAGATGTTGAAGTCTTGTGTGGGAAAACTAAATATCCTGCTGATTTTCTTGTTCTTGGTTCCCGATAAGATAGTTTATGTCCCATTATATTTGGTAGACCCTTCTTAAACACTGTTAATTCTAGGGTAGACTGCAAAAGGATGTTATTACTATTGGTTTAGGTGATATGTCTCATGAGTTCAACTTTTCTAAATTTCATAGACAACACCGTGAAGAAGAATTGCCTACTAAGATGAAATTATTTTTCTTGCTTCTATTATCGTACCTCCTAGTGATCCTTTAGAACAATATTTGCTAGACCATGAAAATGATATGTATACCAATGAAAGAAGGGAAATAGATGAAGTGTTCTTTAAACAGGGACCTATTCTGAAACACAACTTGCCTGTTGAAATCTTAGGGGATCCTCCTCCACCCAAGGGCGATCCCGTGTTTGAGCTTAAACCATTGCCTGATACTCTTAAATATGCTTATCTTGATGAAAATAAGATATATCCTGTTATTATTAGTGCTAACCTTTCAGAGAAGGAGGAAGAAAAATTATTGAAAACTCTGAAGAAGCACCGTGCTGCTATTGGATATACTCTTAATGATCTTAAGGGCATTAGTCCCACTCTATGTCAACACAAAATAAATTTGGAAAAAGATGCCAAACCAGTTATTGATCACCAACGACGGCTGAATCCTAAGATGAAATAAGTGGTGAGAAAAGAAATACTAAAGCTCCTTGAGGCAGGTATAATTTATCCCGTTGCTGATAGTCGGTGGGTAAGCCCTGCCCATTGTGTTCCTAAGAAGGGAGGTATTACTGTCGTTCCTAATGATAAAGATGAATTGATCCTGCAAAGAATTATTACAGGTTATAGGATGGTAATTGTGTTGGGGAATGTTGCAGAAAACAAAAAATTTCCTACGGTTTCACCAAGATTCCATCTATGAGTTCATCTAGAAACGAGTGATCGGATTGCATCTACATACCTTTGTAGATCACGCGCGGAACCGTTCAAAGAACGGGGATGAGGAAGTCGTACTCGACGTGATCCAAATCACCGGAGATCCTAGCGCCGAACGGACGGCACCTCCGCGTTCAACACACGTACGGTCAGCGTGACGTCTCCTCCTTCTTGATCCAGCAAGGGGGAAGGAGAGGTTGATGAAGATCCTGCAGCATGACGGCGTGGTGGTGGATGCAGGGGGTCACCGCAGCAGGGCTTCGCCGTTATACTGCGAGAGGGAGAGGTGTAGCAGGGGAGAGGGAGGCGCCAAGACTCAAGGGTGCGGCTGCCCCCTCCCTCCCCCCTTTATATAGGCCCCCTAGGAGATGCGCCGGCCCTAGGAGATGGGATCTCCTAGGGGGGGGCCAAGGGGTGGAGTGCCCCCCAAGCCAGGTGGGGCGCCCCCCCACCCTAGGGTTCCCAACCCTAGGCGCATGGAGTGGGCCAAGGGGGGCGCACCAGCCCACTATGGGCTGGTTCCCCTCCCCACTTTGGCCCATGGGGCCCTCCGAGATGGGTGGCCCCACCCGGTGGACCCCCGAGACCCTTCCGGTGGTCCCGGTACAATACCGGTGACCCCCGAAACTCTCCCGATGGCCGAAACTGCACTTCCTATATATAATTCTTCACCTCCGGACCATTCTGGAACTCCTCGTGACGTTCAGGATCTCATCCGGGACTCCGAACAACGTTCGGGTTACTGCATATTCATATCTCTACAACCCTAGCGTCACCGAACCTTAAGTGTGTAGACCCTACGGGTTCGGGAGACATGTAGACATGACCGAGATGGCTCTCTGGTCAATAACCAACAGCGTGATCTGGATACCCATGTTGGATCCCACATGCTCCTTGATGATCTCATCGGATAAACCACGATGTCGAGGATTCAAGTAACCCCGTATACAATTCCCTTTGTCAATCGGTACGTTTCTTGCCCGAGATTCGATCATCGGTATCCCAATACCTTGTTCAATCTCGTTATCGGCAAGTCACTTTACTCGTACCGTAATGCATGATCCCGTGACCAGACACTTGGTCACTTTGAGCTCATTGTGATGATGCATTACCGAGTGGGCCCAGAGATACCTCTCCATCATACGGAGTGACAAATTCCAGTCTTGATCCGTGTCAACCCAACAGACACTTTCGGAGATACCCGTAGTATACCTTTATAGTCACCCTGTTATGTTGTGACATTTGGTACACCCAGAGCACTCCTACGGTATCCGGGAGTTACGCGATCTCATGGTCTAAGGAAAAGATACTTGACATTGGAAAAACTCTAGCAAACGAACTATACGATCTTGTGCTATGTTTAGGATTGGGTCTTGTCCATCACATAATTCTCCTAATGATGTGATCCCGTTATCGATGACATCCCCATATCCATAGCCAGGAAACCATGACTATCTGTTGATCAACGAGCTAGTCAACTAGAGGCTTACTAGGGACACATTGTGGTCTATGTATTCACACATGTATTACGATTTCCGGATAATACAATTAAAGCATGAATTATAGACAATTATCATGAACAAGGAAATATAATAATCATTTTATTATTGCCTCTAGTGCATATTTCCAACAGTCTCCCACTTGCACTAGAGTCAATCATCTAGTTACATTGTGATGAATCGAACACCCATGGAATTCTGGTGTTGATCATGTTTTGCTCTAGGGAGAGGTTTAGTCAACGGATCTGCTTCATTCAGGTCCGTATGTACTTTACAAATCTCCATGTCTCCATTTTGAACACTTTCACGAATGGAGTTGAAGCGACGCTTGATATGCCTGGTCTTCCTGTGAAACCTGGGCTCCTTGGCAAGGGCAATAGCTCCAGTGTTGTCACAGAAGAGAGTCATCGGGCCCGACGCATTGGGTATGACTCCTAGGTCGGTAATGAACTCCTTCACCCAGACTACTTCTTGTGCTGCCTCCGAGGTTGCCATGTACTCCGCTTCACATGTAGATCCCGCCACAACGCTTTGCTTGCAACTGCACCAGCTTACTGCCCCACCATTCTAAATATACACGTATCCGGTTTGTGACTTAGAGTCATCCAGATCTGTGTCGAAGCTAGCATCGACGTAACCCTTTACGACGAGCTCTTCATCACCTCCATAAATGAGAAAAATTTCCTTAGTCCTTTTCAGGTACTTCAGGATATTCTTGACCGCTGTCCAGTGTTCCTTGCCAGGATTACTTTGGTATCTACCTACCAAACTTACGGCAAGGTTTACATCAGGTCTGGTACACAGCATGGCATACATAATAGACCCTATGGCTGAGGCATAGGGGATGACACTCATCTCTTCTATATCTTCTGCCGTGGTCGGACATTGAGCTAAGCTCAATTTCATACCTTGCAACACAGGCAAGAACCCCTTCTTATACTGATCCATATTGAACTTCTTCAATATCTTATCAAGGTATGTGCTTTGTGAAAGACCTATGAGGCGTCTCGATCTATCTCTATAGATCTTGATGCCTAATATATAAGCAGCTTCTCCAAGGCCCTTCATTGAAAAACTCTTATTCAAGTAGGCCTTAATGCTGTCCAAAAGTTCTATATCATTTCCCATCAAAAGTATGTCATCTACATATAATATGAGAAATGCTACAGAGCTCCCACTCACTTTCTTGTAAACGTAGGCTTCTCCATAAGTCTGCATAAACCCAAATGCTTTGATCATCTCATCAAAGCGAATGTTCCAACTCCGAGATGCTTGCACCAGCCCATAAATGGATCGCTGGAGCTTGCATACCTTGTTAGCACTCTTAGGGTCGACAAAACCTTCCGGCTGCATCATATACAGTTCTTCCTTAAGATAACCATTAAGGAATGCCGTTTTGACGTCCATTTGCCATATCTCATAATCATAGTATGCGGCAATTGCTAACATGATTCGGACGGACTTCAGGTTTGCTACGGGAGAGAATGTCTCATCGTAGTCAACCCCTTGAACTTGTAGATAACCCTTAGCGACAAGCCTAGCTTTATATATGGTCACATTACCATCCGCGTCTGTCTTCTTCTTAAAGATCCATTTATTTTCTATGGCTCGCCGATCATCGGGCAAGTCAGTCAAAGTCCATACTTCATTTTCATATATGGATCCTATCTCAGATTTCATGGCTTCCAGCCATTTGTCGGAATCCGGGCCCGCCATCGCTTCTTCATAGTTTGAAGGTTCACCGTTGTCTAACAACATGATTTCCAAGACAGGGTTGCCGTACCACTCTGGTGCGGAACGTGTCCTTGTGGACCTTCGAAGTTCAGTAGGAGCTTGATCAGAAGTATCTTGATCATCATCATTAACGTCCTCTCTAATTGGTGCAGGCACCACAGGAACATTTTCCTGAGTTGCGCCACTTTCCGGTTCAAGAGGTAATACTTCATCAAGTTCTACTTTCCTCCCACTTACTTCTTTCGAGAGAAACTCCTTCTCTAGAAATGATCCATTATTGGCAACAAAGATCTTGCCTTCGGATCTGAGGTAGAAGGTATACCCAATAGTTTCTTTAGGGTATCCTATGAAGACGCATTTTTCCGACTTGGGTTCGAGCTTTTCAGGTTGAAGTTTCTTGACATAAGCATCGCATCCCCAAACTTTTAGAAATGACAGCTTAGGCTTCTTCCCAAACCATAATTCATACGGTGTCGTCTCAACGGATTTCGACGGAGCCCTATTTAAAGTGAATGCGGCAGTCTCTAAAGCATAGCCCCAAAATGACAACGGTAAATCGGTAAGAGACATCATAGATCGCACCATATCCAATAGAGTGCGATTACGACATTCGGACACACCATTACGCTGAGGTGTTCCAGGCGGCGTGAGTTGTGAAACTATTCCAAATTTTCTTAAGTGTGTGCCAAATTCGTGACTCAAGTATTCTCCTCCACGATCTGATCGCAAAAACTTGAATTTTCTGTCACGTTGATTCTCAACCTCACTCTGAAATTCCTTGAACTTTTCAAAGGTTTCAGACTTGTGTTTCATTAAGTAGACATACCCATATCTACTCAAGTCATCAGTGAGGGTGAGAACATAACGATAGCCACCACGAGCCTCAACACTCATTGGACCGCACACATCAGTATGTATGATTTCCAATAGGTTGGTTGCTTGCTCCATTGTTCCTGAGAACGGAGTCTTGGTCATCTTACCCATGAGGCATGGTTCGCACGTGTCAAATGATTCGTAATCAAGAGACTCTAAAAGTCCATCTGCATGGAGCTTCTTCATGCGTTTGACACCTATGTGACCAAGGCGGCAGTGCCACAAGTATGTGGGACTATCATTATCAACCTTACATCTTTTGGTATTCACACTATGAATATGTGTAGCATTACGCTCGAGATTCATTAAGAATAAACCATTCACCATAGGAGCATGACCATAAAACATATCTCTCATATAAATAGAACAACCATTATTCTCGGATTTAAATGAGTAGCCATCTCAAATTAAACGAGATCCTGATACAATGTTCATGCTCAAAGCTGGTACTAAATAACAATTATTGAGGTTTAAAACTAATCCCGTGGGTAAATGTAGAGGTGGCATGCCGACGGCGATCACATCGACCTTGGAACCATTCCCGACGTGCATTGTCACCTCGTTCTTCACCAGTCTCCGTTTATTCCGCAGCTCCTGCTCTGAGTTACAAATGTGAGCAACTGCACCGGTATCAAATACCCAGGAGCTACTATGAGTACTGGTAAGGTACACATCAATTACATGTATATCACATATACCTTTCGTTTTGCCGGCCTTCTTGTCCGCTAAGTATTTGGGGCAGTTCCGCTTCCAGTGACCACTTCCCTTGCAATAAAAAACACTCAGTCTCGGGCTTGGGTCCATTCTTTGGCTTCTTCCCGGCAGCTTGCTTACCGGGCGCGGCAACTCCCTTGCCGTCCTTCTTGAAGTTCTTCTTACCCTTGCCTTTCTTGAACTTAGTGGTTTTATTCACCATCAACACTTGATGTTCCTTTCTCACTTCTACCTCTGCTGATTTCAGCATTGCAAATACTTCAGGAATGGTCTTTTCCATCCCCTGCATATTGAAGTTCATCACAAAGCTCTTGTAGCTCGGTGGAAGCGACTGAAGGATTCTGTCAATGACCGCGTCATCCGGGAGATTAACTCCCAGCTGAGTTAAGTGGTTATGTAATCCAGACATAGTGAGTATGTGCTCACTGACAGAACTATTTTCCTCCATCTTACAACTGAAGAACTTGTCGGAGACTTCATATCTCTCGACCCGGGCATGAGCTTGGAAAACCATTTTCAGCTCTTCGAACATCTCATATGCTCCGTGTCGCTCAAAACGCTTTTGGAGCCCCGGTTCTAAGCTGTAAAGCATGCCGCACTGAACGAGGGAGTAATCATCAGCACGTGTTTGCCAAGTGTTCATAACGTCTTGGTTCTGTGTGACGGGTGCGTCACCTGGCGGTGCTTGTAGGACATATTCTTTCTTGGCAGCTATGAGGATGATCCTCTGGTTCCGGACCCAGTCCGTATAGTTGCTGCCATCGTCTTTCAGCTTGGTTTTTTCTAGGAACGCGTTGAAGTTGAGGACAACGTTGGCCATTTGATCTACAAGACATATTGTAAAGATTTTAGACTAAGTTCATGATAATTAAGTTCATCTAATCAAATTATATAATGAACTCCCACTTAGATAGTCATCCCTCCAATCATCTAAGTATAACATGATCCGAGTTGACTAGGCCGTGTGCGATCATCACATGAGATGGACTAGTCAACATCGATGAACATCTTCATGTTGATCGTATCTTCTATACGACTCATGCTTGACCTTTCGGTCTTCTGTGTTCCGAGGCCATGTCTGTACATGCTAGGCTCGTCAAGTCAACCTAAGTGTTTGCATGTGTAAATCTGTCTTACACCCGTTGTATGTGAACGTGAGAATCTATCACACCCGATCATCACGTGGTGCTTCGAAACAACGAACTGTCGCAACGGTGCACAGTTAGGGGAAACACTTTCTTGAAATTATTATGAGGGATCATCTTATTTACTACCGTCGTTCTAAGTAAACAAGATGCAAAAACATGATAAACATCACATGCAATCAAATAATAATAGTGACATGATATGGCCAATATCACATAGCTCCTTTGATCTCCATCTTGGGGCTCCATGATCATCTTGTCACCGGCATGACACCATGGTCTCCATCATCATGATCTCCATCATCGTGTCTCCATGAAGTTGCTCGCCAACTATTACTTCTACTACTATGGCTAACACGTTTAGAAATAAAGTAAAGTAATTTACATGGCGTTTCTCAATGACACGTAGGTCATACAAAAATAAAGACAACTCCTATGGCTCCTACCGGTTGTCATACTCATTGACATGCAAGTCGTGATTCCTATTACAAGAACATGATCTCATACATCACATATATATCATTCATCATTCATCACAACTTTGGCCATATCACATCACAAAGCACTTGCTGCAAAAACAAGTTAGACGTCCTCTAATTGTTGTTGCAAGTTTTACGTGGCTGCAATAGGGTTCTAGCAAGAACGTTTTCTTACCTACGTGATAGCCACAACGTGATTTGTCAACTTCTATTTACCCTTCATAAGGACCCTTTTCATCGAATCCGCTCCAACTAAAGTGGGAGAGACAGACACCCGCTAGCCACCTTATGCAACTAGTGCATGTCAGTCGGTGGAACCAGTCTCACGTAAGCGTATGTGTAAGGTCGGTCCGGGCCGCTTCATCCCACAATACCGCTGAAGCAAAATAAGACTAGTAGTGGCAAGAAAGTTGACAACATCTACGCCCACAACAAATTGTGTTCTACTCGTGCAAAGAGAACTACGCATAGACCTAGCTCTGATACCACTGTTGCGGAACATTGCAGAAAACAAAAATTTTCCTACGGTTTCACCAAGATTCCATCTATGAGTTCATCTAGCAACGAGTGATCGGATTGCATCTACATACCTTTGCAGATCACGCGCGGAAGCGTTCAAAGAACGGGGATGAGGAAGTCGTACTTGACGTGATCCAAATCACCGGAGATCCTAGCGCCGAACGGACGGCACCTCCGCGTTCAACACACGTACGGTCAGCGTGACGTCTCCTCCTTCTTGATCCAGCAAGGGGGAAGGAGAGGTTGATGAAGATCCAGCAGCACGACGGCGTGGTGGTGGATGCAGGGGGTTACCGCAGCAGGGCTTCGCCATTATACTACAAGAGGGAGAGGTGTAGCAGGGGAGAGGGAGGCGCCAAGACTCAAGGGTGCGGCTGCCCCCTCCCTCCCCCCTTTATATAGCCCCCCTAGGGGGTGCGTTGGCCCTAGGAGATGGGATCTCCTAGGGGGGGCGGCGGCCAAGGGGTGGAGTGCCCCCCAAGCCAGGTGGGGCGCCCCCCACCCTAGGGTTCCCAACCCTAGGCGCATGGAGTGGGCCAAGGGGGGCGCACCATCACACTATGGGCTGGTTCCCCTCCCCACTTTGGCCCATGGGGCCCTCCGGGATGGGTGGCCCCACCCGGTGGACCCCCGGGACCCTTCCGATGGTCCCGGTACAATACCGGTGACCCCCGAAACTCTCCCGATGGCCGAAACTGCACTTCCTATATATAATTCTTCACCTCCGGACCATTCCGGAACTCCTCGTGACGTTCAGGATCTCATACGGGACTCCGAACAACTTTCGGGTTACTGCATATTCATATCTCTACAACCCTAGCGTCACCGAACCTTAAGTGTGTAGACCCTACGGGTTTGGGAGACATGTAGACATGACCGAGATGGCTCTCCGGTCAATAACCAACAGCGGGATCTGGATACCCATGTTGGCTCCCACATGCTCCTCGATGATCTCATCGGATGAACCACGAAGTCGAGGATTCAAGTAACCCCGTATACAATTCCCTTTGTCAATCGGTACGTTACTTGCCTGAGATTCGATCGTCGGTATCCCAATACCTCGTTCAATCTCGTTACCGGCAAGTCACTTTACTCGTACCGTAATGCATGATCCCGTGACCAGACACTTGGTCACTTTGAGCTCATTGTGATGATGCATTACCGAGTGGGCCCAGAGATACCTCTCCATCATACGGAGTGACAAATTCCAGTCTTGATCCGTGTCAACCCAACAGACACTTTCGGAGATACCCGTAGTATACCTTTATAGTCACCCTGTTATGTTGTGACATTTGGTACACCCAGAGCACTCCTACGGTATCCGGGAGTTACGCGATCTCATGGTCTAAGGAAAAGATACTTGACATTGGAAAAACTCTAGCAAACGAACTATACGATCTTGTGCTATGTTTAGGATTGGGTCTTCTCCATCACATCATTCTCCTAATGATGTGATCCCATTATCAATGACATCCCCATGTCCATAGCCAGGAAACCATGACTATCTGTTGATCAACGAGCTAGTCAACTAGAGGCTTACTAGGGACACATTGTGGTCTATGTATTCACACATGTATTACGATTTCCAGATAATACAATTAAAGCATGAATAATAGACAATTATCATGAACAAGGAAATATAATAATCATTTTATTATTGCCTCTAGGGCATATTTCCAACAAATTGATTTCCGCAAATTAAATAAGGCTACTAAAAAAGATCATTACCCCTTACCTTTTATTGATCAATTGCTAGAAAGATTATCCAAACATACACATTTTTGCTTTATAGATGGTTATTCTGGTTTCTCTCAAATACCTGTATCAACAGATGATGAATCTAAGGCCACTTTTTACTTGCCCCTTCGGTACTTTTGCTTATAGACGTATGCCTTTTGGTTTATGTAATGCACCTTCTACCTTTCAAAGATGCATGATGGCTATATTCTATGACTTTTGTGAAAAGATTTGTGAGGTTTTCATGGACGATTTCTCCGTTTATGGATGCTCTTTTGATGATTGCTTAAGAAACCTTGATCGAGTTTTGCAGAGATGTGAAGAAACTAATCTTGTTCTGAATTGGGAGAAATGCCACTTTATGGTTAATGAAGGTATTGTCTTGGGGCATAAAATTTCTGAAAGAGGTATTGAAGTTGATAAAGCTAAAGTTGATGCTATTGAAAAGATGCCATGCCCCAAGGACATTAAAGGTATAAGAAGCTTCCGTGGTCATGTCGGTTTTTATAGGAGGTTCATTAAGGACTTCTCAAAAATTTCTCGGCCTCTGACTAATTTATTACAAAAAGATATACCATTCGTCTTTGATGATGATTGTGTAGAAGCCTTTGAAATACTTAAGAAAGCATTAATCTCTGCACCTATTGTTCAGCCACCTGATTGGAATTTACCTTTTGAAATTATGTGTGATGCTAATGATTATGCTATAGGTGCTATTCTAGGGCAAAGAGTTGATAAGAAATTAAATGTTATTCAATATGCTAGTAAAACTCTAGACAATGCTCAGAGAAATTATGCCACTACTGAAAAAGAATTTTTAGCAGTTGTATTTGCTTGTGATAAGTTCAGACCTTATATTGTTGATTCTAAAGTAACTATTCACACGGATCATGCTGCTATTAAATATCTTATGGAAAAGAAAGATGCTAAACCTAGACTTATTAGATTGGTTCTTTTGCTACAAGAATTTGATTTATATATTATTGATAGAAAGGGAGCTGAGAACCCCGTTGCAGACAACTTGTCTAGGTTAGAGAATGTTCTTGATGACCCACTACCTATTTATGATAGCTTTCCCGATGAAAAACTAAATGTCATAAATGCTTCTCGAACTGCTCCATGGTATGCTGATTATGCCAATTATATTGTTGCTAAATTTATACCACCTAGTTTCACATACCAGCAAAAGAAAAAGTTCTTCTATGATTTGAGACATTGCTTTTGGGATGACCCACATCTTTATAATGGAGTGATGGTGTTATTAGACATCGTGTACCTGAGCATGAACAGGAACAGATCCTACGCAAGTGCCACTCCGAGGCTTATGGAGGACACCATGCTGGAGATAGAACTGCACACAAGGTATTGCAATCCTGTTTTTATTGGCCTACTCTCTTCAAGGATGCCCGTAAGTTTGTCTTGTCTTATGATGAATGTCAAATAATTGGTAATATTAGTAGACATCAAGAAATGCCTATGAATTATTCACTTGTTATTGAACCATTTGATGTTTGGGGCTTTGATTATATGGGACCTTTTCCTTCATCTAATGGGTATACACATATTTTAGTTGTTGTTGATTATGTTACTAACTGGGTAGAAGCTATTCCAACTAAGATCATAACACTTCTATTAAGATGCTTAAAGAAGTTATTTTTCCGAGGTTTGGAGTCCCTAGATATTTAATGACTGATGGTGGTTCACATTTTATTCATGGTGCTTTCCATAAAATGCTTGCTAAGTATGATGTTAATCATAGAATTGCATCTCCTTATCACCCACAGTCTAGTGGTCAAGTAGAATTGAGTAATAGAGAACTCAAATTAATTTTGCAAAAGACTGTTAATAGATCTAGAAAGAATTGGTCCAAGAAACTTGTCATGCATTATGGGCCTATAGAACTGCATATAAAAATCCTATGTGTATATCTCCGTATAAAATGGTTTATGGAAAAGCATGTCACTTACCTCTCGAACTAGAACATAAGGCTTATTGGGCTATTAAAGAGCTCAATTATGATTTCAAACTTGCCGGTGAGAAAAGGTTATTTCAAATAAGCTCACTTGATGAATGGAGAACCCAAGCCTATGAGAATGCCAAATTGTTTAAACAAAAGGTGAAAAGATGGCATGACAAAAGGATACAAAAATGTGAGTTTAATGTAGGTGATTATGTATTGCTATACAACTCTCGTTTAAGATTTTTTGCAGGAAAGCTTCTCTCTAAATGGGAAGGTCCTTATGTTATCGAAGAGGTCTATCATTCCGGTGCCATAAAAATCAACAACTTCGAAGGCACAAATCCGAAGGTGGTGAACGGTCAAAGAATCAAACATTATATCTCAGGTAATCCTATAAATGTTGAAACCAATGTTATTGAAACCGTAACCCCGGAGGAATATATAAGGGACACTTGCCTGAACGTTTCAGACTCTGAAAAGGAATAGGTATGTGGTACGGTAAGTAAACCGACTCCAAAACAGTTCTAATGGCAATTTTTCTCTGTTTTGGAATATTTAGAAAAATAGAAAAATAAAAAGCGGTCCAGGAAGGACATGAGGGCTCCACGAGGGTGGAGGGCACGCCCTACCCCCCTGGGCGCGCCCCCTACCTCGTGGGCACCTCGTGCGCTCTCCGGACTCCGTTTTCTTGCACGATACGTATTTTGGTCGGTAAAAATTCATTATATAATCTCCCGGAGGTTTTGACTCCTGTATCACGCAAATATCTGTCGTCTTTGTTTCGAGCTATTTTTCTAACAGATCTAGGTCGTCATGTCGTCTTCAAGTGCCCCCAAGGACAAGTTCTTCAAGAAGGTCATCAACCCCTACCTCGCGGAGGTGCTGCAACACCCTCAAACCATTGAGATGCGAGAGGGGTTGTTGCACATCCACGATGTTGAGGGACCAAGGAAGACCGGAAGCACGGGGGCAAGGCTCGAGGCATTGAAGCGTGGACTCGACTCCAATCACATTATGATCACGGAGTTCACCAACAACCACAAGCTAGATGTCAAGGACATTCGGGATGCCATCTTCAAGCTTCATGAGAAAATCGAGCACCTCGAAGCCCAGATCTATGACATGCAAAATCAAAACTGTGAGTATGAATATAGATTCAAAAGGATGAGTTTGGCTGCAGATTTGAGGACTCAGGAGACTCGATCATCCTTCTATGATGGTGAGCCTATGCCTTGGAAGAGGGACGACAAGCCTACATCATCAACAATTCCAACTCCTTCACCGGCAAAAGAGATATAATCACATGGGTATGGGCACTCCCCTTGGCAACTGCCAAGCTTGGGGGAGTGCCCGGTATCGTATCACCATCACTTATATCTTTAGCGTTTTTCTTAGTTCGATACATTTGGTAATATCTTGATCTAGTAGCATAAAGTTTTAGTATGATCTAGTTGTGAGTTTTGCTTTATGATCCTTATATGTAATTGAGTCCGTGAGCTATATATAATAAAGATTAGTTTGAGTCAAGGGCTTGATTATTTTTCCATAATATTGAGTGAATAAAAGAAAAGAGAAAGAAATAAAAGGAAACAAAGAGATCATATGGATCTTATGGAGAGTAATGAACTCACATAGAAAGAGTATGATGAATAAAAGTTGTTGAGAGTTGACAAACATAGTTTTGGTCATCGTTGCAATTAATAAGAAGTAATAAAGAAAGAGAGGTCTTCACATATAAATACACTATCTTGGACATCTTTTATGATTGTGAGCACTCATTAAAGAAAGAGTTGACGTTGGACAAGGAAGACAACGTAATGGGTTATGTTTTCTAACATCTGAGGTAAATTATATTGTCATGGATCATCCAACATGATTGAGCTTGCCTTTCCCCCTCATGCTAGCCAAATTCTTTGCACCAAGTAGAGATACTACTTGTGCTTCCAAACACCCTTAAACCAGTTTTGCCATGAGAGTCCACCATACCTACCTATGGATTGAGTAAGATCCCTCAAGTAAGTTGTCATCAGTGCAAGAAATAAAAATTGCCCTCTAAATATGTATGACTTATTAGTGTGGGAGAAAATAAGCTTTATACAATCGTGTGATACGGAAGAAATAAAAGCGACAGACTGCATAATAAAGGTCCATATCACAAGTGGCAATATAAAGTGACGTTCTTTCGCATTAAGATTTTGTGCATCCAACCATAAAATCGCATGACAGCCTCTGCTTCCCTCTGTGAAGGGCCTATCTTTTACTTTTATCTCCTACCTTACATAAGAGTCATGGTGATCTTCACCCTTCCTTTTTACATTTTATCTTTTGGCAAGCACAAAATGTTGGAAAGATCCTGGTATATATGGCTAATTGGATGTACTTATATTGAAAATGAGTTCTTATATTGACTCTTTCCTATGTTATGATAAATTGCAATTGCTCCAATGACTAAGACTATAGTTTGTTAGTTTTCAATGAAGTTTATGATTCATACCTGAAATTGTGATTGAATTGTTACTCTAGCATAAGAGATCATATGATAATAATTATATAAGTTGATGTCCTAAGAATGATCATGATGCCCTCATGTCCGTATTTTATTTTTATCGACACCTCTATCTCTAAACATGTGGACATATTTTTCGATTTCGGCTTTCGCTTGAGGACAAGCGATGTCTAAGCTTGGGGGAGTTAATACGTCCATTTTGCATCATGCTTTTATATCAATATTTATTGCATTATGGGCTGTTATTACACATTATGTCACAATACTTATGCCTATTTTCTCTTATTTTACAAGGTTTACATAAAGAGGGAGAATGCCAGCAGCTGGGATTCTGGGCTGGAAAAGGAGCAAATATTTGAGACCTATTCTGCATAGCTCCAAAAGTCCTGAAACTTCATGGAAGTCATTTTCAGAATATATATAAAAAATACTAAGCACAAGAAGTTCTAGAGGGGGGCCACACCCTACCCACGAGGGTGGGGGCGCGACCCCTGCCTCGTGGCCCCCCTGGTGGCCCTCCGATGCCCATCTTCTGCTATATGGAGTCTTTCGATGAGAAAAAAATAAAAAGCAAGCTTTCGGGACGAGACTCCGCAGCCACGAGGCGGAACCTTGGCGGAACCAATCTAGGGCTCCGGCGGAGCTGTTCTGCCGGGGACACTTCCCTCCGGGAGGGGGAAATTATCGCCATCGTCATGACCAACGATCCTCTCATCGGGAGGGGGTCAATCTCCATCAACATCTTCACCAGCACCATCTCCTCTCAAACCCTAGTTCATCTCTTGTATCCAATTCTTGTCTCCAAGTCTGGGATTGGTACCTGTGGGTTACTAGTAGTGTTGATTACTCCTTGTAGTAGATGCTAGTTGGTTTATTTGGTGGAAGATCATATGTTCAGATCCTATATGCATATTAATACCCCTCTGATTATGAACATGAATATGCTTTGTGAGTAGTTACGTTTGTTCCTGAGGACATGGGAGAAGTCTTGCTATTAGTAGTCATGTGAATTTGGTATTCGTTCGATATTTTGATGAGATGTATGTTGTCTCTCCTCTAGTGGTGTTATGTGAACGTCGACTACATGACACTTCACCATTATTTGGGCCTAGAGGAAGGCATTGGGAAGTAATAAGTAGATGATGGGTTGCTAGAGTGACAGAAGCTTAAACCCTAGTTTATGTGTTGCTTCGTAAGGGGCTGATTTGGTTCCATATGTTTCATGCTATGGTTAGGTTTACCTTAATACTTTTGTTGTAGTTGCGAATGCTTGCAATAGAGGTTAATTATAAGTGGGATGCTTGTCCAAGTAAGGACAGCACCCAAGCACCGGTCCACACACATACCAAATTATCAAAGTACCGAACGCGAATCATATGATCGTGATGAAACCTAGCTTGACGATAATTCCCATGTGTCCTCGGAGCGCATTTCTCTATATAAGAATTTGTCTAGGCTTGTCCTTTGCTACAAAAAGGATTGGTCCACCTCGCTGAACTTTATTTACTTTTGTTACTTGTTGCTCCTTACAAATTATCTTATCACAAAACTATCTATTACCTGTAATTTCAGTGCTTGCAGAGAATACCTTGCTAAAAACCGCTTATCATTTCCTTCTGCTCCTCGTTGGGTTCGACACACTTACTTATCGAAAGGACTATGATAGATCCCCTATACTTGTGGGTCATCAGTGCATCTCGGGTTTTAGACCGACACACACCTTAAGGGCTACTGGTTGTACATATTGACAACAAATAAATTTACACGCATCAAAAATAAAATCCGCATACAATCAGCCCATGACCGAGGTGCTGAACCACCTCGAAAGCATTTCGGGATATAGCTCATATGCAAGTGGCTGGCTCCACAGATGGAATTTCCGGCATTAAGCTTGGCTAAATTCCTTTAGCTTTTTTCAACCAAGGTGATCTGTGACACCTCGAATATAGTCCGACGTTGGAGCTTGCTACCTCTTGAGCACTTGCGTTGGTTTTCCCTTGAAGAGGAAAGGGTGGTGCAGGAAAGTAGCGTAAGTATTTCCCTCAGTTTTTGAGAACCAAGGTGAGGGAGTCCTGGATTAGGGGGTCTCCGGACAGCCGGACTATCTCCATTGGCCGGACTGTTAGACTATGAAGATACAAGATTGAAGACTTTGTCTCGTGTCCGGGTGGGACTCTACTTGGCGTGGAAGGCAGGCTAGGCAATACGGATATGGATATATCCTCCTTTGTATCCGACCTTGTGTAACCCTAACCCTCTTCGGTGTCTATATAAACCGAAGGGTTTTAGTCCGTAGGACAACAACCATAATATACAATCATACCATAGGCTAGCTTCTAGGGTTTAGCCTCTCTGATCTCGTGGTAGATCTACTCTTGTACTACCCATATCATCAATATTAATCAAGCAGGACGTAGGGTTTTACCTCCATCAAGAGGGCCCGAACCTGGGTAAAACATCCTATTCCTTACCTCCTGTTACCATCCGGCCTAGGCGCACAGTTCAGGACCCCCTACCCGAGATCTGCCGGTTTTGACACCAACATTGGTGCTTTCATTGAGAGATCCTCCATGTCATCGCCGTTAGGCTTGATGGCTCCTATTGTCATCGATAGCGATGCGGTCCAGGGTGAGACTTTTCTCCCCGGACAAATCTTTGTATTCGGCGGCTTTGCACTGTAGGCTAATTCGCTTGGCCATCTGGAGTAGATTGAAAGCTACGCCCCTGGCCATCAGGTCAGATTTGGAAGTTTGAACTACACGGCCGACATCCGCGGAGACTTGATCTTCGATGGATTCGAGCCGTAGCCGGGCGCGCCGCACTGTCACGATGGGTATGACCTAGCTCTGCCGCCGAACAGTACCCCAGAGGCTACGCCCGAATCAGCTCCGACTCTTAGCTCGGAGCCAACTGTGCCGGTCGAGGACGGGTGGTTGGACACCGCCTCAGGGGCTGCAGTCTCAACGGCGATCGAGCCGAACACCAGCCTAAACCTCTGCACAACCCGTAACTCCAAGGAGCCGGACTCTTTTCTGGACTCCGAACCATCCGCGTCGTTGCCAATCGAATCCGATTGGGCACCGATCATGGAATTTACCGCCGCGGATATCTTTCAGCACTCGCCCCTTGGTGACATTCTGAATTCACTAAGGTCTCTTTCTTTGTTAGGAGAGCCCTGGCCGGATTATGGCCAGCAGGATTGGGATACGGACGACGAACAAATTTGATGCCCACCCACCACCCACTTGGTAGCCACTGTCGATGATTTAACCGACATGCTCGACTTCGACTCCGAAAACATCGACAGTATGGATGACGATGCAGGAGATGAACATGAACCAGATCCTATAGGGCACTGGAAAGTCACCCCGTCATATGACGTATACATGGTGGACACTCCAAAAGACGATGACGAGGAACGGAAGGATGCACCGAAGGCTTGTCCCCTCGAGAAGCAGTCAAAGCGGCGGCGTAAGTGCCGCCCCAAATCCTGCCTCGGTAGAAACAACGATCATACAAACCCAGCGCTAGAGCAGGGCGAGGCATTGCCAGACCACGACAACACGGAGAATCAAACCGAACAAACCAATTCTGTCAAAGATAATAGTCCGGACGACATAACACCGGACAAACAGCCGGAGTAGCAGAATGCCCGTCAAAGGCTTGTTGCCACCGCGAGGAGTCTGAAAAAGCAGAAGCAAAGGCTCAAGGCTGCGCAGGACACACTCCAAATCAGACGGAGTAAAGTACTCAACACAGCAGTGAAGTACGGCGGCAATCGCCCCACCAAGAGCTACCCAAAGCGGAAGTTGCTACCTGAATTCGATGAGGAGGCCATAGACCCCCCACAACCAAAAATTAAAACAGCCATTTGGCCAGATAGACGACCTCACGGCCAACATAAAGCGGCAAGCAACGCCGCACATAAGCCAATACGCGGTCTACGTGAGGGCTCGCATCAAAAGGACGGCGAAACCAGATCCATCTATGGACCACGCAAGCATGCTCCAGCATACGATGCAACACAACAAACATCCGAACAATGCGGTACACCCAGATACAGGGGTGCCGCACACCCCCTATGTTTCATCGATGAGGTGCTGGACCATGAATTTCCAGAGGGATTCAAACCTGTAAACATAGAGGCATACGACGGAACAACAGACCCTGGGGTCTAGATTGAGGACTATATACTCCATATCCATATGGCTCGGGGAGATGATCTCCACGCCATAAAGTATTTCCCCCTCAAACTCAAAGGGCCAGCTCGGCACTGGCTTAAAAGCCTCCCCGAAAACTCCATTGGAAGCTGGGAAGAGCTCAAAGACACTTTTCGGGCAAATTTTCAAGGGACATATGTCCGACCTCCGGACGCGGATGATTCGAGTCATATAACTCAACAGCCCGAAGAGTCAGCCCGAAAACTTTGGAACAGGTTTCTTACTAAAAAGAACCAAATTGTTGACTGTCCGGATGCCGAAGCCTTGGCAGCTTTTAAGCATAGCGTCCGTGACGAATGGCTTGCCAGACACCTCGGCCAAGAAAATCCGAGAACAATGGCAGTATTAACAAGCCTCATGACCCGCTTTTGCGCGGGTGAGGACAGCTGGCTAGCCAGATGCAGCACCAGCAACCCCAGTACATCTGAAGTTAGAGATGGAAACGGGAAATCACGGCGCAACAGCAATAACAAACGCCGGAACAAAGAAGACAACACGAAGAGCACGGCAGTAAACGCCGGATTCAAAAGCTCTCGGCCAGGTCAGCAAAATCTGCCCTCTAAAGGCGCCAGAGACGAACTATCCGGCTTAAACAAAATTCTGGAAAAAATATGTCAGATCCATAGCACCCCCAGTAAACCCGCTAATCATACCCACAGAGAATGTTGGGTCTTCAAGCAGTCCGGCAAGCTCAACGCCGTACACAAGGGGGAAGATACACCAAGCGAAGACGAGGATGAGCCTCTCAAGCAAGACACTGGGGAACAAAAGAAATTTCCACCAGAAGTCAAAACAGTAAACGTGTTACACGTGATCAAGGGGAGAAACAAAATGGCAGTCCCAGAAAATTATGCCCAAGGGCCTATCATCACGGAGTCCTGCCACTGGTCGTCTCAACCGATCACTTTCGACCATCATGATTACTCAGCAAGTATCCGGCGTGCAGGATGGGCTGCCCTGGTATTAGACCCAATAACTGACGGGTACCACTTCACACGAGTCCTGATGGACGGTGGCAGCAGTCTAAACCTGATATACCAGAACACAATCTGTGAAATGGGGATAGACCCAACAAAAATTTGCCAAAACAATACTACCTTTAAAGGAGTAACGCTAGGCCCATGGGCTCATTACACGGGCTCCCTGCTACTAAAGGTTATATTCGGCTTCCCTGATAACTTTCGTAGCAAACATTTAACCTTCCACATCGCTCCGTTCCAAAGTGGCTATCAAGCACTACTCGGATGCGAAGCTTTCGTTCGCTTTAATGCAATACCGCACTACGCTTCCCTCACACTCAAGATGCCCGGCCCACGTGGCATCATTATAGTGAACAGAAGTATTAAGCGATCTTTGCGCGCCGAAGAGAGTGCGGCTGCCTTGGCAGCCACACAATAAAAACAGCCTGTCCAAGTAAAGCATTTATCAGGTCATCAAGACCTCGGACACGGTTAGACGAGTCCGGCGCAGCTATATGTAATGCATACCGGATCGATGGTCACACCCCTATTACACATACAAGGGGCTCAACGCGCATAGACAAATGATCATCGTGCTACACCCGTCCAGGATACGGCACAACGGAGATACAGGCGCAGACGTGCAGCAGGGACCCGCTCCAAGGATTCTTTTTAGATTAAGACCCTGCATAAACCTTTTTTACTGTCTCTTGTTGATACACATCCACTGAATTCTCAGCACAATTGAGAAGGATGTTGACGTCTTGGCATGTGGCCACGTCAGAATAATGCACATACTGGACACAAGGGGCTTCTTACAAAGGGCACTATTTAGGCCCGGTTTATACCATAAGACCGAATACCTTAGGGAGTGTTCGGCGCGCGAGTTTGGCCTTATATGCATCAGATCCGAATCATTGTCTTTGGTCAAATGTTGGGTTTGCCCGGCTCCTGCATTTTGGTGCCTTACGTACGCTTTACCGGCTAAGGCAGCACCAGGAGAACTACTGCGATTGTGCCCTGGTTCATCCAGATGAGCACCTCAGTAGAGAAAGCCGAAAACTGACTATCATGATATAGCATGAGACTGGTCAACCACTCGATGACCTATAGGGATGTTAGAATTCCTCCGCCTTAACGAAGGGCCGTTTCCCGGCCAGGCATGTACGCACCCCGAGATCAAGAGAGTGCGGAGCCACCAGGGGCTATCTAGTAGCCCCACTGTCAAACTCCTATGGCTAAGTGAAAGTGTTAAAGCATTATAGTCAGCTTGCCTCGTTCGCTGTGCTATCACCTCCTTAATATGACCAATACGTTGGGTAAAGTGTGAACATCGTTTTTTGCGATCACCTCCGCATTATATGCGTGGGGGCTGAAGCCGACGACTGCAATCTTTCAGGTTATACACATGTATACATAAACGGCCGCACAGGAGGCATCATATTACTTTTGGGCAAAAGTATAAAGACAGCCTTATAAAATTTCATAAAAACATTGTGTTTACAATGGGAATACATGTCACTCAAACATAATATTCTTCGAGCACTGGGCCTCTATCAAACGAGCACCCTCGAGAACCTCCTCGAAATAGTGCTCGGCAGCCACTCGGCCTATGGCCGAACCCTGCGCCGCAACAGTGGTATCGTCCATCTCAGCCCAGTATGATTTAACACGGGCAAGGGCCATCCGCGAGCCTTCTATGCACGCCGACCTCTTCATCGCGTTAATGCGTGGCACCGCACCAAGGACCTGCTGCACTAAGCTAAAATAGCTATTCGGCTTTGGCTTTTCCGGCCATAGCTGATCCACGACGGACCTCATGCCGAGTCCGGACAACCTGTTTAGTTCGGCCCATTCGGCTAGCTAATCAGTCAAAGGAAGCGGACGCTCTGGAACGTTGAATTGCGACCAGAACAACTTGTCCACCCCACGATCTGCTTGACCTTGGAAGTATTTGGCCGCATCGGCAGCGCTCGCCGCCAAGTCCATATATGCATCTGCCGAACTCCACAGCCGATCCAGAGGGGCATACCGTGGATCTCCGAACTTCCTCCGTAGCATGAAGGGCTTCCCAGCTGCAATATCCCTGGCTTCCCACAGCTCCTCATCCTTCGCTCTCATAGCAGAGTGGGTGTCTTTGTCTGCCATCGTGGCCTTCTCAAGGTCCGTTGCCTTCGCCCGGTTTTCTTCTTCAAGGACCTGGCAACGGTCGACAGTGTCTTTTAATTCTACGGCCATCTTGGCCATCTTCTCTTGGCTCTCGCAATGTGCGGCCTTCTCGGCTTTCAACTCTTCGGCCGCCTTCAAAGCAGTCGCATTACTAATCCTCGCTTGTTCCTTGGCTCAGGCAAGTTCTGCCCGCAAGGTTTCCACGGTGGCAGCTCCATCTGCAGTCACAACATATTAAGATATTGGCATCATGCTGCTCTTACTATCTGGCGTTCACCAGATAATAACACTTACCCTGTGCCTCGTCAAGCCTCTTGTTAACAAGCTCGATGTTGGCGTCCGCCGCATCCAGTTGCCATTTTAGTTCGGCAAATTCACTAGTTCGGCTAGCCACCGGAGTTCCCACCGCCTGCACATAAAGGCAGTCTGGTTATTGCCTGGGACTATGATCCTCTGTTCACCGCCGTTCTCGTCGACAACCAGAGTCTCAGGGGCTACTATCTACACAGGGCACACCTAACATGTGCAGTACTACCACGTACCTCAAAGCCTGTCAGTAGACTCATAAAGGCTTCATGTAATCCGCGTCCGGCGGACGAAATTCTCTCCATCACCGTACCCATCAGCGTACGGTGTTCTTCTGAGATGGCCGCTCGCCCCACCAACTCCCTCAGAACGTCCGACTGCTTACCAGACGGTGCCGAACTCTTTTGTCTGCTCTCTTCGGGATCCGGACGCTGGGGACTTCGGGGGTCTATGGGATTATCTTCTGGCCTCACCGGATCTGGAGAGGCCCTCCGTGACGACACTTCGGGGTCGCCCGCTTCTTGAGCGGAGGAGTCCGGGGGAGGCGTTTCGCTCTCCATCATCTCTGGAAGAAGATCCCCCGAAGACGAGCTGAGCTGAGAGGTGCTAAGGCCCGAACTACAAGATATATGCGGTGGTTATTTTCTCAGAAAAAAGATAGCATACCTTTACTATTAAAGTATTTTGGATCACTTACGACTCATTGGAGGGCTGATCCCCCCATGTACTTTGTGCGGCAAAAACACCCCCCGAGGCAGGACCCTCTATGGGAGACTTCTTCTCCCGTTTGGAGGCCTCGGCTTCCGGATCTTCGGAAGCAGTCCTTTTCCTCCCCCGGTCACCCTCCTTCATGGAGGCGCTCATTCCCTTGGTTGGAACTGACAGCGATGGGGGCCCGCGTCCGCCCATATTAGCCCCCCTGTCTCTTCCTTCGAAGGTTCCGGGCAAGGTGCGAGCTCGAGCATCTTTTCCAACACCGGATTTTCCAAACCTTCAGGGAGGGGGGCCAAACACCGAATCATCTTTGCCTTTGTTAGCTAGTCCTGGTCAAAGGACGAACTCTCAAGAATAACTTCGTGATGAATAAAAGACAGTGTGTTCGGCTAGAGGATTTCTTACTTGTTCGGCGGCGCGGTTACTGCTTAGGCCCACGTCCTCGGTACTATCCGTACACTCCATTCGAGGTCCGAAGAATAACTTGTACATCTCCTCGTGCGTCAGGATGAGGAAACTTTGAATGGCACGCGGTCCTTCTGGGTTGAACTCCCACAAGCGAAGGGTCCGGCGTTTGCAAGGCTGGACTTGGCGAACCAGCATAACTTGTATTACCGCAACCAAATTAAAATCTCCCTCGAAGAGATCTCGGATGCGGCTTTGTAGTGCAGGCACGTCCTTGGCTGGACCCCAACTCAGACCTCTGCTAATCCATGACATCAGTTGTGGTGGGGGGCCCGAGCGAAAAGCGGGGGCAGCCGCCCACTTGGCACTTCTGGGAGCTGTGACGTAAATCCACTCCCGCTGCCATAATTCGGACACCTCTGGAAAGGAACCATTCGGCCATGGAGCTACTGCCATCTTGCCTATTGATGCACCTCCGCACGCTGCATGTTACCCCTCGATCACCTTCGGCTTCACTTCAAAGGTCTTGATTCACAAGCCGAAGTGAGGGGTAATGTGGAGGAAGGCCTCACACACGATGATAAATGTCGAGATGTGGAGAAAGGAGTCCGGAGCTAGATCATGGAAATCTAGCCCGTAATAGAACATCAAACCCCGGACGAAGGGATCCAGAGTGAGGCCTAGACCTCGGAGGAAGTGGGAGATGAACACGACGTTCTCGTTGGGTTCGGGAGTAGGGACGATCTGCCCTCGAGCAGGCAGCCGATGCGAAACCTCGGCGGTCAGGTATCTGGCCTCCCTCAACTTCTTAATGTCCTCTTCCGTAACGGAGGAGGGCATCCATTGGCCTTGAAGGCTGGATCCGGACATGATTGAAGATCCGGAGCACCTAACCTGGGCTTTGGGTGTTAGAACTCGAGGCGAGGGAAGGGTTCGATTGAGCATGAGAGGGAAAAAGCGAAAACCTTGTCCCTTTATAAAGAGGGTGAATATCAAGCGTCCTCTCCGTAGCCGTTTAGGACTTGCCTATAATCTAGGAGTCCTAGACACGGTTGGGTTACCCACGCCCGTACTGATGAGAATCCCATAATAAGGGGGCACGATGTCTACTTTGACAAGACGTGTCGAAAAACCGCCTCGCGTTATGTGCGGGGCTGGTTAAGAGAAACGGTTCGAATAATCACCGGGCCGTGACGTAACGTCATGCTGCCAAAACAAGCCAGCAAATTAGATCTGCGAAAATATTATTCTCTCTATGGTGGAATGTGGAACTTATTTTGCAGGGTTGGACACTATCCTCGTATTCAAATTCTTCTGTGATGTATTCAGAGAAGGAACCCGCCTTGCAATGCCGAAGACAATACTGCGTGCCGGACTCATCGTCATTAAAGCCTGGTTCAGGGGCTACTGAGGGAGTCCTGGATTAGGGGGTCTCCGGACAGCCAGACTATCTCCATTGGCTGGACTGTTAGACTATGAAGATACGAGATTGAAGACTTCGTCTCGTGTCCGGGTGGGACTCTACTTGGCGTGGAAGGCAAGCTAGGCAATACGGATATGGATATCTCCTCCTTTGTAACCGACCTTGTGTAACCCTAACCCTCTTCAGTGTCTATATAAACCGAAGGGTTTTAGTCCGTAGGACAACAACCATAACATAGGCTAGCTTCTAGGGTTTAGCCTCGGACTATATAAACCGCTTATCATTTCCTTCTGCTCCTCGTTGGGTTCGACACTCTTACTTATCGAAAGGACTATGATAGATCCCCTATACTTGTGGGTCATCAGTGCATCTCGGGTTTTAGACCGACACACACCTTAAGGGCTACTGGTTGTACATATTGACAACAAATAAATTTACACGCATCAAAAATAAAATCCGCATACAATCAGCCCATGACCGAGGTGCTGAACCACCTCGAAAGCATTTCAGGATATAGCTCATATGCAAGTGGCTGGCTCCATAGATGGAATTTCCGGCATTAAGCTTGGCTAAATTCCTTTAGCTTTTTTCAACCAAGGTGATCTGTGACACCTCGAATATAGTCCGACGTTGGAGCTTGCTACCTCTTGAGCACTTGCGTTGGTTTTCCCTTGAAGAGGAAAGGGTGGTGCAGGAAAGTAGCGTAAGTATTTCCCTCAGTTTTTGAGAACCAAGGTGAGGGAGTCCTGGATTAGGGGGTCTCCAGACAGCCGGACTATCTCCATTGGCCGGACTGTTAGACTATGAAGATACAAGATTGAAGACTTTGTCTCGTGTCCGGGTGGGACTCTACTTGGCGTGGAAGGCAGGCTAGGCAATACGGATATGGATATATCCTCCTTTGTATCCGACCTTGTGTAACCCTAACCCTCTTCGGTGTCTATATAAATCGAAGGGTTTTAGTCCGTAGGACAACAACCATAATATACAATCATACCATAGGCTAGCTTCTAGGGTTTAGCCTCTCTGATCTCGTGGTAGATCTACTCTTGTACTACCCATATCATCAATATTAATCAAGCAGGACGTAGGGTTTTACCTCCATCAAGAGGGCCCGAACCTGGGTAAAACATCGCGTTCCTTGCCTCCTATTACCATCCAGCCTAGACGCACAGTTCGAGACCCCCTACCCGAGATCCACCGCTTTTGACACCGACACAAGGTATCAATCCAGTAGGAGGCTACGCGCGAGTCCCTCGCACCTACACAAAAGAAATAAATCCTTGCAACCAACGCGATAAGGGGTTGTCAATCCCTACACGGTCACTTACGAGAGTGAGATCTGATAGAAATGATAAGATAATATTTTTGGTATTTTTTATGCTAAAGATGCAAAGTAAAATAAAAGGCAATGAAAATAACTAAGTAATGGAAGATTAATATGATGAAGATAGACCCGGGGGCCATAGGTTTCACTAGTGGCTTCTCTCAAGAGCATAAGTATTTTACGGTGGGTGAACAAATTACTGTTGAGCAATTGACAGAATTGAGCATAGTTATGAGAATATCTAGATATGATCATGTATATAGGCATCATTTCCGAGACAAGTAGACCAACTCCTGCCTGCATCTACTACTATTTCTCCACTCATCGACCGCTATCCAGCATGCATCTAGAGTATTAAGTTCATAAGAAAAGAGTAATGTTTTAAGCAAGATGAGATGATGTAGAGGGATAAACTCATGCAATATGATGAAAATCCCATCTTGTTATCCTCGATGGCAACAATACAATACGTGCCTTGCTGCCCCTACTGTCACTGGGAAAGGACACCGCAAGATTGAATCCAAAGCTAAGCACTTCTCCCATTGCAAGAAAGATCAATCTAGTAGGCCAAACCAAACTGATAATTTGAAGAGACTTGCAAAGATAACCAATCATACATAAAAGAATTCAGAGAAGATTCAAATATTGTTCATAGATAAACTTGCTCATAAACCCACAATTCATCTGTCTCAACAAACACACCGCAAAAGAAGATTACATCAAATAGATCTCCACAAGAGAGGGGGAGAACTTTGTATTGAGATCCAAAAAGAGAGAACAAGACATCTAGCTAATAACTATGGACCCAAAGGTCTGACGTAAACTACTCACACTTCATCAGAGAGGCTATGGTGTTGATGTAGAAGCCCTCCGTGATCCATGCCCCCTCCGGCGGAGCTCCGGAACAGACCCCAAGATGGTATCTCGTGGATACAGAAAGTTACAGTGGTGGAATTAAAGTTTTGGCTCCATATTTGATCGTTTGTGGGTACATAGGTATATATAGGAGGAAGAAGTACGTCGGTGGAGCAACAAGGGGCCCACGAGGGTGGAGGGCATGCCTGGGGGGGGGGGGGTAGGCGCGCCCCCTACCTCGTGGCCTCCCTGTTGGTTGCTTGACGTAGGGTCCAAGTCTCCTGGATCTTGTTTGTTCCAAAAACCATGTTCCCGAATGTTTCATTCCGTTTGGACTCCGTTTGATATTCCTTTTCTTCGAAACCCTAAAATAGGCAAAAAACAGCAATTCTGGGCTGGGCCTCCGGTTAATAGGTTAGTCCCAAAAATAATATAAAAGTGAATAATAAAGCCCAATAATGTCCAAAACAGAAGATAATATAGCATGGAGCAATCATAAATTATAGATACATTGGAGACGTATCAAGCATCCCCAAGCTTAATTCATGCCCGTCCTCGAGTAGGTAAATGATAAAAACAGAATTTTTGATGTGGAATGCTAGTTGGCATAATTTCAATGTAATTCTTCCTAATTGTGGTATGAATATTCAGATCCAAAAGATTCAAGACAAAAGTTTAATATTGACATAGAAATAATAATACTTCAAGCATACTAACTAAGCAATTATGTCTTCTCAATATAACATGGCCAAAGAAAGTTATCCCTACAAAATCATATAGTATGGCTATGCTCTATCTTCACCACACAAAGTATTTAAATCATGCACAACCCCGATGACAAGCCAAGCAATTGTTTCATACTTTTAATGTTCTCAAACTTTTTCAATTTTCACGCAATACATGAGCGTGAGCCATGGATATAGCACTTTAGGTGGAATAGAATGGTGGTTCTGGAGAAGACAAAAAGGGAGAAGATAGTCTCACATCAACTAGGCATATCAACGGGCTATGGAGATGCCCATCGATAGATACCAATGTGAGTGAATAGGGATTGCCATGCAATGTATGCACTAGAGCTATAAGTATATGAAAGCTCAAAAAGAAACCAAGTGGGGTTGCATCCAACTTGCTTACTCACGATGACCTAGGGCATTTTTAGGAAGCCCATCATTGGAATATGCAAGCCAAGTTATATAATGAAAAATTCCCACTAGTATATGAAAGTGATAACAAAGGAGACTCTCTATCATGAAGATCATGGTGCTACTTTGAAGCACAAGTGTGGTAAAAGGATAGTAGCATTGTCCCTTCTCTCTTTTTCTCTTATTTTTTTATTTGGGCTTCTTTGGCCTCTCTTTTTTTCCGTCTGGAGTCTCATCCCGACTTGTGGAGGAATCATAGTCCCCATCATCCTTTCCTCACTGGGGCAATGCTCTAATAATGATGATCATCACACTTTTATTTTCTTACAACTCAAGAATTACAACTCAATACTTAGAACAAAATATGAATCTATGTGAATGCCTCTGGCGGTGTACCGGAATATGGAATGAATCACGAGTGACATGTGTCGGTGCCAAAACTGGCAGATCTCGGGTAGGGGGTCCCGAACAGTGCGTCTAAGGCGGATGGTAACAGGACGCAGGGGACATTATGTTTACCCAGGTTCGGGCCCTCTTGATGGAGGTAATACCCTAGGTCCTGCTTGATTATTCTTGATGATATGAGTATTACAAGAGTTGATCTACCACGAGATCGTAGAGGCTAAACCCTAGAATCTAGCCTATGGTATGATTGTATGTTGTCCTACGGACTAAACCCTCCGGTTTATATAGACACCAGAGGGGGCTAGGGTTACACAGAGTCGGTTACAAGGGAGGAGATCTACATATCCGTATTGCCTAGCTTGCCTTCCACGCCAAGGAGAGTCCCATCCGGACACGAGACGAAGTCTTCAATCTTGTATCTTTATAGTCCAACAGTCCGACCAAAGGATATAGTCCGGCTGTCTGGAGACCCCCTAATCCAGGACTCCTTCAGTAGCCCCTGAACCAGGTTTTCAATGACGATGAGTCCGGCGTGTAGTTTTGTCTTCGGCATTGCAAGGCGGGTTCCTCCTATGAATACTCCATAGAAGATTTTGAACACAAGGATAGTGTCCGGCTCTGCAAAACAAATTCCGCATACCACCACAGAGAGAATAATATTTCCACAAATCTAACCTACTGACACGTTTAGCAACATGACATCATGTCATGGCCCAGTCATTATTCGCACCGTTTTTCTCAACCAGCACTGCACATATCGTGAGGTGATTTTCTTGACACGTCTTATCAAAGCAGAGATCGTGTCCCCCTATCACGGGATTATCATCAATACGGATGTGGGTAACCCAACCGCGCCATCAATTACGACACTTGGGGAATAAGAGGTTTTACTAGGTGGGGAGGCACACCGCCTCTTCTGCCCTTATAAAGGGACATGGATTCACTCTTTTCACCCACGCCTTCTTCCTGATTCATTCCCTTCTGCTCAGGCTCCAGCGCCCGAGCTTTCATCTTCTCTACCCACAAAAGGCCTTCCAAAGATGTTCGGATCTGGAGCAGGAGTCAAATGGATGGCCTCTACTGTCCGAGAGAAGGATATCAAAAAGCTTTGTGAGGCCGGGTATTTGGCCAAGAAAATCAGCCACTGTCTCCCGACGGTGGGCCAGATCGTCCCTAAACCGGAACCCCATGAGAGGGTTGTATTCCTCCCTCATTTTGTTCGCGGGCTAGGGTTTCCCCTCCACCCGTTCGTTCGCGGCATCATGTACTATTATGGGATCGATCTTCACGATCTGTCCCCTAATTCCCTCCTCAACATATCGACATTTATTGTCGTGTGCGAGGCTTTCCTCTACATCTCGCCGCACTTCGGTTTATGGCTGAAGGTTTTTAATGTGAAGCCCAAGGTGGTGGGCAGCAAGCACACCGAGTGCGGGGGCGCTATGGTCCCAGCGTCATATGGCCAACGGGAACCTTTAATGATTCTGTCAAGGAGTGGCAACAATAGTGGTTTTACATCACTGAGCCGTGCGGAAAGGAATGGGCCGCCTCTCCCGAGTTCCGATCCGGCGCCCCTCTGCGGCTTACATTCTGGGTCAAGAAAGGCCTGGACTGGCCCTCGTCTGACGAACTGTCGGTGCTTCAGACGGGCGTTAAAGATATGGGAGATAAGAACATTGAACTTGTCAACGTAGTCCAGGTGATGTTAGTCCGCCGGATATTGCCTTGTCAACACCGGACTTGCAATCTATGGGATTTCGATCCGACCAGGCACCAAACTTTGTGAAGGTTCTTCGGCTCCTCGCATGAGGACATTTGGAAGGTGCTTTTCAAGTCCAGCAAATCATGGCCGGACTCCGCCGAAGACCGCGGGTACCAACTGTCCTGCCCTGCAAGTTCGGTGAGCTTATCAAACTTTTCTATCCGCATGACCCAAAGGAAGCGCTTAACGCATGTTTATTCAACTCCCCCAGAGCTGGACAAAGAAGGCGGAGCTGATCCATTGTCCGGCCCCGCTGCCCGAAGACCTGGCCATCCCACTTCTGACGAAGATGTTGTTCCCGGCGCCCTACAAGGTGCCGAAGAACATGGCCTAAAAGGAGGCCAAAAAGACCCGGGGCGGCCTTCATCGTCGCGGCACTTTGGACGTAATACCCGAAGGCTCTGATGCCCGTTCTGCCTCCGAAGAGGATAAAAAGGAGGAGGAAGACGAATCCCTTGCGGGGGAAGGAGGAAGAGAACGGGCTCCGCACCCTTGGAGGCCGAACTACCCAAAAGGGGAAGGGCTTCTCTTCCGGAGGAGTCCACTGTCACCGCCGACAGCGACCTGGCATGGGATCCCAGGGCCCAGCCCATGGTCAACTCGTAAGTATATAAAATCCAAGTATGTTTAAGCGTCTGGACTCATCGTGGCTTAGTATTTTAACCTTAAGCCATATTTTTTGGTAGTCCGGTGAGGTCCTGTACCAAACAATCCTCATCAGAGGACCTTCTGAGCTCGAATGCTATGGAGAGTGGGACGCCCCAAAAGGCCCCTTCCTCCAAACAGGTGCATAACACCGAGGCTTCGTCCCGGAGGGACCCCGACCAAGGAGGAAAGGAAGAAACCGTGAAGGCGGCGCCTGGAGGTCAAACCGCAGGGGCGGACACGTGGGGGAAAAGATTCCCATAGGGTCTGACGGCGGGGGAGACCTTGAGTTCGGCTCCTCACCATATGCAATTCTAGAGGTTTATACGGCTCCAGAATCAAGAAGGCAGCCTCCTTCAGCTGGAGGGAGCATGCCTGTTCCGCCAGCGACCTCTGTCCATCCAGAGGTGTCGGATGCTTTGTTGGTGGCATTACGAGACGCCTCCATTGTTGACGAACACCGTGCCCTTATGGGTGCAGTGATTGAGAAGATTCAGTCAACCGAGAGTGGACTGAACGAAGCCTGTATCAGCCTTACAAGAGGCTTTGAGGTATGTTTTATAAGTTGCCAAAGAGTGTCATAGTATAGATAGTAGCCCCTGATACCCTGTTCGGTGAAAGAAGGAACCGGACAGGGGATCGCATTGATGATCCCAGGAAGACTCATTGAGTGATATTGATTTCTCTTCTGTTCCAAGCAGATACCTGTATCGGCTGGTGCCTCTCGTACTGCAGAGATCTCCGGACTGAATCAAATTCTGGAGCGGGCCATAGAAGAAATTGGCCAATTAAAAATGCAGTTGAGGGATAAACAAGGTATGCACAAGCGTTGCACGCATCTATTGTAAAAATAAATGTTCAATATGAAATAAGCTGCATAATTTGTGCTAGAGGTTATGACCAAAGTCGAGGCCCTCAAAAGGGCCGTTGCCGAGGCCGAGAAAAAGGCGGCCATGGAGCGGACTCTTCGTGAGAAACACGAAGCCAGAGTTATTAAAGTTGAGCAGGAGCTGCAAGAGGCCGTGAGTAAATGCGAGGCCTTGGAGCAGAGTTTAACGGAGAAAGAGTTCGAACTCACCAAGGCATGTCAAGCCATGAGCGATGCCCGGGGGGAAACCCAAAGCGCCCTGCAAGGGATCCAAGAGCCGAGGAAGATCGCGGCGGGTAAGGCTTTTCCCATATAAAGCAAGTATTTGAAGGGAAAACTATGTTTCTGATTGTGAATCCGGACTTCTCAGGTGTATTTGCCCAGCTACCTCACAGTATAACAGATGCCGCTCAATTCTACCGAGCTGAAGGAAGGAACACTGCCGATAAGCTCTTTTGGTCGCTATATTTGTCACCGAATTATCCAGTGCCTTTTGCCGATCAACTGAAACAACTGATCGAACTACATAAGGCGGCAGAACTATCCATGAAAGATATGGTTATCCGGCTATGGCCTGCCGAGCCGATTCCAAGCAGCTACTTCGGGCTCGCGAGGCGGCTTGTTAGCGCTTGCCCTCGACTTGACGTCATCAAGCGGTCGGCCTGTATAGAAGGCATGCGAATGGCCTTCGCCCTCGCAAAGGTGCACTGGGGGAAGATGGATGCCGAGGAGCTAGTGACCGAGGGACCGCCAGAGGGGAAGGAGCACCGCAAGCCCGAATTGTATTATAAGAGTGTCCTGAAAGGATCCTACCTTGCAGCAGAGCTATGTACCAAGGACATTATACTTCCATGAATGCCGATCATGTTGTCCTTTGTAATGTTTGAACAAGGTCGTTTATATGTCGCCTGTTATATAAAAGTTTACCCTCCTGTGCGACCGTTTGTATGTTAAGGATGAGAGTTGGCCAGTCGTCGGCTTCTGCCCCCACGTAAGAAGTACGGGGGTGTTCGGGATAAACCTGAGCACTCTTTATCCCAGTTTTGGGTCCTCCGAAGGAGGTGCTCAGCACAATGAACCAGGCAATCGGACTATAGGGCTTTATCACTCTCACTTAGCCATAGGAGCTTTAGTATGGTCGGCGCAGCCCCTTGTGTTCGGAAGACCCTACTAGGGGCTCCATAAGCGCCAGATCGGAGAAAAAGCCGATCCATCGCATGCTGCATTGGTTATGGCATTATGCGGGAGAAATCCTTAAAGATTTCATGACCGGTCGAACAGCTGACCAGCTCTCGCCGTATCATGACAGTCAGTTTTGAGCTTTCTCTACTAAGGTGCTCATCCGAAAGAACTGGGACACAATCGCAGTAGTTCTCCCAGTGCTACCTTAGCCGATATAGCGGAACGTAAGGTACCAAAACGTGGGAGCCGGGCAAACCCAACTATTGACCCAAGACATGATTTAGAGCTGATCCATATAATGCTATAAGTTCGGGGTGCCGAACTTCCATGAAGGTGTTCGGACTTTTATTGCCGTGTTACGGGGAAAACGAAGCCCCTGGCATATTTAAGGCATATCGCTGTGTACGGATGCCATTTGACGAAATGATTTCGATAAGAAATAACCAGCAGGTAAACGTCATATAAATCCACATGTTGTATTTGAATAATACGTCTATGCGTATGGGTACAAGTAATGTGATAAAATAAAAAAGGAGTTGTGATAGCAGAACCTGCTATGACCAGGGGGAAGCGGTTGAGTGTGGATCCGTATAGTAGCCAGACGTTCGCTGCGGGGAATGTCTAAGGATCCCCTGACGCGTTCAAGCTGCCTTTGTGGAGTCCGTCCTGGTCGGTGCAAAGGTGAACCTGGGAAGGAAATATAAGAAATGTTTGCGTGCCGGATGGCGGTTGAACCGCTAAGTTCGGCCTGTCATGGCCTTCCCCGGAGTGTTTAGTTGAGCTCTGGATGAGCCGGGGTATCCTTCCATGAAGTAGTTCGGAGCCCCTTGACGGTGTCCGGGAGCCTGGGCGTCGACTCGAGGTTCGGCTGGAAGGTGCTGCTCATTGTTCCTGCTGCTGAGGCAGTGATGTATTTGTTAGTGCCGAAGGAAAGTTCGGACGTGCCATGAACCGTGATGACGCCGCGTGGACCGGGAATTTTGAGCTTACTGTAGGCATAATGTGGCACCGCGTTGAATCGAGCGAACGCGGTTTGCCCAAGCAGTGCTTGATAGTCACTTCGGAAAGGGGCGATTTTGAAGATTAACTCTTCGATACGGTAATTTTCTGGTGATCCGAAGATTACCTCGAGGGCAATGGAGCATGCACATCTAACCTCCATACCCGGTATGATGCCTCTAAAAGTGGCTTTAGTGGGCTTGATCGCTGAATGATCGATGCCCATCTTGCGCGCTGTGTCGTGGTAAAGCAGATTTAAACTGCTACCTCCGTCCATAAGGACTCGAGTGAGGTGGAACCCGTCTACTATTGGGTTGAGGATTAGTGCGGCTGGATTGCCCCAATTGGCGTTAACCGAAGGATCTGTGCGGTTGAAGGTGACCAGCCCTAGCTTATATTGTGGGACAGCGAGTTCCATTGAGCCGTTGTCCCTAAAGGTGCATCTCTGGTCCAAGTGGGCAATTTGGGTGGTATTTACCACATTCACCGATTGAATATGGGGGGGGGGGGGTTTCTTTTGCCCTCTTGTGTTCGCCAATCTAGGCTCTTCGTCGCTATCATCGCTTTGAGAACCCTCTTCGTTTTTGGTGCCTGCCTTGCCGGCTTGTTTGAAGACCCAGCATTCTCTGTTGGTATGGGTGGCTGGCGTTTCTGGGGTGCCATGAATTTGGCATTGGCGAGCGAGTATGCGGTCCAGATTGGATGGACCCAGATTTGTATTTTTGGGCGGCCCTTTCCGCTGACCGGACATTGAGCCCCTGAACCCGGCATTAACTGCCGTATTTTGGCGTTTTCACCATATTTTTGGCGCTTGTGTTTGTTGCGTCGTGGTTTGCCGTTGCTATCCCTGGCTTGTGATATGCCAGGTTTGCTTGTTGTATTGGTACTTGCTACCTCTTGAGCACTGCGTTGGTTTTCCCCGAAGAGGAAGGGATCATGCAGCAAAGTAGCGTAAGTATTTCCCTCAGTTTTTGAGAACCAAGGTATCAATCCAGTAGGAGGCTAAGCACGAGTCCCTCGTACCTGCACAAAACAAATAAATCCTCGCAACCAACGCAAATAGGGGTTGTCAATCCCTATAAGGCCACTTACGAGAGTGAGATCTGATAGATATGATAAGATAATATTTTTGGTATTTTTATGATAAAAGATGCAAAGTAAAATAAAGGCAAATGAAATAGCAAAGGAAATAACTAAGTAGTAGGAGATCAATATGATAAAGATAGACCCGGGGGCCATAGGTTTCACTAGTGGCTTCTCTCAAGAGCATAAGTATTCTACGGTGGTGAACAAATTACTGTTGAGCAATTGACAGAATTGAGCATAGTTATGAGAATATCTAGGTATGATCATGTATATAGGCATCACGTCCGAGACAAGTAGACCGACTCCTGCCTGCATCTACTACTATTACTCCACTCATCCACCGCTATCCAGCATGCATCTAGAGTATTAAGTTCATAAGAACAGAGTAACGATTTAAGCAAGATGACATGATGTACAGGGATAGACTCATGCAATATGAAGAAAACCCCATCTTGTTATCCTCGATGGCGACAATACAATACGTCCCTTGCTGCCCCTACTGTCACTGGGAAAAGACACAGCAAGATTGAACCCAAAGCTAAGCACTTCTCCCATTGCAAGAAAGATCAATCTAGTAGGACAAACCAAACTGATAATTCGAAGAGACTTGCAAAGATAACCAATCATACATAAAAGAATTCAGAGAAGATTCAAATATTGTTCATAGATAGACTTGATCATAAACCCACAATTCATCGGCCTCAACAAACACACCGCAAAAAGAAGATTACATCGAATAGTTCTCCACAAGAGAGGGGAGAACATTGTATTGAGATCCAAAAAGAGAGAAAAAGCCATCTAGCTACTAACTATGGACCCGTAGGTCTGAGGTAAACTACTCACACTTCATCGGAGGGGCTATGGTGTTGATGTAGAAGCCCTCCATGATCGACGCCCCCTCCGGTGGAGCTCCAGAACAGGCCCCAAAACGGGATCTCGTGGATATAGAAAGTTACAGCGGTGGAATTAGGGTTTTGGCTCCGTATCTGATCATTTGGGGGTACATAGGTATATATAGGAGGAAGGAGTGTGTCGATGGAGCAACAGGGGGCCCACGAGGGTGGAGAGCATGCCTGGTGGGGCTGGGCGCGCCCCCCGACCTCGTGGCCTCCCTGTTGGTTGCTTGATGTAGGGTCTAAGTCTCCTGGATCTTGTTCGTTCCAAAAATCACGTTCCCGAAGGTTTCATTCCGTTTGGACTCCATTTGATATTCCTTTTCTTCGAAACCCTAAAATAGGCAAAAAAACCAGGAATTCTGGGCTGGGCCTCCGGTTAATTGGTTAGTCCCAAAAATAATATAAAAGTGAATAATAAAGCCCAATAATGTCCAAAACAAAAGATAATATAGCATGGAGCAATCAAAAATTATAGATACGTTGGAGACGTGTCAGAGCTCGGATACAGTCCTGCGTTGGAGCTTGGACATAGTCCGGCATTGGAGCTCGGATACATTTCGGCGTTGGAGCTCGGAAGCGGTCCGGCGTTGGTGCTCGACTGCAAAAGATACCTTGAATGCAGTTCGGCGTTGGAGCTCGGATGCAAGAGGACACTGCCGCACGACGAACACTTCAAACCTGAGATGTGGCATAAAAATAACAAGGCATTGATAAAGGCCGAAGACTTAAAGGGCTCCTTAGATACACGACGTGTGAGATCTTCAGATTTAGCTCGGCAATCCTCAAGATAGAAGATGGGAAGATTTGTTGAACCACTTTTCAAGACCAAAGACCGAAGACGAAGAACAGTTCAGAAGAACCGAGGAGCATCCCCAACTTGAAGACCGGTTTAGGGGGCTACTGACGGTGTCTTGGACCAGGGGGTACTCACCACGTCGTCTCCCGATCAGTTGGATTGGGCCGAGGACCCCCATGGTTGTTTACTCATGGGCCAGTTCGGACAACCTATGTATACATGAGGAAGAATCCACAAGACTTGGTGATCAAGATAAGGACTCCTCTCCACCGACGTATTCGACTAGGACTCTCGTTATCCTAGGCCTCTGGTACATTATATAAGCCGAGGCCAGGCTAGTCGATAGGGATATGCTAGATCATTATGACATTATTCATCATACCCTCAGGTTTTAGACCACAATATATGATCTCGAGGTAGATCAACTATGTACTTGATACTCCATCAATATAAACAAGAGCATGACATTGTCTCCTTCGTTCTTGTTACCATTGATCTGAGAATCCATAGCTCGGGACCCCCTACCCCGAGATCTATCGGTTTTGACACCGACACCCTCCGACCTTGTGGTTGACTCATGGACCCCCCCCCCCTTACTTGTTCTCGACGCCAAAAATTCCTATAAATATAGAAACCTCCAGAAATAAACCTAGATCGGGAGTTCCATAGCCGCAAGCCTCTGTAACCACCAAAAACCAATCTAGACCCTGTTCCGGCACCCTGCCGGTGGGGGGAATCATCACCGGTGGCCATCTTCATCATCCCGGCGCTCTCCATGGCGAGGAGGGAGTAGTTCACCCTCGGGGCTGAGGATATGTACCAATAGCTATGTGTTTGATATGTCTCTCTCTCTCTTGTGTTCTTGATATGGCATGATCT
Source organism: Triticum aestivum (assembly GCF_018294505.1). Classification (NCBI taxonomy): domain Eukaryota; kingdom Viridiplantae; phylum Streptophyta; class Magnoliopsida; order Poales; family Poaceae; genus Triticum; species Triticum aestivum. The sequence continues at coordinate 619,946,665 of NC_057806.1, read as the reverse complement.
TGATGTATCACAAGCTTTGCTATTATAGTTGGATCTTATGATGTTTCTCCCCCTCTACCTTCTTTTAATGGATTGAGTTTTCCCTTTGAAGTTATCTTATCGGATTGAGTCTTTAAGGATTTGAGAACACATGATGTATGTCTTGCATGTGTTTATCTATGGTGACAATGGGATATTCACACGATCTACTTGATGTATGTTTTGGTGATCAACTTGCGGGTTCTGTGACCTTGAGAACTTGCATAGGGATTGGCACACATTTTCATCTTGACTTTCCAATAGAAACTTTGGGGCACTCTTTGAAGTTCTTTGTGTTGGTTCGAATAGATGAATCTGAGATTGTGTGATGCATATCGTATAATCAAACCCGCGGATACTTGTGGTGACATTGGAGTATCTATGTGACATTAGGGGTTTGGTTGATGTGTGTCTTAAGGTGTTATTTTAGTATGAGCTCTAGGGATGTTTGTGACACTTATAGGAATAACCCAATAGATCAATCAGAAAGAATAACTTTGAGGTGGTTTCGTACCCTACAATAATCTCTTCGTTTGTTCTCCACTATTAGTGACTTTGGAGTGACTCATTGTTGCACGTTGAGGGATTGTTATATAATCTAGTTATATTATCATTGTTGAGAGAACTTACACTAGTGAAAGTATGAACCCTAGGCCTTGTTTCCAAGCATTGCAATACCGTTTTCGCTCACTTTTGCTACTAGTTACCTTACTGTTTTTATATTTTCATATTACAAAAACCTATATCCCGTTGGGGAACGTAGCATGCAATTTCAAAAATTTCCTACAATCACGCAAGATCTATCTAGGAGATGCATGGCAACGAGAGGGGGAGATTGTGTCCATGTACCCTCGTAGACCGAAAGCGGAAGCGTTAGCTTAACTCGGTTGATGTAGTCGAACATCTTTGCGATCCAACCGATCAAGCACCGAACGTACGACACCTCCGAGTTCTGCACACGTTCAGCTCAATGACGTCCCTAGAACTCTTGATCCAGAAAAGTGTCGAGGGAGAGTTTCGTCAGCATGACGGCATGGTGACGGTGATGGTGATGTGATCCATGCAGGGCTTCGCCTAAGCACTACGATAATATGACCGGAGAAGTAAACTATGGAGGGGTCACTGCACATGGCTAAGAGAACAATTGATGTGCTTTCAGGTGCCCCCTGCCCCCGTATATAAAGGAGGAGGGGAGGAGGCCGGCCCAAGGGGCGCGTCATGGGGGGGGACCGACTAGGACTCCTAGTCCAAGTCGGGCCCCTTCCTTCTTTCGGAGGAGGAAATGGGGAAGGAGAGGGAGAGGGAGAAGGAAAGGGGGGCCGCGCCCCCTTCCCCTTGTCCAATTCGGACTGCCCATGGAGGAGGCGTGCGCCACCCCTTGTGGGCTTCCCTCTCTCTCCCCTATGGCCCATGTTGGCCCATATTACCTCCGTGGGGTTCCCGTAACCTCCCGGTACTCTGATAAATACCCGAAACACTCCGGAACCATTCCGGTGTCCGAATATGATCGTCCAATATACCAATCTTTACCTCTAAACCATTTCGAGACTCCTCGTCATGTCAGTGATCTCATCTGGGACTCTGAACAATATTCGGTCACCAAAACACATAACTCATAATACAAATCGTCATAGAACGTTAAGCGTGCGGACCCTACGGGTTCAAGAACTATGTAGACATGACCGAGACACATCGTCGATCAATAACCAACAACAGAACCTGGATGCTCATATTGGTTCCTATATATTCTACGAAGATCTTTATCGGTCAAACCGCAATGACATCATACGTCATTTCCTTTGTCATAAGCATCGCAACCCCAAACTTTAAGAAATGACAGCTTAGGTTTCTTGCCAAGGAAAATTTTGTTTTTGCCACTCTAGGTTTTGCCTATTTTCCTTATGCCACTCTAGATTTTGGCATTTCAGTATTGCCACTCTTAGCTTTTGATAAATATCGCAATTGCCATTATGTGGCAAAAGCAAAATAATTTTGTTTCACTTTCTCCACTCTAGCTTTTGACAATGTATCACAATTTCCACTCTAATTTATTTTGGATTTGCCATGGAATGGCAATTGTGATAATTGTCAAAAGCTAAGAGTGGCAAAACTGAAATGTCAAAATCTAGAGTGGTATATGAAAAATTGGCAAAATCTAGAGTGGCAAAAACAAAAAATTTTCTCTTGCCAAACCTTAGTTCATACGGTGTCATCTCAACAAATTTATATGGTGCCCTATTTAAGGTGAATGCAGCTGTCTCTAATGCATAACCCCAAAACGATAGTGGTAAGAGACATCATAGATCGCACCATATCTAATAAAGTACGTTACGACGTTCGGACACACCATTACGCTGTGGTGTTCCAGGTGGCATGAGTTGTGAAACTATTTGTTTTAAATGAAGGCCAAACTCGTAACTCAAATATTCGCCTCCGCGATCAGAACGTAGAAACTTTATTTTCTTATTACGATGATTCTCCACTTCACTCTGAAATTCTTTGAACTTTTCAAATGTTTCAGACTTGTGTTTCATTAAGTAGATATACTCATATATGCTCAAATCATCTGTGAAGGTCGGAAAATAATGATACCCGCCGCAAGCCTCAACACTCATTGGACCACATACATCGGTATGTATTATTTCCAATAAGTCATTGGCTCGCTCCATTGTTCCGTAGAACAGAGTTTTAGCCATCTTGCCCATGAGGCATGGTTCACAAGTATCAAATGATTCATAATCAAGTGATTCCAAAAGTCCATCTGAATGGAGTTTCTTCAGGCGTTTTACACTAATATGACCTAAACGGCAGTGCCACAAACATGTTGCACTATCATTATTAACTTTGCATCTTTTGGCATCAATATTATGAATATGTGTATCACTGCGATCGAGATTTAGTAAACCATTTACATTGGATGTAAGACCATAGAAGGTTTTATTCATGTAAACATAGCAACAATTATTCTCTGACTTGAATGAATAAACGTATCGCAATAAACATGATCCAATCATATTCATGCTCAATGCAAACACCAAATAACATTTATTTAGGTCCAATACTAATCCCGAAGGTAGAGGGAGTATGCGAAGGTGATCTTATCAATCTTGGAATCACTTCTAACACAAATCATCACTTCACCCTCAACTAGTCTCTATTCATTTTGTAACTCCTGTTTCGAGTTACTAATCTTAGCAACTGAACTGGTATCAAATACCTAGGGGCTACTGTGAACACTAGTAAAGTACACATCAATAACATGTATATCAAATATACCTATGTTCACTTTGCCATCCTTCTTATCCGACAAGCATTTGGGGCAGTTCCGCTTCCAGCGACCATTTTGTTTGCAGTAGAAGCACTCAGTTTCAGGTTTAGGTCCAGCTTTGGGCTTCTTCACGGGAGTGGAACCTTGCTTGCCATTCTTCTTGAAGTTCCCCATCTTTCCCTTGCCCTTTTTCTTGAAACTAGTGTTCTTGTTAACCATCAACACTTGATGCTCTTTCTTGATTTCTACTTTCGCTAATTTCAGCATCGCGGAGAGCTTGGGAATCATTTTCGTCATCCTTTGCATATTATAGTTCATCACGAAGTTCTAGTAACTTGGTGATAGTGACTAGAGAACTTTGTCACTAGCGTTCGAGGGAGAGTTTTGTCAGCACGACGGCGTGGTGACGATGATGGTGATGTGATCCGCGCAGGGCTCCGCCTAAGCACTACGACAATATGACCGGAGGAGTAAACTATGGAGGGGGGCACCTGTAGCGACCCGACCTCAAACGGCCAAGTATCTGTGCTTCAGTGTCATCCCTGGATCGATAATGCTGACACACACAGTACTCGAGGATTTATAACAGAGTAGCAATCACACACTGATTACATCGAATGTCTCAAAAGAGAACTTATTACAATAAATATGGCTTAAGGCCATCTAATACGATAACAGCGGAAGGCTTGGAAGATAAAGTGAGTCCATCAACTCCAACGGCATAGCTGAGCTGCACGGAAATGACCTAATGAACCTTACTCCTCGTCTGAAAAGTCTGCAACATAATATGTTGCAGCCCGAAAATGGGTCAGCACATTGAATATGCTGGCAAGATAACACAGGAGAGCAAAAACATAATAATGCTATCACTACATGCATATTTGGCTGGTGGAAAGCTCTATGGTTATAGTTTTTGCGAAAATCCAATTTTTTCCTACAACAAAGGAATAGATTTTATTTAACTATCATGGTAGTTGAAACATCATTGAGAAGGTTCCTCAAACTCAATCCCAATTAAAGTAATTAACAACACAACAATACTTGTTTAGAGTGATGAGATACTTATGATACTCCAAGTACTAGATACTCAAGATGTCCATAACCGGGGACACGGCTAACCATGATTAGTTTATACACTCTGCAGAGGTTTGCGCACTTTTCCCCACAAGACCCGATCTCCTCCATTGGATTTCTCGCACTACAAGGTGTTTGAGAAACGGATGACCGAGACACAGTTTTTCAGAAGCATTAACTCCTTACCCCGGGCAGACCATACCAAACCTACATCCCACTACCTGCTGATCCACCTCTTCGGAAGTTTCACGCAACTTACTCAACTATGCTAGAGGCCATAATAGCTTGTGGCTGCACACGGAAGTTTCTAGCATGAAAATATCTCAGTTCCCTTTGAGCCTGCGTGGCAGACCATAAGATTATCACACGGGTACTCCGGGATATCCTAGGACAACACTGGATTCTCTAGGTGCCCAACAAACAATCCACCCAGATGTGTATTCAAGTTGCCACCTTAAGTTGAACCCTTAATTAACAATCTCACATCTGTCATGGATTTCACTCACCCAACCACGTCTATGAGCATAGCATAGCAATATAAGCAATACGTAGAAGTAACTCCCAAGGGTTTGAATATAACAGGGCAATATGTTCTACCTCATCAACTACTTCCCAACCCACATATTAATCACATCCTAACCAAGCAATGTTTGATGATTGTAACTAATGCATAAAAAGTGGGTGATAAAGGGGTATGATTAAAGTGTTACTTGCCTTGTTGATGATCTGCAAAACCTAGGGATTCGTAGTAGCACGCTTCGCACTCCGGGTGTTCTATCGCAAACAAAAAATAGCATACATAAGCAATCAAGCAAAGAAACATGGGTAAAACTCAAACAAGAAGATCTAAGCAGAAAGCTCAACTTAAGAACTCCGGTTTGCGAAAAGAATCAAATCAAACGGAGCAACAAATCTCAAACTGCGAAAGAAACAATATCCGTTTACTAATCTGGACCTAGGTCAGATTTTACAGTAGCAAAATCTTTTTCAAGTTGGTTAAATGGAAAGAGGGTTTTGAGACGAAGATCTAGGCGCTTGAATCGCATGATTCAGACAAATGAGCGAAAAGATAAACTAAAACGAAAATCGGATCAGAAATCGCGATTGAAAATAATCGCGGAAAATCCGAGAAAAAGAAAACTGACGAATAGGCTAACGAATGAGCGTTCGTTGTCTGTTACTAACGAGTAAACCCCGTTCGTTAAAACGAACGTACGGACAAAAGTCCGCAAAGTAACTAAACCGCAAAAAACCGGTGAACCGATCTATCCAAAAAAATAGGGTTTCTAGAAAAAAACGAACCGTTTTTTTTAAAACGAACGGTTCTACCTCCGGCGAAGTCCGGCGTGGCGGGGCTGCTCCGGCGGGCGGTAGGGCAGTGCGGGGCGGTGACGGTGCAGGTAAAGGGCGACGGCGGCGGCTCCGGTGACGGGCGGCGGGGGCGCGGCGGCGCGGGCAAGCGGCGGCGGCGGCGGGGTGGCGGCTCTAGGTGGCGGGGGTGGCTGCTTATAAGGAGGCGGGGGCGGCGTGGCTAGGGAGAGGGGGCACGGAGCGGGGAAGCGGAGTCCCGGCCGGACTCCGGTTTGGGCGGCGTGGCGGCGGTCTCCCGCTAGGAGACGACGGCGCGGGGAGTGGATCGGTAGCCGGGCTTCAGCCCAGTTAGCCACTGCGCGTTTTTTAAATAAAATTCCGCCGAAACTACAAAAATCCTAGAAAATAAAATAAAAAATGAAAAATGCCAAAATAAATTTTCGCCGCCTAAATAAAATATTTAGAACAAGATGAAACATTTTCTTGGCCCTAAAATGCAACTTTGAAAAACATGCAATTTTTCTAATTCAAATAAAATAGCAATAAACTCCGGATAAAAAATAAAATATTTGATTTTAATATTTTTCCTCCAATATTTCATTTATTTTGGAGAAGTCATATTATCTCCTCTAATTTATTTTAATATGAAATATTTTCGGAGAGAAAAATAATTAAAACCAAAAATCCTCGTTTCAATATTTAATAAAACTCAAATACGAAAACAGGGAAATCCCCAACTCTCTCCGAGGGTCCTTGAGTTGCTTAAGATTTCGAGGATTCGTGAAACGAAGTGCAATAAAATATGATATGCATGAATGATCTATGTACAACATTCCAAATTGAAAATTTGGGATGTTACAAACCTACTCCCTTAAGATGAATCTCGCCCTCGAGATTCGGGTTGGCTAGAGAATAGGTGTGGGTGGTCTTTGCGAAGATCATCCTCTCATTCCCAGGTGGCTTCATCCTTGGTATGGTGGCTCCACTGAACTTTGCAAAACTTGATAACCTTGCTGCGGGTGACTCGGCTGGCAAATTCGAGAATCCTGACTGGCTTCTCCTCATAGGTCAAATCACTGTCCAACTGAATCACATCCAAGGGTACTGCATCTCTTAACAGTATATCGGCCATCTCAGCATGACACTTCTTTAGCTGTGAAACATGAAATACATCATGAACTCCTGACAGTCCTTCTGGTAACTCCAACTTGTTGGAAACTTCTTCCATACGTTCCAAAATTCGATACGGCCCTACAAATCTCAGGGCTAGCTTTCCCTTAACTCCAAAATGTTTCACTCCTCGCAAGGGTGACACTCGTAGATATGCTCTATCTCCAATTTCATAGGTTATTTCCTTGCATTTCGAATCTGCATAACTCTTCTGCCTGGACTGAGCTATCTTCAGTCTATCTCGAATCAACTTAACCTTCTCTTCAGATTCTTTGATCAAATCTGGTCCAAACAATTGTCGGTCTCTGACTTCCTCCCACATCAACGGTGTTCTGCACCTTCGTCCGTACAAGGCTTCGAACGGTGCCATCTTCAAACTGGCTTGGTAGCTGTTGTTGTATGAGAACTCCGCGTAGGGCAAATTGTCATCCCAACTTGATCCATAATCTAGCGCACAGCCCTCAACATATCCTCTAGAATCTGGTTGACTCTCTCGGTCTGTCCATCTGTCTGCGGGTGAAAAGCTGTACTGAATTCCAGCCTTGTCCCCAAAGTGTGGTGCAACTGATGCCAAAACTTTGAAGTAAACTGAGTCCCTCTATCTGATACGATGGTCCTTGGAACTCCATGCAGACATACGATCCTGGTCATATATATCTTGGTCAACTTCGCACTTGTATAGGTGGTTTTCACTAGGATAAAGTGAGCTACTTTGGTCAAGCGATCAACTACTACCCATATAGAATCGTATCCTGATTTGGTCCTGGGTAATCCGGTGATAAAATCCATGCCAAGTTTATCCCACTTCCGTTCGGGTATCGGCATAGGCTGCAACAATCCTGCTGGCTTTTGATGCTCAGCCTTCACTCTCTGACATACATCACATACGGCTACATACTCGGCAATATCCTTCTTCATACCAGTCCACCAGAAACGTTCCTTCAAATACAAATACATCTTGGTGTTTCCGGGGTGTATCAAGTATGGTGAGTCATGAGCCTCCTGAAGTATTAACTTCCCGATCTCTATGTTATTGGGCACATAAATACGGTCCTCAAACCATAAGGTGTCGTGCTCATCCTCACGAAAACCTTTGGCCTTTCCTTCGCTCATTCTCTCTTTTATCTCGGCAATATCTTTGTCCTCCTTCTGAGCTTCTCGAATCTTTCCTAACAATGTAGACTGAACCTCTATGGTTGCAACAAAACCTCTAGGAACAATCTCCAATCGAAGTTCCCTGAGATCCTCTGCTAACTCCTTCGGCAATCTCGTGCTCACTAGGGTATTAGCATAACTCTTCCGGCTTAAAGCATCGGCTATGACATTGGCCTTGCCTGGATGGTAGTGAAGCTTCATGTCATAATCCTTTATAAGCTCCAACCATCTCCTCTGCCTAAGGTTCAGCTCCTTCTGTGTGAAAATGTACTTCAAACTCTTATGATCCGTGTACACATCACAACGATTTCCAATAAGGTAATGCCTCCAGGTCTTCAACACATGCACTACAGCAGCCAACCCCAAATCATGCGTGCCATAATTCAACTCATGCGGTTTCAGTTGTCGCGAGGCATATGAAACAACTCTTCCGTCCTGCATAAGCACAGTTCCAAGTCCTAGGGGAGAGGCATCGCAAAACACTTGGAACTCATTACGTATATCTGGCAGAATCAGCACTGGGGCTGTAGTCAAACATTTCTTTAACTCCTGAAAACTTGCTTCAGATTCTTCCGTCCATTTAAATTTGGTATCCTTCTTCAATAACTCTGTCATTGGCTTCGCAATTTTGGAAAAATTCTCAATGAATCTCCGATAATATCCTGCGAGTCCAAGAAAACTGCGGATCTCGCTAACTGAAGTGGGTGCCAACCATTCAGCGACTGACTGAACCTTGGTAGGATCTACTACTACACCTTCTCCTGATATAACATGTCCAAGGAATCCAACTTCCTTCAGCCAAAACTTGCATTTGCTAAACTTGGCATACAACTGATGTTCCCTGAGTTTCTCGAGAACTAAGCGCAAATGTTCTTCATGCTCCTCCTCGTTCTTCGAGTATACCATTATATCATCAATGAACACCACAACAAACTTATCCAAATACTCCATGAACACTTTGTTCATCATGCTCATGAAGTAGGCAAGGGCGTTAGTCAGTCCAAACGACATGACCGTATATTCATACAACCCGTACCGTGTGGTGAATGCTATCTTTGGTATGTCCTTCTCTCGTATCTTCAGCTGGTGATATCCAGATCGCAGGTCGATCTTTGAAAACACCTTAGCTCCTTGCAGCTGGTCGAACAAATCATTGATCATCGGCAGTGGGTATTTGTTCTTGATCGTCACCTCATTTAACGCACGATAATCAACAACCATTCTTAGAGACTTATCCTTCTTCTCGACCAAAAGCACTGGGGCTCCCCATGGTTATGAACAAGTCCTCTCGAGTTCGATGTTAGGCGAGGCTTCTGCTGAGCTCCTGAATTATACCTTCCTTGTCCATACTTCCTCTTACGGCTCTCAATTTGTTGCTGCTCCTCTTCAATCATAAGGGCCTTATCTACCAACTCTTGGTAGTTGTTGAATGTTGCCACCATCAACTGCATGCTCATCTCATCATTCAGCCCTTCCATAAACTTCTCCTGCTTTACGGCATCTGTGGCCACATCATCAGGGGCATAGCGAGATAACTTGCTAAACTCATCCGCGTACTGAGCCACAGTACAGTTCCCCTGTCGTAAGTTGCGAAACTCACGCTTCTTCATACTCATAGCTCCAATTGAGACATGGGCTATATGGAAAGCTTGCTGAAACTGATCCCATGTAACAGTGGCTATAGGGTAGGTGACTATGTAATTCTCCCACCATGAGGCTGCTGGTCCATCCAACTGATGTGCGGCAAAACACACCTTATCCACATCGGTACATCTTGCAGTGATTAACTCCCTTCCAATCCAGCGGAGCCAATCATTTGCTACTATGGGCTCGGTGCTACTGGAAAACACTGGCGGCTGCAACCTCAGGAAACGGGCTAAGTTGTCAACTGGTGGCGGTGGCGGTGGATTGTTGTTGTTGTTGCCTTGGTTCTGAACTAACAACTGCATCAGTGTATTCTTCTGCTGGATCAACTGAGTGAGCTCAGGTGGGAAAGTAAATCCGGGGTCACGTCTCGGAGGCATCTAATGGGTTTAGAGGGGAGAGATTAGAATAGAACGAGGTCTAATGAGAAAAACACTACCCAAATACACATGAGACAAACACAATCATTTCACTCAATCAATCAAGCAAGGGCATACAATCGATCTAACTATCATTACAAAATTGCTCGAACTATACTATTTACATGGTGGAATTCTACTACTGATGTGGTGGTCTACTAAAAACATTCTTCAGTTGAAGACTCCATGATGTCTGCTCCAGCTTCATCTTCATAATCATCATCGCTATTGTTGGGGTCCGAGTCGGTGTCGTCGATGATAATGTAGTCCTCCGGGCGAATCTCCTTGGGTTCTTCGTCTTCTCCTCTTGGTGCGGGGTCTCCCAGAAATACTCCTAGCTTCCTTTCAAGATCGTCATTCTTCTCCACTAGTACGACGATTTCCTCCTCATAATCTTCACGAGTAGCCTTAAGTTCTTCCTCCAGTTCTGTGATCCTTGTCATCGCCTTCTTCAGATCTATCATGCCTGCGCACATCTGGTTCTCCTAGCGACGAATGTGTTGGTTTAACTCCTGGATGAAAGCTGTAATTGATCTATCCTTCCTGGTGCTGATCATCTCCCATTGCTCATCTCGGCGCCCACAAATCTGATAGATAGTATCCTTAAGCTCCTTATGATAAACTTCTCCAATGCGTCCCATGGTGATGTGAGCTGCCATACTCTTTCCTAGACTCCAGGTTGGTGCATCGAAGGAAAACTCTATGGGCTTAGTGACTGGCGTGAATGTCCTTCCTGGAACTGGAACTTGAATCATCCATCACTCCTCTTCTGGTAATGTGGCGTTGTAAGTCCCGGTGAAGCTTGGTATTCCAATGTTTAGGTACCAAGTGAATTCCTTCAAGTGTCATCCAAAAGGTGCTTCTTCATCCGGTTGTCAAACTTGTTCCTTGCATCCGCCATCCTAAAGAGTAGAAAATGGAGAGGAGTCAGAAATGAGAAGAGAATAGTGATCTAGGGCTTTAGCTTAGTGGTCGTGTCCAACACTCAGCGTGCGCTCTGATACCATCTTGTAGTGACCCAACCTCAAACAGCCAAGTCTCTGTGCTTCAGTGTCATCCCTGGATCGGTAATGCTGACACACACAGTACTCGAGGATTTATAACAGAGTAGCAATCACACACTTACTACATCGAATGTCTCAAAAGAGAACTTATTACAATAAATATGGCTTAAGGCCATCTAATACGATAAAAGCGGGAGGCTTGGAAGATAAAGTGAGTCCATCAAGTCCAACGGCATAGCTGAGCTGCACGGCAATGACCTAACGAACCTTACTCCTCATCTGAAAACTCTGCAACAGAATACGTTGCAGCCCAAAAATGGGTCAACACATGGAATATGCTGGCAAGATAACAGAGTAGAGCAAAAACAGAATAATGCTATCACTACATGCATATTTGGCTGGTGGAAAGCTCTATGGTTATAGTTTTTGCGAAAAGCCAATTTTTCCCTACAACAAAGAATATATTTTATTTAACTATCATGGTAGTTGAAACATCATTGAGAAGGTTCCTCCAACTCAATCCCAATTAAAGTAATTAACAACCCAACAATATTAGTTTAGAGTGATGAGATACTTATGATACTCCAAGTACTAGATACTCAAGATGTCCATAATCGGGGACACGGCTAACCATCATTAGTTCATACACTCTGCAGAGGTTTGCGCACTTTTCCCCACAAGACCTGATCTCCTCCGTTGGATTTCTCGCACTACAGGGTGTTTGAGAAACGGATGACCGAGACACAGTTTTTTAGAAGCATTAACTCCTTACTCCGGGCAGACCATACCAAACCTACATCCCACTACCTGCTGATCCACCTCTTCGGAAGCTTCACGCAACTTACTCAACTATGCTAGAGCCCATAATAGCTTGTGGCTGCACACGGAAGTTTCTAGCATGAAAATATCTCAGTTCCCTTTGAGCCTAGGTGGCGGACCATAGGATTATCACACGGGTACTCCGGGATGTCCTAGGACAACACTGGATTCTCCAGGTGCCCAACAAACAATCCACCCAGATGTGTATTCAAGTTGCCACCTTAAGTTGAACCCTTAATTAACAATCTCACATCTGTCATGGATTTCACTCACCCAACCATGTCTACCAGCATAGCATAGCAATATAAGCAATACGTAGAAGTAACTCCCAAGGGTTTGAATATAACAAGGCAAAAGGTTCTACCTCATCAACTACTTCCCAACCCACATATTAATCACATCCTAACCATGCAATGTTTGAGGATTGGAACTAATGCATAAAAACTGGGTGATAAAGGGGTATGATCAAAGTGTTACTTGCCTTGCTGATGATCCGCAAAACCAAGGGATTCGTAGTAGCACGCTTCGCACTTTGGGTGTTCTATCGCAAACAAAAAATAGCATACATAAGCAATCAAGCAAAGAAACAAGGGTAAAACTCAAACAAGAAGATCTAACTAGAAAGCTCAACTTTAGAACTCCAGTTTGCGAAAAGAATCAAATCAAACGGAGCAACGAATCTCAAACTGCAAAAGAAACAAGATCCGTTTACTAATCTGCACCTAGGTCAGATTTTACAGTAGCAAAAGCTTGTTCAAGTTGGTTAAACGGAAAGAGGGTTTCGAGACGAAGATCTAGGCGCTTGAATCGCCTGATTCCGACAAACGAGCGAAAAGATAAACTAAAACGAAAATCAGATCAAAAATCATGATTGAAAATAATCGCGGAAAATCCAAGAAAAAGAAAACTGACGAACAGGCTAACGAACGAGCATTCCTTGTCTGATACTAACGAGTAAACTCCATTCATTAAAACGAATGTACGGACGAACATCCGCAAAGTAACTAAACCGCGAAAAACCGATGAACCAATCTATCCAAAAAAAACTAGGGTTTCTAGAAAAAAACCGAACCAGTTTTTTTTTTAAAAACAAAAACCGAACGGTTCTACCTCCGGCGAAGTCCGGGGTGGTGGGGCTGCTCCGGCGGGCGGCGGGGCAGTGTAGGGCGGCGGCGGCAGCTCCTGTGAGGGGCGACGGAGGCGCGGCAAACGGGCGGCGCGGCAAGCGAGCGGCGGCGCGGGCAAGCGGCGGCGGCGGTTGCGGGCGGGGGGAGGGGGTGGCGGGTCTAGGGGCGGGGGGTGGCGGCTTATAAGGAGGCGGGGGCGACATGGCTTGGGGGAGGGGCATGATACGGGGAAGCGGAGTCCCGGCCGGACTCCGGTTCGGGCGGCGCGGCGGCGGTCTCCCGCTAGGAGACGGCGGCGCGGGGAGTGGGTCGGCGGCTGGGCTTCGGCCCAGTTAGCCACTGCGCGTTTTTTAAATAAAATTTCGCCGAAACTAAAAAAGCCTAGAAAATAAAATAAAAAAATCTAAAAATGCCAAAACAAATTTTCACCGCCTAAATAAAATATTTAGAACTAGATGAACATTTTCTTGGCCCTAAAATGCAACTTTGAAAAACGTGCAATTTTTCTAATTCAAATAAAATAGCAATAAACTCCGGATAAAAATCAAATATTTGATTTTCATATTTTTCCTTCAATATTTCAATTATTTTGGAGAAGTCATATTATCTCCTCTCATGTATTTTAATATGAAATATTATTGGAGAGAAAAATAATTAAAACCAAAAATCCTTATTTCAATATTTGATAAAACTCAAATATGAAAACAGGGAAATCCCCAACTCTCTCCGAGGGTCCTTAAGCTTCTTAGGATTTCGAGGATTCGCGAAACGAAGTGCAATAAAATATGATATGCATGAATGATCTATGTATAACATTCCAAATTGAAAATTTGGGATGTTACAGCACCGCAGACGGCTAAGAGAACAATTGATGTGCTTTGGGGTGCCCCCTGCCCCCGTATATAAAGGAGGAGGGGAGGACGCCGGCCCAAGGGGGCGCGGCATGGAGGGAAACCGACTAGGACTCCTAGTCCAAGTCGCCCCCCTCCTTCCTTCTTTCGGAGGGGGAAAGGGGGAAGGAGAGGGAGAGTAAGAAGGAAAGGGGGCCGCGCCCCCTTCCCCTTGTCCAATTTGGACTGCCCATGGGGGGTGCCACCCCTTGTGGGCTTCCCTCTCTCTCCCCTATGGCCCATGTTGGCCCACTACTTCCCCCGGGGGGAGGGGGGTGGTCCGGTAACCTCCCGGTACTCCGATAAATACCTGAAACACTCCGGAACCATTCCGGTGTCCGAATATCATCATCCAAATATATCAATATTTACCTCTCGACCATTTCGGGACTCCTTGTCATGTACGTGATCTCATCCGGGACTCCAAAAAATATTCGGTCACCAAAACACATAACTCCTAATATAAATCGGCATCGAACATTAAGCGTGCGGACTCTACGGGTTCGAGAACTATGTAGACATGACCGAGACACATCTCCGATCAATAACCAACAGCGGAACCTGGGTGCTCATATTGGTTCCTACATATTCTACGAAGATCTTTATCGGTCAAAGCGCAATGACAACATACGTCATTCCCTTTGTCATCGGTATGTTACTTGCCCGAGATTCGATCGTCGGTATCTTCATACCTAGTTCAATCTCGTTACTGGCTAGTCTCTTTACTCGTTTTGTAATGCATCATCCCGCAACTAACTCATTAGTCACATTGCTTGCAAGTCTTATTATGATGTGCATTACTGAGAGGGCCCAAAGATACCTCTCCGATACTCGGAGTGACAAATCCTAATCTTGATCCATGCCAACCGAAGAAACACCTTTGGAGATACCTATAGAGCATCTTTATAATCACCCAGTTACGTTGTGACATTTTATAGCACACAAGGTATTCCTCTGGTATCCGGGAGTTGCATAATCTCATAGTCGAAGGAATATGTATTTGACATGAAGAAAGCAATAGCAATAAAACTGAACGATCAATATGCTATGCTAACGGATGGGTCTTGTCCATCACATCATTCTCCTAATGATGTGATCCCGTTCATCAAATGACAACCCATGTCTATGGTTAGGAAATTTAACCATCTTTGATTAAAGAGCTAGTCTAGTAGAGTCATACTAGGGATACATTGTTTTGTCTATCTATCCACACATGTATCAAGTTTCCGGTTAATACAATTCTAGAAAGAATAATAAAAAATTATCATGATATAAGGAAATATAAAATAACAACTTTATTATTGCCTCTAGGGCATATTTCCTTCATATCTACCATCCATATTGCACTTGTCTCACCATCTCTTCGCCGAACTAGTGCACCTATACAATTTACCATTGTATTGGGTGTGTTGGGGACACAAGAGACTCTTTGTTATTTGGTTGCAGGGTTGTTTGAGAGAGACCATCTTCATCCTACGCCGCCCACAGATTGATAAACCTCAGGTCGTCCACTTGAGGGAAATTTGTTGTCCTACAAAACTCTGCACTTGGAGCCCAACAACGTTTATAAGGATAAAGTTGCGTAGTAGACATCAAGCTCTTTTCTGGCGCCGTTGCCGGGGAGGTTCGCGCTTGAAGGTATATCTTTATATCTTGCAATCGAATCTTTTAGTTTCTTGTTTTATCACTAGTTTAGTTTATAAAAGAAAACTAAAAAATGGAATTGAGGTTGCCTCATATGCTTCATCTTTTTAATGTCTTTCGTGAAAATAAAGATTCCGATAATTGTGCCAAAGTGTTAGAAGAAGGATGCATTAAAATGTTTGGCACTAAATCTTTGGATGATGAGCATGATTGCAATGTTGTTAGTATGAATTCTTTGAATATCCATGATGCTAATGATATGCAAAGCTACAAGCTTGGGGATGCTATGTTTGATGAAGATGATATTTTTAGTCCCCCAAGTTTTGATGAGCAAATTTGCTATGATGATATCGTGCCTCCTATCTATGATGATTATTGTGATGATATGTATGCTATAAAGAATAATGATAACCATGAAACTTGTCATCATGATTTTAGTTTTCAATTGGATTATGCTTCACATGATAGTTATTTTATTGAGTTTGCTCCCACTACTATGAATGAGAAGAATTTTGCTTATGTGGAGAGTAGTAAAATTTCTATGCTTGTAGATCATGAAAATAATGCTTTATGTGATGGTTATATTGTTCAATTCATTCATGATGCTACTGAAAATTATTATGAGGGAGGATTATATGCTTGTAGGAGTTGCTATAATATCAAGTTTCCTCTCTATGTGTTGAAAATCTTGAAGTTATGATTGCTTTACCTTCCTATGCAAGTTGATTCTCGTTCCCATAAGTTATTTGCTACAAAATCCCTATGCATGGGAAGTGGGTTAGACTTAAATGTGCCTATCATATGCTTCATGATGCTCCCATTATGTTTCAATTCTTGTCCTTTATGTAAGCATCATTGAAATCATCATGCCTAGCTAGAAAGGCATTAAAGAAAAGAACTTGTTGGGAGACAACCCCACATTTATACCTACTATTTTTGTGCGTTCACATGATTATGCTACTGTAGTAATCATGTTTTATAGCTTTTGTTTCAATAAAGTGCCAAGTAAGACCTTTGGGATGATCTATGGTGATAGTTGCTTTGATCTTGCTGAAAACAGAAAATTTTGCACTCAACAAAACAATTCTCATTTTTAACAAAAGCATGATAAAATACTGATCCTTTTTGCAGAAGATTAATAAACAAATTGCTCAGGCTTTCCTAATTTGTCAGAAATTTTGAAGTTACATAAGTAGTCGAGAGTTATAGATTACTACAGACTGTCCTATTTTTGACAAATTATGTTTTCGATGCATAGTTTGCTTGTTTTCTAGTTTCTATGGCTTATATTGCTGAATATAAATTGTAGAAATTATAGGTTACTGTAGGCATAATTTGAGAAAAATTATGAATCTTGTATTGACAGTACCTAAGTGGTGATTTGCTTTATTATACTGACGGAGCTTACGAGTTTTCTGTTGAGTTTTGTGTTGTGAAGTTTTCAAGTTTTGGGTAAAGTTTTGATGGACTATGGAATAAGGAGTGGAAAGAGCCTAAGCTTGGGGATGCCCAAGGCACCGCAAGGTAATATTCGAGGACGACCAAGAGCCTAAGCTTGGGGATGCCCTGGATGGCATCCCCTCTTTCATCTTCGTTCATAGGCAAACTTACTTGGAGAGCTATATTTTTATTCACCACATGATATATGTTTTGCTTGGAGCATCATTTTGTTTTATTAGGATTTCCTTGCTTCTATTTATATTATTGTTTTGTGTCTTTTACTTCAATAAAAAGGTCAAGTATATCCTTTACCATGCTTATTTTGCATGTCTATATGTTGCTGTTTTGAAAACAGAAAGTTCTCTATCATTGTCTGAATTCTTCTGGAAAGTCGGAATATGATAAAATCTCGAAATTTTTACACAATGAGCAACAACAAATTATCTACAACGTGGTAATTTTCAGAATTTTCGGAGTTAGAGAAGTATGAATCCTCTTGCACTCTTTACGGACTGTTCTGTTTAGACAGATTGTTGTTATGTTTGCATTGTTTGCTTGTTTAATGATTCTAATTGAGGATTGGAGTATTATATATGCAGAGGCATTTAGAAGGCAATATCAAATAATAATTTTCGTGATTTGCTACAGTAGAGAATGATAAGGTTTAGCATTGATTTATACTAACTTATCCCACACATTATTGTTGTGTTTTGTGTGGATGAAGTTTTTAAGAATTAGGGAAACCGTGATATGAGAAGAATTAAGGAGACACAAATGCTCAAGCTTGGTGATGCCAAAGGCATCCCTAGTCAATATTTCAAGAAGTCTCAAGCATCTAAGCTTGGGGATGCCCCGGTTGGCATCCCACCTTTCTTCTTCAACAACTATCGGTCAGTTTTGGTTGAGCCTAAGTTTTTGCTTCTTCACATGATTTGTGCTATCCTTGCAATGTCATTTTATTTTGTTTTGATTGCTTTTTGAATAATATCCCAAGATCTGAAATTCTTAAATGTTAGAGAGTCTTCACATAGTTACATAATTATTCAACTACTCATTGATTTTCACTTATATCTTTTGGAGTAGTTTGTCGTTTGCTCTAGTGCTTCACTTATATCTTTTTAGAGCATGATGGTAGTTTTATTTTGAAGAAATTGATGAACTCTCATGCTTCATTTACATCATTTTGAGAGTCTTAAACAAGATGGTAATTTGCTTAGGTTATGAATTTAGTCCTAGTATGATAGGCATCCAAGAGGGATATAATATTGCACTTGTATCACCATCTCTTCGCTGAACTAGTGCACCTATACAATTTACCATTGTATTGGGTGTGTTGGGGACACAAGAGACTCTTTCTTATTTGGTTGCAGGGTTGTTTGAAAGAGACCATCTTCATCCTATGCCCCCCACGGATTGATAAAGCTTAAGTCATCCACTTGAGGGAAATTTGCTGCTGTCCTACAAAACTCACTTGGAGGCCCAACATCTTCTACAAGGATAAAGTTGCGTAGTAGACATCAGAACACAAGGAGCAGACAGGTAACACATCCTCGTTCAATGGGACAACTCTACCATCCTCTTTGATGACATGGGAAGATCTTCTGATATTCCATCAACGATTTCTGTCTTTCTCCTCAACTTGGAGAAAAGTCAGTTTGCAAGGGGGTGTGATGACCCACAAGTATAGGGGACAATTGTAGCTCTTCTCTATAAGTAAGAGTGTCAAACCCAACGAGGAGCAGAAGTAAATGACAAGTAGTTTTCAGTAAGGTAATGTCTGCAAGTGTTGAAATTGTAAGTAGCAGGGTAGTTTGATAGCAAGATAATTTGTAACAAGCAAGTAACGATAGTAGTAACAAAAGTGCAGCAAGGTAGCCCAACCCTTTTGACGCAAAGGACAGGCCAAAACGGTCTCTTATGATAAGCAAAGCATTCTTAAGGGTACACCGGAATTTCATCTAGTCACTTTCATCATGTTGGTTCGATTTGTGTTCGCTACTTTGATAATTTGATATGTGGGTGGACCGGTGCTTAGGTGCTGTTATTACTTGAACAAACCTCCTACTTATGATTAACCCTCCCGCAAGCATCCGCAACTACGAGAAAAGTATTAAGTATAAATTCTAACCATAGCATTAAACTTTTGGATCCAATCGGTCCCTTACGGAATAGCGCATAAACTAGGGTTTAAGCTTATGTCACTCACGCAACCCATCATCTAATTGCTCCTCCAAAATGCATTCCCTTAGGCCCAAATATGGTGAAGTGTCATGTACTCGACTATCACATGACACCAGTAAGGGAATCACAACATACATACTATCAAAATATCGAACACATATCAAATTCACATGATTACTTGCAACATGATTTCTCCCGTGACCTCAAGAACAAAGGTAACTACTCACAAATGATAACCATTCTCATGATCAGAGGGGTATTAAATAGCATATTGGATCTGAACATATAATCTTCCACCAAATAAACCATATAGTAATCAACTACAAGATGTAATCAACACTACTAGTCACAAGTACCAATCTATAGTTCTGGTAACAAGATTGAAAACAAGAGAGGAACTAGGATTTGAGAGGAGATGGTGCTGTTGAAGATGTTGATGGAGATTGCCCTCCCCAGGATGGGAGAGTTGTTGGTGATGATGATGACGATGATTTCCCCCTTCCAGGAGGGAAGTTCCCCCGGTGGAATCGCTACACCGGAGGGCAAAACTGCTCCTGCCCAAGTTCCGCCTCGAGGCGGCGGCGCTTCGTCCCGAAAGTCCTATCCTTATTTTTTCTAGGTTAAAATGACTTATATACCAAAATATGGGCACCGTAGGTGGGTCGAGGAGGGCACAACCCACCAGGCCGCGCCTGGGCTCCCTGGCGTGCCCAGGTGGGTTGTGCCCACCTGGTGGGCCCCCTCTGGTAGTTATTTGCTCCAATAATTCTTAAATAATCCATAAAGAATCTACATGAAGTTTCAGCTTGTTTGGAGTTGTGCAGAATAGGTGGACTGGCGTAGCTTTTCCAGGCCCAAATTTCCAGCTGCCAGAATTCTCCCTCTTGGTGTGTACCTTGCAAATTATGAGAGAAAAGGCATTAGAATTACTCCAAAAAGCCTTATTATGGATAAAAACATTGGTAAATAACAATAAGGAAACATGATTCAAAATGGATGTATCAACTTCCCCAAGCTTAGACCTCGCTTGTCCTCAAGCGAAAACCGAAATCAAAAAACATGTCCACGTGCTTTGAGAGAGAGGTGTCAAAAAAACAAAATACGGACATAGAAGCATCATGTTGATTATTATAACAGCAACAAAATTAAACATATGACTTTTATCATAGAACATTAATCATATACTTCACATGAATAAGTAATAGTTCATCACACAATCAAAGTATAAAGCAAAAACTATATTAAAAACCAACAAACTATGTTCTCAGTCAACTTTGCAACTACAATTCATCATCTTTTCAGGAAGGGTCACGTGTCGGAGCCTTTAGGCAAGTCCACATACTCAACCATCATATAGTCTTCTATGATTGCTAACACTCACCGTGTACCCATGAGCAAAACGTTTCGACCAAACACATAGAAAGATAGGGGCTTATGGTTACCCTCCCAACATAATCACCTCAAGGGTGATGTCAACAATAATAACTAATGCCACCCATACTCAACTAGACATATGTGCCTAGATCTTTCCTCACCACATGATGCTTGCCAAAGGAGAAAAATAAAAGGAATAGAGAAAAAACTTTTACTCTTGCATAAAAGTAAATACATAAAAGTAAAAGATATGCCCTTCGCAGAGGAAAGCAGAGGTTGGCATGCGCTTATTTGTTTGTATGCTCAATCCCTTAGTGCAAAAGAACGTCAAGTTACATTGCCCCTTGTGATAGAGACCTTTATTATGTAGTCTGTCACTTTTATTCTTCACCATCACAAGTTCATGCAACGCTCAATTTTCTCTTACACTAAATGATCTCACACTTTTAGAACAATTTTTATTGCCTTTTTGCACCGATGACAACTTACTTGAGGGATCTTGCTCAATCCCTAGTGAGGTATGATGGACACTTTGAAAATAAGATTTGGGTTTAAGGATTTTTGGATGCACAAGTAGTATCTCTACTTAGTGCGGAATTTTTGGCTAGCAAAGATAGGGGAAAGCACCACATGTTAAAGGATCTATGACAATATGGCTTCTATGTGAATATGAACAAACATAAATCATTAAGTTGTCTTCCTTGTCCAACATCAACAATTTTGGCATATAATATTTTGATGAGGGCTCACAATCACAAAAGATTTCTAGGATAGTTTATTTATATGTGAATCTTGTCGGGACCCCAATCCTAAGTCACACCGATCTAGCATGTAACACATCATATCACTTTGCGACCTCACGCACGGTATTCCCACGGGTGCCACCTTACCTGGCCCGGGACCGTTTGCGCCTTTTGGCTTACGTATATGACAGAGAACCCGGGCCGACATGACTAGTCGTGAACCCAAAGTGGCACTAACTTATAGGGACAGGCATACATGAATCAGCCTCGAGCATGTCAGTCAACAACGTATGAATCCGGGCTGTAGCAACTGGGCTAACAGGACTCCGGGAACCCGGGCTGTAGCAGGCTAACAGGACTCCGGATGTCTCCGCGTGACATTTCCCCAAAGGGACAGACACAGGAACGAAGTGAATCACATGTCGGCCAGTCTAAGTGTTCGGAGCAGTAGTGCTGGGCTAGCAGGACTCCGGTAAACCGGGCTGGAGTGGACTACCAAGGCTCAGTGGAAGCACTAGACTACATTTCCCCATAAGAGAGGCTACCAAGGATAAACAACTACATTGTCGGATCCCACACATAGCAATACATGTTACACGTACGCATACCATGCAAGTATGTGATGTACAACATGGCATCACAACATAACTCAAACTCATATATATAAAGGCCCGGAAGAGCCACAAAGCATTCAATACAAACATGGGTCTCATGACCCATTATTCAGAGCATACAAGCAACAGAACCATTACATGCCTGAGTACAGACAACTACAAAAGAAAAAGGCTGAGAAGCCTGACTATCTACAAGACCCTCCCAAGGGTACAAGATCGTAGTTGGGATACAAGCTACTCGTCGAAGTCACTAGTGTAACCAACTGCAAAACATAAATAAGGAAACGTGAGTACGAAGGTACTCAGAAAATCTTACATCAGAACTATCTACATGTGCAACATTATCAACAAAGGGGGGTGGTGTAGTTTTAACAGCAGCAAGCCAACTTTGACTCAATGGCTAACCTATACTACCAGTATGAGAAACTTCTTTGAGGTGAGAAGACGCACACGAGTCCACATATTCACCATATCAAAACTCCACTATGGATCTGTTCCCGTCTCCCTACGAGAAGGCCATCCATAGCACTCATGCTTATCTTGCGTATTTTAGAGTATCCAATTCAAGTTGTCTATGTACTACATAAGTCCTCCAAGTTTCCATATCCGAGGAAAATGGCTATTCGAATAGATAATGTTAACCCTGCAGGGGTGTACTTCTTCACACACGCTCTCGCCACTTATCGCCCTGTACACGTCATGTACCTCGGCAACCTTCAAGCAGAAGCCGGGCGAGGGTGTCGGCCACGACCTGACTAACCACACAAGTCTCTCGTCCAGGTTTATCGCCTATTCGAGTTCCATCCACAAGGAGTTCCGGCCGAAGTCTCCAGTATGGCCCCAGAAGATGTGTGCAAGGTTCCCAAGCCCGCCATCCGGGTGCCACTTGGTACACTGTGCCACTGTGCCTAGTCTGTCCCAAGCCCGTCCTGTCGGACACCACCTGGTAGACAACTAGCACTACCTACAAACGCCAGAAACTAGTTGCAACTCCTGGACAGAGATCAAGTAGATTAATAAGTCGAGAGGGGCCGGATAACCGGAACCCAATGTGTGGTAGTAACTGGACTTGGATAACATACACAGAACTCAGTGCTTAGGGACGGTTCCAATGAGATAACCCACCATGTACTCCTACATGGCCTCTCATCGCTACCTTTACCAAAACGTGTTCACACACTTAGCCTTTATCGGTAGGACATGTTCACCACTCCGATTCATTCCCGATGAATCAGACCTGACACAACTCTAAGCATAGCTGGCATAAAGAAAACAAGAATGGATGAGTAGGCACATCAAGGCTCAAGGAACTCCTTCTCATGCTAGTGGGTTTCAACTATTTACTGTGGCAATGACAGGTCATGCTGAGGAATGGGTTCAACTACCGCAGCAGAAAGTAGTAGTTGAATCATTGTTGTCCTAATGCAGTATAAGGAGCAGGAGCGAGAGAGTGGGATTAATCGAAATGCTCAAGGGGGGGGGGTTGCTTGCATGATAGATCAACGAAGGGGCACTACTCCTCTGACAGGTACTCGGGAACACCTTCTAGAGTGGAACCTATCAAGAAGAAACGGTGCCGGCAATCAATACACAAACAAATGCAACAATATGCAAATGGTAGTGTTTGGGCTAATGGTAGTGTTTGGGCTAATGCAAGATGCTACCAAGTTGGTTGAAGCCCATTTGAATCAAAGATTCAAATGCAATTCAAAATGAAGCATTTAACATGCCCATATTATGTTTTCACTTATACAGCATGTATAAGTTGGTTTTTCATGCATGTAACTAGCATAAATGGATTCCTTGCATTTTTCTGATCGTTTTTCATATATAAATTATTTCATTCTGAGCTACGGTTGAATTTCTATGAATTTTAGAAGTTTATATCCTTTTCTGGATTTTCCTAATTTGTTTTAATATCAGAAAATGAATAACTGTGTCAGCACTACGTCAGCATGACGTAAGCGAGTCAACGGGGCTGACTAGGTCAAACCTGACCAGTGGGTCCCACTGGTCAGTGACCCAGTCAACTAACTAAATTAGTTAGTCCTAACTAACTGGGCAGGGCCCACTAGTCAGTGACTGAAGTAACTAACCTAAGTAGTTAATTAGTGCTAACTAGAGTAGTTAGTCGGGCAGGGCCCGCAAGTCAGTGAGAGAGAGGGGGGGTCAAACCGGGCAGTGGGGTTAACCCACGCCGGTCAACGGTCAATGGTCACCGGCATTTAGCCGCCGACGAGTCCAGACGCGGCGGTGCGCTGTGGGTTTTGCCTAATGGGGGCCATTTGGCGCGCGGAGCGCAGCTACGGGATGCGGGACGCTCGTCTGCATCCAACCGTGGTGGTGGCATGGACGGGGAGTGGCCGGAGTGGCGCCGGCGATGATGAGTGCGGCGGCCGGAGTTCGGGCGTGCTCGGGTTGGAGCTACGGGCACGTGGGGATGAGCTGATGGTGGCTACATGCTCCTGGGGAGGTGAGGAGAACGATGACGCATGCGGGAGCGGCTGGTTCGGGCTCTGGCCACGGTGGCGCCATGGCCTGCGGCACGGAGCTCTCGGCTCCGGTGGCAGAGGCGGCTAGAGGACGTGCGGGGCAACAGGAAAAGAGGCGAACGACGGAGGAGCTCACAGCGGACTCGCTGAGCAGGCCGGTGGGCTCGGGGCGGTGCTGAAGACGGCGAATCGGAGTCGGCAGTCGGCAGTCAGCGGCGTCCGAAGTTGAAGACGATGGTGATGACGACGCTATGGCGTGACCCGGCTCGCTTGGCTCAATGGAGATGACGAAGACGGCGTCGCGGAGCTCCTGGGCATGTCCAGGGGGCGAGGGGGAGGCAGTGGCCGCGGTAGTGCTTGTCGGCAGCGACGGTGGCGCTCGGACCGTGCGAGAGAGAGTAAGAGCAGAGGAGGGGAGAAGCACGGGAGAGTGAGAGAGAGCTAGGGGGTGTGTGGTGACGCTGCAGGGGTCGCGGAGCAAGCAGGGAGGCAGGAGGTGGCCGGGCGCATGGCCGCGTGCGACGAGCGCGTGCTCGGTGTCCTCCTGGCGCGGTGGAGACGACGACTAGCAGGGCCAGCTGGCTGGGCCGGCCAGCTGGGCCGCATAGTGCCAGGCCTCAGGTAAGTGGCCCAGGTAAGTTTTCCCATTTTTTGTTTTCTTTTCTATTTCTGACATTGGTTTTTGACTTAAAAAATAATACTAGCACAACTATAAAAATGTTGAGATTCCTTGTGACCACTAGTTATAATATACTAGAGGCCCTCACCAATTTCCAACATTTTTGGAGCCTTTAAAATATTTATATTATTTTAGACAGCCGCAATTCAGATACATATGGGTTCATTCAAAAATCCAAAAATTTTAGCAAAAATGTGCATCACCTGTGGTTGTTGTTTGCAACATTTTCCAAAGACCATGAACATTTTTGAAGAGCATTTTGGGTTCATTGAAATTCCATTTTTAATTTGAATCTATTTGAATTTGCTTTGGTGCTAGGGTTTGAAACATTCCCCATATCAATTTCATTTGAAACTTAAACATGATGCACAAGCAAGCCTGGATCATACCAGAACTAGGGATGTGACAACTCGCCCCCACTCGAAAGGATCTCGTCCCGAGATTCAGGAGTCGGCGGAAAGAAAGCGGGGTACTCAAGTCAAAGACGATCTTCTCGCTGCCAAGTAGCTTCTCTCTCGGAATGATGAGACCACTGAACCTTGAGAAACTTGATGTTATGACGTCGAGTGACACGCTCTGCTTGATCCAGAATGCGAACAGGGTACTCTTGATAAGTGAGGTTATCTTGGAGATCAAGCATTTCATGGTCCACCCCACGGATGAGATCCGAGAAGCAACGCCTGACTTGAGAGACGTGGAAGACATCATGAACTCGAGAAAGATGTGGGGGTAGTTCCAACTGGTAGGCAACCTCTCCTCATTTAGCGAGAATGCGAAAAGGACCAATGTAACGAGGAGCCAACTTGCCCTTGATACCGAAACGATGGGTACCCTTCAAAGGAGTAACCCAAAGGTAAGCCTTGTCGCCAATTTCATAAGCCACTTCCTTATGACGACGGTCATACTGGCTCTTTTGATGAGATTAGGCTGTTTTCAAATTCTCACGAATGATGCGAACTTGCTCTCCTACCTCCTGGATCATATCCGGTCCAAAGAATTGTCTTTCACCGGTTTCTGACCAGTTCAAAGGTGTTCGACATCTTCGTCCATACAGAATCTCGAAGGGTGCTTTCTTAAGACTGGATTGGTAGCTATTGTTATAAGCAAACTCGGCAAAGGGAAGACATTTCTCCCAATCCATATCGAATGAGATAACGCAAGCTCTAAGCATGTCTTCGAGAATTTGGTTGACCCTTTCCACCTGACCACTTGACTGAGGGTGGAAAGCGGTACTGAAAGAAAGATGGGTTCCCATGGAATTCTGGAAACTTTCCCAGAAATGAGAGGTGAAAAGACTGCCACGGTCTGAATTGATCTCTAGTGGAACACCATGGAGTGACACTATTCGAGAGATATATAAGTCAGCGAGCTGACTAGCAGTGATACTCTCTTGAACATGTAGGAAGTGAGCCACTTTGGAAAGACGATCAATGACTACGAAGATGGCATTATTTCCTTTCTTGGTCCTAGGAAAGCCGATGATGAAGTCCATACCAACTTTGTCCCATTTCCACTCGGGAATAGCTAAAGGTTG
The DNA here is from genome assembly GCF_018294505.1 of Triticum aestivum. Classification (NCBI taxonomy): domain Eukaryota; kingdom Viridiplantae; phylum Streptophyta; class Magnoliopsida; order Poales; family Poaceae; genus Triticum; species Triticum aestivum. The sequence goes on along the minus strand of NC_057806.1, from coordinate 619,920,065 downwards.
AAGGGTTCCAGTAGGTCTTTGATGCTCTGCCTTAACGCGATGACAAACGTCACAGTTGGCAATATACTGAGCGATTTCTCTCTTCATCCTAGTCCACCAGAACCTCTGGCGTAGGTCCTGATACATCTTTTTACTACCGGGATGAATCGTGAGAGGAGATTCATGGGCCTCCTTAAGGATCAGTTGCTGCATCTATTGACATTTGGGAACAACCAAACGGTTTCCAAAGTAAACAACACCTCGTTCATCCATAGAGAAACAGCCAGCAACTCCCTTGGAAATATTTTTCTTGATCCGAGAGATTCCCGTATCATGCTTCTGAGCCTCTACGATCTGATCCGGAAGGGTAGGTTTCGCCACCAAGGTAGAAAGGGAACCATGCGAAGCTATGTGAAGGTTAAGCTTATAGAATTACTCATGGAGGGGTGGTTGTCATTGTTGCAACATGAGGTTGTTGCAATAGGATTTACGACTTAAAGCATCAGCCATGACATTGGCTTTGCCTGGGGTGTAGGTGATTCCTAAGTCGTAATCCGAGATCAACTCCAACCAACGTCTCTATCTGAGATTCAGATCCGGTTGGGTGAAGATATACTTGAGACTCTGATGGTCAGTGTAGATTTCGCAACGGTTACCAAGAAGGTAATGTCGCCAAGTCTTAAGTGCATAGACTACGGCTGCAAGCTCTAGATCATGTGTAGGATAATTTTCCTCATGTGGATGCAACTGTCGAGATGCATAGGCAATCACATGACGATCCTGCATAAGAATGCAACCTAGTCCTTGACGCGAAGCGTCGCAATAGATAACAAAGTCTTTAGTGAAATCCGGTGGCACGAGTATGGGCGCAGAAGTCAGGCGTCTTTTCAGTTCCTGGAAATTATGCTCACACTGTGGGGTCCACTTAAACCTTTTATCTTTCTTGAGAAGTTCCATGAGGGGTTTGGCCACTTTGGAGAAGTTTTGAACAAAACAGTGACAATAACTGGCTAGACCAAGGAAACTCCTAACTTGCTTGACCGTTTTGGGTGGAGTCCAATCGAGAACGGCTTTAACTCTCTTGGGATTGACAACAATGCCCTTACCAGAGATCACGTGGCCTAGATAGGTCACTTCTGGCAACCAAAATTCACACTTGGAGAACTTGGCATAAAGATGGTGCTCTCTGAGTTTTTCTAACACAAGTCTAAGATGTTGGGCATGCTCTTCCTCGTTCTTTGAGTAAATAAGAATATCATCGAGGTAAACCACAACGAACTTATCTAAGTATTCCATAAAGATCGAGTTCATCAAGCAGGAGAAAGTAGCTGGAGCATTGGTTAGGCCGAAAGACATCACGGTGTACTCGTATTGACCATAACGAGTGACAAAGGCCGTTTTGGGGGTGTCCCCGTTTCTGATTTTGATTTGGTGGTAGCCTAACCTCAAATCCATCTTAGAAAAGACTGAGGATCCATCGAGCTGATCATATAGGTCGTTGATCCTGGGGAGCGGATACTTGTTCTTTATCGTGACCAAATTAACGGGACGATAATCTACAACCATCCGATCCGTACCATCCTTGTTCTTGACGAAGAGGACATGACAAGCCCAAGGAGAAGAACTGGGACGGATGAAACCCTTTTGCAAGGACTCATCAAGCTATTTATTAAGCTCGGCTAACTCCAAAGGTGCCATCTTGTATGGTCTCCTAGAGATTGGAATAGTTCCTGGGATAAGTTCTATGACAAACTCTACATCTCTGTCAGGTGGGACACCTGGCAGTTCTTCTGGAAAGACATCCGGGAAGTCACGGACTACTGGAATATCTTCAAGGTCTGGAAGAGGGCTGGCATTAAGAGAATAGAGTTGATGCCTCGCAACTCTGGAGGAGACAATGACTATTTTGCCAGATGGATGTGTAAGTTGAACAGATCTAGTGTAACAATTGATCTTGGCATGATGAGCTGTCATCCAGTCCATGCCCAAGATGATGTTAATATCTGAAGACTTGAGAGATATCAAAGAGGCAAGGAATACCAGTCTGTCAACAAGGATTTCATTACCATGGCTTACCTTGGAGGTTTGCCATTTGGAACCAGGAGTCTGGATTATTAGTGGAGTTGGCATATCACAAAATGACATGTCGTGCAACCGAGCATAACCTTCGGATATGAAGGAGTGAGATGCTCCAGTATCGAACAGAACTGAAGCTGGGTGACAATTGACAAGAAGCGTACCCAGTACGACGTCGGGATCATCTTGAGCTTCTGTAGCTGAGACGTGGTGCACACATGCTCGTTCAGTGGTGGCTGGCTTGGTACTGATCATCTTGCCTGATGGCTTTTCACGGCCAATAGACCTCTCAGACTGGGGTGGAGTATAACTGGACTGAGGGCAGTCACGTGCATAGTGTCCTGGTTCTCCGCAGGTGAAGCAAGTTCCTGAGGTAGGACGTAGACCTACTTTGGCAAGTGGTCCACTAATAGGCCTGGGTGGAGCACGTTCCTGAGCTGGGTGAGGCGCCACATTGGATGGCCTTGGTGCATATCCAGGTGGAAGAGCTGAGTTCGGAATCCAAATCTATCGCTTCTGAGAGCCAGAGCGGGAGGAAGAACCCAGATCACGGTTGTGCTTGCGAGACTCCTCATAAGTGAGCTGAGCTATCTCTGCATTAATGGCCTTGTTCACAAGAGCCTGGAAAGTATCACAATGATGCAGGTGGAGATCACAATGCAACTTAGGGTTGAGACCCTTCCGGAATCTATCCTGCTTCTTGGTGTCCGTGGACACTTCTTCTGTAGCATAGCGGGCGAGGTTTCCAAACTCTCTACTGTAAGCATCAACAGGCAGCTTACCCTGGGTAAAACTACAGAAATCTTCCCTCTTGCGGTCAATGAGAGCCTGAGGAATGTGGTGCTCACGAAAAGCCTTTGTGAAATCCCTCCAGGTAGGAATCTGGCCAGCTGGAAGCATAGCCTCATAGCTCTGCCACCAAATACTAGCAGGACCTTCCAGGTGATAGGTAGCATAGGTGACCTTGTCACCTTCAGCCACGTTCGCAGAACACAGCTTAAGAGTGATGCTTCGGAGCCAGTCATCTGCATTGAGTGGCTCAATGGAATGATGGAAGGTGGGTGGTTTCAGACCAATGAAGTCGGTGATGGAAATCAACTTCTTACGCTAATGTGCGGTGTTCTTCTCAATCTGTGCCAGCAAGCGGTTAGTCTCACGCTTGTTCCTCTCGGATGCTAACAAGAACTCTACCATTAAAAGCCTGGTCAGGAGGATCCTCATCCCTACCATCTCCATGGTTCTTGCTATGAGCAACTGAACCTCAGTTAGCAGACGACATCCTGGCACAGAAACCAAGGAAACAAGGATGGAATTAGCATCGACATAAGGATGTGGAAAGTAATGCAAAAGCATTGGAAACTCTTGAGATCCTAGGACAATTTCGGCAGCATAACGGCTGTAAATGCTCAAAAAGGATTTTGAGACATTCATCAAAGGAATAGCATAATCACTCAGCATCATAATATCAAGGTTCTGGGTCAAACTGTGACACACGGAAGTAGAAGAACTATACGGAGACACAAACCCAGCAATCCTAAGACTTTATGGTTTAGTAACACGTCATCCTGAGAGATAGATGAGAAGCCTAGTCCTTAACCCTCGTAGAAAAGAAAAGGCTGACTCAGAAAGAATGACATGAGGTAAAGGAGTAAAAAGAACCTTACGTTCCCTTCCACAATCAATTCCCTTATATAACTAAATCATTTCTAGACTCAACTTCGACCAGTTTGGCTAGGTAATCCTACAGTCAGTCAGGCTCTCATACCAACGCTGTCGGGACCCCGATCCTAAGTCACACCGATCTAGCATGTAACACATCATATCACTTTGAGGCCTCACACACGGTATTCCCATGGGTGCCACCTTACCTGGTGAGGGAGTCCTGGATTAGGGGGTGTTCGGATAGCCGAACTATACCTTCAGCTGGACTCCTGGACTATGAAGATACAAGATTGAAGACTTCGTCCCGTGTCCGGAAGGGACTTTCCTTGGCGTGGAAGGAAAGCTTGGCGATGCGGATATTCAAGATCTCCTACCATTGTAACCGACTCTATGTAACCCTAACCCTCTCCGGTGTCTATATAAACCGGAGGGTTTTAGTCCGTAGGATAATATACACGTCAACAATCATACCATAGGCTAGCTTCTAGGGTTTAGCCGCTCTGATCTCGTGGTAGATCAACTCTTGTACTACCCATATCATCAATATTAATCAAGCAGGACGTAGGGTTTTACCTCCATCGAGAGGGCCCGAACCTGGGTAAAACTTCGTGTCCCTTGCCTCCTGTTACCATCCGGCCTAGACGCACAGTTTGGGACCCCCTACCCGAGATCCATCGGTTTTGACACCGACATTGGTGCTTTCATTGAGAGTTCCTCTGTGTCGTCGCCATCGGGAAGGATGCCTCGCCCCGTCTTTAAAGACGGTACCATTGCTAAGGGAGCTTTGGCTGTCGGCCAAACCCTCCGGCTAGGTGGTTTTCTTATGACCGCCTGTTCGGCCTCTACGCCGACGATGACCTGTCGAGTCATTGAAAACGATCTTCACGTCAGCTCGGAACTCGCCGAGCAGTTAGATCCAATGGGGCTCTCCTCCATAAACGAGCTCTTGGATCGCTTCGCCGCCCTGGGAGTCGCTACGGATTACAACCAGATTGGGCCTAAACCCGATCTGAGAGAGATTAACTCTCCCCAAGTCACTCACCATGTTGCCGTGGTAGAGGGACAGTGCGGCGACCCCTCATCTATCTTAAGGACTCATTACGTCTGGATCCCCGATCCCTCCAAGGATACTCGCGGAGGGGAGGACATCACTCAAGACCTGAACCTAGAGTCAAGCGACGGACTGGATTCATTGGACGACATCCAGGAATCCAAATTTTCGAGTTCGGAAATTCCTCGGCCTCTGAGCCTCAGATGGGGTGAGGCTTCGGATTTAATTCCACCCACCCACCCGAACATTAGCGATCTATCCCAAATCAGGCAAGAGCCCGAAGAAACAGTACATCATTACTGGGCCAGATTCCTCCTGGTTATGAACAGGATAAAGGACTGCCGCGAGGGAGACGCGATTTCATTCTTCTACAATAATTGCACGGACAAGGGAATCCTCAATGCCATAAGCCGCCGTGGTATTACACGCTTTGCTGATTTGGCGTCCATAGTACGAAAGTACTGTGCGATGGAAAGTGCCCGGAAAACCGAAACAAAATTTTGGGACAATTTGGCCCTAAATGCAAACCCAGTACGAAATAAAAGGGTGCATCATCGCTAGACACCCGGGTCAAGTGCCAAAAGGAAAAAAACCCTCTACAGGGCATGGAACCGTATTGGAAGGATGGCTTAATGGACCCTGTAAAATTCATAGTACAGAGGACGCCACTCCAACTCACAGCCTTAGAGCATGTTGGATACTCCGACAGGTGGCCAAAATTGGCGAAAATCTCCTAATTCCGGAGGTCACAGAAAGCCACCCCAGAGACACCAATACAGTATTAACAGTCTTCGAGACCTTCGCGTCCAATAATATGCGAAAAGGGACACGCCGCAGCCTTGCCGAAGTCTACCAAGTAGCAACAATAAACCCATGGAGTGACACGGCTATTACCTTTAATGCCAGTGATGAACCTAAATTCCGAACAGCTCGAACACCAGCCGCATTGGTCCTCAGTCCAATAGTGGACGGCTTTCATCTTACCAAGGTACTCATGGATGGTGGCAGCGGATTGAACCTCATTTATGAGGAAACCCTTCAAAAAATGGAAATAGACTGGAACCACATTGAGCGAAGCAGCACAACCTTTAGAGGAATAATCCCCAGTCGGGAAGCGCGCTGTACAGGAAAAATCACACTAGATGTGGTGTTCGGCATGCCGGATAATTACAGGTCCGAAGAGGTCACGTTCCAAGTGGCTCCGTTCAGCAGCGGTTATCACGCTCTGCTAGGGCGGGAAGCGTTTACAATCTTCCAAGCAATACCCCATTACGGGTACATGAAGCTCAAGATGCCCGGGCCTAATGAAATCATCACTCTCGCTAGTGATCCGGACATAGCACTCCGCGCCGAAAACAAGATAGCCGCACTGGCCCTCAAGGCACTATCCGAAGCCCTAGCGGCTGAGGAACTGACTACACTGCGCTCCAGGGTCAATAGGGACGATGTGGTACTCGAAAAAAGATCCAAGTCCACCTCCTTTAAACCGGCGGACAAAATAGTCAAATTCCGGGTCCATCCAACGGACCCCAATAAAACAGCTTCCATCGGGGCACAGTTAAACCCTGATGTAGACGCCGCACTACGAGAGTTCCTACGAGAGAACTGGGACATTTTCACCTGGCACCCTTCAGACATGCCAGGAATCCCACGCAGGCTGGCCGAGCACAGCTTAAATATCCTAAAAGGATTCAAACCTGTCAAACAAGCTCTTCGGCGTTTTTCTGAACCTAAGAGACAGGCCATGGGAGAAGAGCTAGCAAAGCTACTGGAGGCCGGATTCATCAGAGATATAAAACATCCAGACTGGCTAGCAAACCTGGTAATGGTACCAAAGAAGGACAAATCCTAGCGCATGTGTGTTGATTTTAAAGACCTTAACAAGGCTTGCCCAAAGGATCCCTTCCCCCTCCCTCGCATCGATCAAATTATCAACGCTACCACAGGACATGATTCGTTGTGTTTCCTCGACACATACTCCGGCTACCATCAAATCAAGATGGCAGAGTCAGACCAAGTCGCAACGACATTCATCACACCATACGGCCCATTCTGCTTCAACACAATGCCCTTCGGGCTCAAAAACGCTGGCGCAACATATCAGCGCATGATTCGGACATGTCTGGCAAACCATATCGGCAAAACAGTGGAGGCATACATAGATGATGTGGTCGTCAAAACAAGACATGTCGAATCTCTAGTAGACGACTTGAGGCTCACATTTGATAACCTCCGAACATATGACATCAAGCTCAATCCGGAAAAATGTGTTTTCGGCGTTCCAGCCGGAAAGCTCTTGAGCTTCATTGTATCCGGTAGGGGAATTGAAGCAAATCCAGCAAAGATCTGAGCTCTGTCACAATTGGATATCCCAAAAGACCTCAAACAAATACAAAAGTTAACCGGATGCGTGGCGGCTTTAAGCCGCTTTATCTCCCGCTTGGGAGAAAAGGCCCTACCCCTCTACCGCCTCCTTCGGTGCACCGAACACTTCGAGTGGACGGATGCAGCCACGCCGGACTCGATGAAATAAAAGCCATATTGGCAACAAACCCAGTCCTGGACGCGCCAAACATTGGCGAACCAATGCTATTGTACATTGCAGCAACACATCAGGTTGTAAGCGCAGTGCTCGTCGTCGAACGAGAAACGGACGGACACAAATTCCCCCTTCAAAAGCCGGTCTATTATGTGTCCACTGTCCTCACTCCGTGCAAATCACAGTACCCGCATTATCAAAAGATTGTGTACGCGGTATTCATGGCATCCCGGAAGCTACGACACTACTTTCAAGAGTGTTCAATTACAGTAGCCTCGGAAGTACCACTTAACGATATTATAAACAACCGTGATGCAATGGGCTGGATTGCAAAATGGGCCATTGAGCTCCTCCCGTTCAACATAACTTATAAGCCACGGCGAGCCATCAAGTCGCATGTTTTGGTTGACTTCGTCGCAGAATGGACGGAGGCCGAACTCCCTAAAGAGTACGGCACATATTCAAATTGGATCATGCATTTCGACGGCTCGAAGATGTTGGCCGGACTAGGGGCTGGCGTCGTTTTGACGTCCCCCACAGGAGACACAGTTCAATACGTACTCCAGATTATGTACACAGACTCCAACAATGCATCCGAATATGAGGCCCTTTTACATGGTCTTCGGATGGCAGTATCCATGGGCATTCAACGCCTAGAGGTACGCGGGGACTCGAACCTTGCAATATCCCAAATTAATGGAGACTTCGATGCCAAGGATCCAAAAATGGCGGCCTACCGCAATGCCGTCCTCAAAATGTCAGCTCGGTTCGAAGGGCTTGAATTTCATCATATAGCCCGGGAATATAATCAGGCGGCAGATGTCCTGACATGCATCGGCGCAAAACGCGATGCAGTCCCCCCCCCCCCCAACATCTTCTTGGAAAGGCTGTTCAAGCCATCCGTAGTATGGGAAGGGGAGCCGAACAATAACAGCACGGACCCAACCGCACTGCCCGACACCCGAACATTCTGACACAATCGGAGGCTCTGCCAATGAAACAACACCTTCAGCCCACGTAATAATGGCTGTCATCGCCCCATGGACGGAACCATTCCTTGCCTACCTTACTAGGCAGGAACTCCCCGAGGACCAAAATGAGGCACGCTGCATAGTGCAGCGATCTAAAGCCTACAAAGTCCACGAGGGAGAGCTTTATAAGAAAAGCACTATCGGAGTCCTTCAAAGGTGCATCTCTGAAGAGGAAGGGCGGAACCTCCTGGCTGAAATTCATGCCGGACTTGATGGTCATCACGCTGCAGCTCGGTCCCTTGTAAGCAAGGCCTTCCATACAGGTTTTTATTGGCCGACGGCCCGGGCAGACGCCCAGGACTTAGTCCAACGATGCGTCGGTTGCCAGCTCTTTGCAAACCAAAGCCACATGCCACCCGCCGCCCTCCAAACTATCCCCATTACTTGGCCCTTCGCGCTCTGGGGGCTTGACATGGTTGGACCCCTTAAAGGCGGAACCCACAAGCAAAAATATTTACTGGTCATGGTGGATAAGTTCACCAAATGGATAGAAGCCAAGCCTGTTAAGACGGCTGAATCCGGACCGGTGATAGACTTCTTATCTGGGGTTGTACACCGTTTCGGCGTCCCCCACAGCATCATCACTGATAATGGCATGAATTTTACGCCCGACAAGGTAAAACTCTGGTGCAAAAACATGGGCATCAAGCTCGACTATGCTTCCGTCTATCACCCACAAACTAATGGCTAGGTCGAACGTGCAAATGGTCTTATCATGAGCGGCATTAAACCCAGATTAGTGCGGTCCCTCAAGGAATCTAACACGCACTGGGTAGAGGAGCTCGACTTCGTACTCTGGGGGCTGCGGACTACGCTGAATCGCACCACCGGGTACACACCATTCTTTATGGTGTACGGTGCAGAGGCAGTTTTGCCTTGCGACATAATTCATGACTCACCTCGAGTGCGCATGTATGAAGAAAGAGAAGCCGAGCTCGATCGGTAGGACAGTTTGGACGCATTGGAGGAGGAGCGTGACGTGGCGAAAGCCCGTTCCGCATTCTATCAACAGCAGGCTCGAAGATACCAAAGCAGAGAAGTACGGGCCAAAAATTATAACGTTGGCGAATTAGTTCTACATCTGTCGGACAAGAAAAAGGACAAACTCAAGCCCAAGTGAGAAGGTCCCTTCATAATTGACCAAGTCCTGACTGGTGGAGCGTACCGCCTGCGAGATGCATCGGATGACCGACTCGAGCCGAACCCATGGAACGCATCCCATCTCCGAAGATTCTATGCCTAACGCCGGACTCTGTGTTCGTCTCCTTCCTCTGTCCATCTTTTATATACTGTCTGTCTTATATTTCTCTCCTTCTGACCTCACTTTCTCTTATAGTCTTTAAAGGCTCATCAAATGACGTGCTATTCGCACTCATTATACCTGGGGGCTTCTTTTAACAAGAAGCTTATTTATACGGGCTTTATGCCCAACACATGTGTTACACTTCCGCATGTACCTTTTATTTCACCATTATATGCATCGATATGACTTAAGTTTTGGCCAAGCTGGGTTGCCTGGCTCCTGTGCTTACCCCTACGTTCCCGATTGTTCGGCTAGGCGGTAAAGGGAGCACCTCTGCGATTGCTACTGCCGGATAAGCCGGATGTGTACCTCAAACTGGGTGAAGCCGAAAGCTAGCGTTCTTAAGGGAATATTCGGTCAGTGACCTAAAAGATGATCTTTTCACTTATTTATTTACGCGCCCCCAGATGCTTTTTCCTGCGTCTTTTTCGCAGAATGGACATGCACTTTAGGGCATGCCTCCCAGGGAAAGGAACCCCTAACAGAACTATTCTCCCTGGAAGATGTTTCTTACTAACCATGTAATATAACATAACTAGTCGGGCACTTGTCTATTCACGCACTAATGACCCCTACGCCCGGTCTCCATGCATTCCCCGGTTCTTATATAACCGCATGGGAATTCGGACACACTCCGGACCGTCAGGTCCCGAGGCTGAAGCGAAAAGGTCGGCCAGGACAAACGATCTACAATCCGGCTAGAAAGCATTATATATGTCAATTCAATTACATAGTCATTCTGATTGATTGTATTCCTCTTCAATACCATCTAAAGGTTGTCTAATTTACAGTCCTGCTGGGAATACTTTGCGGCCAATTCTACTTGGCCGTATACTAAGCTTACAGGGATCTCCTTCCCATCGGACCCCATAGGACCGACCTCGGCCATGTGGTAGGGGTCAGCCTTTGTGTACCGCGTCTTCACCATGGCCCAGGCCTCCCAAGCACCTTGACGGCAGGCCGATATCTTCCACAATCGGAAGCTCCGCTGTGCTCCCTTTAGCTTCTTTGCAAGCTCTCCAAGACCTTCGGGCATGGAGACGGATGGCCACAAGGCATGGGCGACGCCTTGCATCGCCTGCCGAACTCGCTCGAGCAGTTGTGAGAGCTCGGGAAGAAGGTCACCCATAGAACCGGGCATCTCCTCTGCAGGACGACCTGTTAGCACACCTATAGGCATTACTCTGTTAGTCGACTTCCCCACCGAACTCTTTTTTTTCAAAGGCTCGTTCAAGCACTTACTAAATATGTCGCGTCGAAGCCGCAGATTCTCCTTAACGGAGTTTGACAACTGGGCATGAACATCTTTCAGTTTGACGCCCAGCTTGGTGTTGGCGCCTTGGAGATCATTCTTCTCCCGCCTCACCTTTATCAGCACCTTCTCACCAGCCTTCAGCTGGCGTAGGACTTGTTGCCTTTCCGGATCCAATCCGGCGCCATCTGCAATTTCATTTGTCAGATTCGCACCCATGCCGCGCTTCGCAAAATACTTATCTTTCGAAGTGTATATTACCAGAGAGGGTCTCCTTGGGCTCCCCTGTCGCGGCTAGTGCGGCCTCAAGTTGGGCTTTGCACTCTTCCAGCTCCTGGGACAGTAGGGAATTCTTTTCTGTAAGAACCTTCATAACAAATGATCTTTAAATCAGTTATTCTAACTGTTTCAAGTCTCCGGGGCTACTGGTATATATATATATATAATTACCAAAATTTTGTTACCTGTATGTCTTTTACATATTGCTCCATGGCTCTGGCTAGACCATTTTGAGCGGGACGGAGGTGCGCATCTCCCGAATTGAAGGCATCTAATGCCTCTTGTGAGAAACAAGCATCGCGAAGAATTGTCCGGCGACGCCTGTGGCTCATGGCACTCTCCACCTCAGAATTGGTGGCAGACAACCTGTCCACATCCTCTGTCGGAGGAGCGTCCGTTGCGCGCCTTGTGTTCGCCTCCGCCTCCAGACCAGGCTTTGGAGCCTGGCCAGTGGAGGCGCGATTGGCAGCCTCTCCGAATATAGTCCGGCGTGGTCTCTTTGTCCTGAAGAGAGCACGAGTGTTAATATTCCTTGAAGGTATAATACCTGGGATAAGGGGGCACGCCATACCTTTGCGCTGACGCCTCGGTCTGGACTACACCTCTTTTTCTCCCACGGGGCCCTGTGGCCCCTCGTTGGCTTGTGACCGCAGGTTCGGCCTCCCGTCTCACCGGCATTAGCCCTGGGTAATCGATCGTAATGGCAACCAAGGCATTGTCCTTGCTCATTTGATGGTACACTCCATCAATCAGCTCCACAGATAAGTCCGGATCCTCTTGGGAGACCGGGTCGAGGGACCGTCCTAGATCCTCGGGTTGTGGAGGAGGGCTGTTTATTTCTTTAACAGCCTGGCGCAGTTCCTGCGTTGAAGTCGTTAGACTAAATATTTATAAAATGGATGGGCGAGTGAATGTGACCACTTACCCAGCTTGGGGGATTGTACATAGAAAATCCACCCTGCGGGTCGACGCGGAGAAATTCCTCTTCTTCTCCCTTGTACAAAGCGGACAAGGTCTTTGTTAGAGCCTCGGCCGAATCCAGCCCTTTACGGCCGTAGCGGGTGGCGTCGTCCTCCCCGTTGAAGTCCCACATGGGGTGGCCTCTATACTGTAGCGGCTGCACCCCTCGCATGATGCATGTGGCCATGACCTTGATCATGGTCAGTCCGGAATGAGCTAACAATCTTATCCGGCCCATTAGGTAAATAACATCCTTGTCGCTTTCCCTCTGAGGGCTCCGTGGATGCCAACTTAGGCGCTTCTTCAGTGGAGCACCGTCGAACTCAGGAAGGCTGATCCGAACAGGATCCGGCAGCGGGACGCCTTCTTTGGGGTTCCGGATAGGTATCCGGTCCCGGTGATGCGCCATACTTCGGCTCCACCCACTTGATATATTGACCCCTTCTTAGAACGGGGCACCAGGCAGAACAGCTCTTTCCACAGCCCGAAATGAGCCTGAACACCCAAAAATAGCTCGTAGAGGGCTACAAAGCCCGCGATATGCAATACTGAGGCAGGCGTGAGATGATGTAGTTGGAGGCCGTAGAACTCCAGCAGCCCCCGGAGAAACGGGTGGATGGGAAATCCGAGCCCCCTTATTAAGTAAGGGACAAGGCACACCCGCTCTCGTTTGGAGGGATTAGGGGCATTCTCTTCCTGCTCTCCGCCGTTGTAGACGGTAAGACCGGCTCGAACCGGGACCATATAGGCCGGGGGGAGAAATCCCTTGGTCTGGAACGTCGCTAGCTCGCTATGCGGGATGGAGCACCTCTCCCAATATCCGGGCTTAGGGCTGGAAGGGCGAGAGGAGGAGTTGCGACGGCTGGCCATGATGGAATGGACCTTTGTCGGCTGCGCTTTGATGAACACTCACGGAGGGGAGAAGGTGCGGTTTGGATCTAAATCCTCGTCCCCTTAAATGGGCGGCTCATTTACGCGGCTAGGGGTGTGAATGTAAAAACACCCTGACTTTTCATACAAAAAAACCGGACTTTATTCAGCAGGTACACGGAATTTGGAGGAGAACCCGCCTTGCAATGCCGAAGACAATCTGCGCGCCGGACTCATCGTCATTGAAGCCTGGTTCGGGGGCTACTAAGGGAGTCCTGGATTAGGGGGTGTTTGGATAGCCGAACTATACCTTCAGCCGGACTCCTGGACTATGAAGATACAAGATTGAAGACTTTGTCCCGTGTCCGGAAGGGACTTTCCTTGGCGTGGAAGGCAAGCTTGGCGATGCGGATATTCAAGATCTCCTACCATTGTAACCGATTCTATGTAACCCTAACCCTCTCCGGTGTCTATATAAACCGGAGGGTTTTAGTCCGTAGGACAACATACACGTCAACAATCACACCATAGGCTAGCTTCTAGGGTTTAGCCTCTCTGATCTCGTGGTAGATCAACTCTTGTACTACCCATATCATCAATATTAATCAAGCAGGACGTAGGGTTTTACCTCCATCGAGAGGGCCCGAACCTGGGTAAAACTTCGTGTCCCTTGCCTCCTGTTACCATCCGGCCTAGATGCATAGTTCGGGACCCCCTACCCGAGATCCGCCGGTTTTGACACCGACACCTGGCCCGGGACCGTTTGTGCCTTTTGGCTCATGTATATGATAGTGTCCCTAGCATCCATATGACAGAGAACCCGGGCCAACATGACTAGTCGTGAACCCAAAGTGGCACTAACTTACAGGGACAGGCATACATGAATCAACCTCGAGCATGTCGGTCAACAGCGTATGAATCCGGGTTGTAGCAACTGGGCTAACAGGACTTCGGGAACCCGGGCTGTAGTAGGCTAACAGGACTCCGGATGTCTCCACGTGACATTTCCCCGAAGGGACAGACACAGGAAAGAAGTGAATCACATGTCGGCCAGTCTAAGTGTTTCGGAGCAGTAGTGCTGGGCTAGGAGGACTCCGGTAAATCGGGCTGTAGCGGACTACCAAGGCTCGGTGGAAGCACTAGACTACATTTCCCCATAAGAGAGGCTACCAAGGATAAACAACTAGATTGTCGGATCCCACACATAGCAATACACATTACACATACGCATAACATGCAAGTATGTGTTGTACAACATGGCATCACAACATAACTCAAACTCATATATATATATATATATATATATATATATATATATAAAGGCCCGGAAGAGCCACAAAGCATTCAATACAAATAGGGGTGTCATGACCCATCATTCAGAGCATACAAGCAACGGATGCATTACATGCCTGAGTACATACAACTACAAAAGAAAAAGGCTGAGAAGCCTGACTATCTACAAGACCCTCCCAAGGGTACAAGATCGTAGCTGGGATACAGGCTACTCGTCGAACTAGTGTAACCAACTGCAAAACATAAATAAGGAAACGTGAGTACGAAGGTACTCAGCAAGTCTTACATCAGAACTATCTACATATGCAACTTTATCAACAAAGGGGGGTGGTTGAGTTTTAACAGCAGCAAGCCAGCTTTGACTCAGTGGCTAACCTATACTACGAGTATCAGAAACTTCTTTGAGGTGAGAAGACGCACACGAGTCCACATATTCACCATATCAAAACTCCACTATGGATCCGTTCCCGTCTCCCTACGAGAAGGCCATCCATAGCACTCACGCTTATCTTGCGTATTTTAGAGTATCCACTTCAAGTTGTCTATGTACTACATAAGTCCTCCAAGTTTCCATATCCGAGGAAAACGGCTATTCGAATAGATAATGTTAACCTTGCAGGGGTGTACTTCTTCACACACGCTCTCGCCACTTATCGCCCTGTACACGTCATGTACCTCAGCAACCTTCAAGCGGAAGCCGGGTGAGGGTGTTGGCCACGACCCGACTAACCAGATAAGTCTCTCGTCCAGGTTTGTCGCATATTCGAGTTCCATCCTCAAGGAGTTCCGGCCAAAGTCTCCAGTACGGCCCCAAACAATGTGTGCAGTGTTCCCAAGCCCACCATCCGGGTGCCACTTGGTACACCGTGCCACTGTGCCTAGTCTGTCCCAAGCCCGTCCCGTCGGACACCACCTGGTAGACAACTAGCACTACCTACAAACGCCAAAAACTAGTTGCAACTCCTGGACAGAGATCAAGTAGATTAATAAGCCGAGAAGGGCCGGATAACCGGAACCCAATGTGTGGTAGTAACTGGACTTGGATAACATACACAGAACTCAGTGCTTAGGGACGGTTCCAATGAGACAACTGCTACGTCTTGAGCTTGCGTTGGTTTTCCCCGAAGAGGAAGGGATGATGCAGCAAAGTAGCGTAAGTATTTCCCTCAGTTTTTGAGAACCAAGGAATCAATCTAGTAGGAGGCCACGCTCAAGTCCCTCGTACCTGCACAAAACGATAGCTACTCGCAACCAACGCGATTAGGGGTTGTCAAGCCCTTCACGGTCACTTACGAGAGTGAGATCTGATAGATAGAATATTTTTGGTATTTTTTGATATAAAGATGCAAAGTAAAAGTAAAGGCAAAGTAAATAGCAAAACGATATTAAAGTGATGGAGATTGATATGATGAGAATAGACCCGGGGGCCATAGGTTTCACTAGTGGCTTCTCTCAAGAGCATAAGTATTCTACGGTGGGTGAACAAATTACTCTTGAGCAATTGATAGAATTGTGCATAATTATGAGAATATCTAGGCATGATCATGTATATAGGCATCACGTCCGTGACAAGTAGATCGAAACGATTCTGCATCTACTACTATTACTCCACTCATCGACCGCTATCCAGCATGCATCTAGAGTATTAAGTTAAAAACAGAGTAACGCCTTAAGTAAGATGACATGATGCAGGGAGATAAATTCATGCAATATGAAATAAACCCCATCTTGTTATCCTCGATGGCAACAATACAATACGTGCCTTGCTGCCCCTTTTGTCACTGGGTAAGGAATCCGCAAGATCGAACCCAAAGCTAAGCACTTCTCCCATGGCAAGAACTACCAATCTAGTTGGCCAAACCAAACGGATAATTCGAAGAGACTTGCAAAGATAACCAATCATACATAAAAGAATTCAGAGAAGATTCAAATATTATTCATAGATAGACTTGATCATAAACCCACAATTCATCGATCTCAACAAACACACCGCAAAAAGAAGATTACATTGAATAGATCTCCACGAGAGAGGGGGAGAACTTTGTATTGAGATTCAAAGAGAGAGAAGAAGCCATCTAGCTACTAACTATGGACCTGAAGGTCTAAGGTAAACTACTCACACTGCATCGGAGAGGCTATGATGATGTAGAAGCCCTCCGTGATGACGGCCGTCTTCCGGCGGAGCTCCGGAACAGGCCCCAAGATGGGATCTCGTGGATATAGAAAGTTGCGGCGGTGGAATTAGGTTTTTGGCTCCTGTTCTGATCGTTTGGGGGTACGTGTGTATATATAGGAGGAAGAAGTACGCCGGAGGAGGAACGAGGGGCCCACGAGGCAGGGGGCGCGCCCTAGGGGGGGCGCCCCCACCCTCGTGACCGCCTCTTTTGTTCCTTGGAGAAGGGTCCAAGTCTCCTGGATCACGTTCGGTGAGAAAATCACGTTCCCAAAGATTTTATTCCGTCTGGACTCCGTTTGATATTCCGTTTCTTCGAAACACTAAAATAGGCAAAAAAAACAACAATTCTGGGCTGGGCCTCCGGTTAATAGGTTAGTCCCAAAAATAATATAAAAGTGGAAAATAAAGCCCAATATAGTCCAAAACAGTAGATAATATAGCATGGAGCAATCAAAAATTATAGATACGTTGGAGACGTATCAGGCATCCCCAAGCTTAATTCCTGCTCGTCCTCGAGTAGGTAAATGATAAAAAAGAATTTTTGATGCGGAGTGCTACTTGGCATAATTTCAATGCAAATCTTCTTAATTGTGGTATGAATATTCAGATTAGAAAGATTCAAGACAAAGGTTTATATTGACATAGAAAATAATAATACTTCAAGCATACTAACAAAGCAATTATGTCTTCTCAAAATAACATGGCTAAAGAAAGTTATCCCTACAAAATCATATAGTCTGGCTATGCTCCATCTTCCCCACACAAAGTATTTAAATCATGCACAACCCCGATGACAAGCCAAGCAATTGTTTCATACTCTAACTTTTTCAAAACTTTTCAATCTTCACGCAATACATGAGCGTGAGCCATGGATATAGCACTATAGGTGGAATAGAATGGTGGTTGTGGAGAAGACAAAAAGGGAGAAGATAGTCTCACATCAACTAGGCGTATCAACGGGCTATGGAGATGCCCATTAATAGATATCAATGTGAGTGAGTAGGGATTGCCATGCAACGGATGCACTAGAGCTATAAATATATGAAAGCTCAACAAAGGAAACTAGTGGGTGTGCATCCAACTTGCTTGCTCATGAAGACCTAGGGCAATTTGAGGAAGACCATCATTGGAATATACAAGCCAAATTCTATATGAAAGATTCCCACTAGTGTATGAAAGTGATAACATGAGAGACTCTCTACTATGAAGATCATGGTGCTACTTTGAAGCACAAGTGTGGTGAAAGGATAGTAACATTGTCCCTTCTCTCTCTTTCTCTCATTTTTTTATATAATATTTTTTATTTTTTATGGCCTTTCTCTTTTTTTATTTGGGCTTCTTTGGCCTCTTTTTTTCGTCCGGAGTCTCATGCCGGCTTGTGGGGGAATCATAGTCTCCATCATTCTTTCCTCACTGGGACAATGCTCTAATAATGATGATCATCACACTTTTATTTTTCTTACAACTCAACAATTACAACTCGATACTTAGAACAAAATATGACTCTATGTGAATGCATCCGGCGGTGTACCGGGATATGCAATATGACAATGATGAATGTGTCATGATGAACTAGATGGTGGAAAGTTGCATGGCAATATATCTCGGAATGGCTATGGAAATGCCATAATAGGTAGGTATGGTGGCTGTTTTGAGGAAGGTATATGGTAGGTGTATGATACCGGCGAAAGTTGCGCGGTATTAGAGAGGCTAGCAAGGGTGGAAGGGTGAGAGTGCGTATAATCCATGGACTCAACATTAGTCATAAAGAACTCATATACTTATTGCAAAAATTTAGAAGCTATCAAAGCAAAGTACTACGCGCATGCTCCTAGGGGGATAGATTGGTAGGAAAAGACCATCGCTCGTCCCCGACCGCCACTCATAAGGAAGACAATCAATAAATAAATCATGCTCCGACTTCATCACATAATGGTTCACCATACGTGCATGCTACGGGAATCACAAACTTCAACACAAGTATTCTTTAAATTCACAACTACTCAACTAGCATGACTTTAATATTATCACCTCCATATCTCAAAACAATTATCATGCTTCAATCTTTTCTTAGTATTCAACACACTCAAAAGAAAGTTTCACAAATTTTGAATACCAAGCATATTATTATTAGGCAAATTACCATGCTATTTAAGAGAATCTCAAATTAATTTAAGTGAAGCATGAGAGATCAATAGTTTCTTTAAAAAGAATCCACCACCGTGCTCTAAAAGATCTAAGTGAAGCACATAGAGCAAAATTATATAACTCGAAGGATATAAGTGAAGCACACAGAGTAAAATTATCTAGCTCAAAATATATAAGTGAAGCACACAGAGCAAAATTATCTAGCTCAAAAGATATAAGTGAATCACATAGAGCAAAATTATCTAGCTCAAAAGATATAAGTGAAGCACATAGAGTATTCTATCAAATTTTAATTCATGTATGGCTCTCTCAAAAGGTGTGTACAGCAAGGATGATTGTGGTATACTAGCAAACAAAGACACAAATAATACAAGACGCTCCAAGCAAAAAAACATATCATGTTGGTGAATAAAAATATAGCTCCAAGTAAATTACCGATGGAAGTGGACGAAAAGAGGGGATGCCTTTCGGGGAATCCCCAAGCTTTGGCTTTTAGGTGTCCTTAGATTATCTTGGGGGTGCCATGGGCATCCCCAAGCTTAGGCTCTTTCCACTCCTTGTTCCATGATCCATCAAAATAATTCACCCAAAACTTGAAAACTTCACAACACAAAACTCAAAATAGAAAACTCGTGATCTCTGTTAGCGAAAGAAAACAAAAGACCACTTCAAGGTACTGTAATGAACTCATTATTTATTTATATTGGTGTTAAACCTACTGTATTCCAACTTCTCTATGGATTATAAACTATTTTACTAGCCATAGATTCATCAAAATAAGCAAACAACACACGAAAAACAGAATCTGTCAAAAACAGAACAGTCTGTAGTAATCTGTAGCTAGCACAAGATCAGTAACCCCAAAAATTCTAAAATAAATTGCTTGACGTGAGTAATTTATATATTAATCATCTTCAAAAATAATTAACTAAATAGCACTCTTCAAATAAAAATGACAGAAGTTCTCATGAGCGCTAAAGTTTCTGTTTTTTACAGAAAGTTCAACAAGACTTTCCCCAAGTCTTCCCAATGGTTCTACTTGGCACAAACACTAATTAAACACAAAAAACACAAACAAAACAGAGGCTAAATAATTTATTTATTAAATATTAGCAAGTATAAATATTGGGTTGTCTCCCAACAAGCTCTTTTCTTTAAAGCCTTATAGCTAGGCATTGATAATTTTAATGATGCTCACATGGAAGATTAGAATTGAAGCACAAAAGGAGCATCATAAAGCATGTGACAAACACATCTAAGTCTAACATACTTCCTATGCATAGGCATCTTATAGGCAAACAAATTATCAAGGCAAGCAAAAACTAGCATATGCAAGGAAGAGGAAAGAAACAATAGCAATCTCAACATAACGAGAGGTAATTTAGTAACATGAAAATTTCTACAACCATATTTTCCTCTCTCATAGTAATTACATGTAGGATCATAAGCAAATTCAACAATACAGATATCACATAAAATATTCTCAACATGATCCACATGCATGCAAGGTTGGCACTTTTCCGAAATAGTGGGATTAACATTAACTAAAGGCATGACCTTCCCAAACACACTTTTATCAAAAACTTCACTAAATATGTGGGATTAACATTAACTAAAGTCATTAACATTCTCTAAATATGTGGGTTCTAAAGTTGACATTCTTCCAAACCCACTTTCAATATTATTGAAAACATTATAATCAATCTCATATTCATCATGGAGTTTAAATAAATTTTCAAGATCAAAAGAAGAATCACCCCAATCATAATCATTGCAACAAGTAGTAGACATAGCAAAACTAGAATCCCCAAGCTTAGGGTTTTGCATCTTATTAGCACAATTGACATCAAGAGAATTTCTAATAAAATCATTGCAATAATGCTTTTTATTCAAAGATCTATCATGAGTCACTTCATAAAGCACTTCATCATGATTTTCAGATTTACGGACTTCAGGCAAAAGCTTATCAAGATAATCTAGTGCATCCAAATCACTAGGAATTGGTTCATCATAATTGGATCCCTTAAAAAGATTGGCAAACGGATGAGGATCCATAGATATTAGCTTCTCTATTTAGTAATAAATAAATGACTATTCCAACCATACGAGCAAACAAAAAGCAAGGGGGCAAAAAGAGGCAAATAGAGAGGGAGGATAGAGAGAGAGAGGACGAATAAAACGGCAAGGGTGAAGTGGGGGAGAGGAAAATGAGAGGCAAATGGAAAATAATGTAATGTGAGAGATAGGGATTGTGATGGGTACTTGGTATATTGACTTTTTGCGTAGACTCCCCGGCATCGGCGCCAGAAATCCTTCTTGCTACGTCTTGAACTTGTGTTGGTTTTCCCCGAAGAGAAAGGGATGATGCAGCTGAGTAGCATAAGTATTTCCATCCGTTTTTGAGAACCAAGGTATCAATCCAGTAGGAGGCCACGTTCAAGTCCCTCGTACCTGCACAAAACGATATCTACTCGCAACCAACACGATTAGGGGTTGCCAAGCCCTTCATGATCACTTATGAGAGTGAGATCTGATAGATAGAATATTTTTGGTATTTTTTGATATAAAGATGCAAAGTAAAAGTAAAGGCAAAGTAAATAGCAAAACAATATTAAAGTGATGGAGATTGATATGATGAGAATAGACCCTGGGCCATAGGTTTCACTAGTGGCTTCTCTCAAGAGCATAAGTATTCTACGGTGGGTGAACAAATTACTGTTGAGCAATTAATAGAGTTGTGCATAATTATGAGAATATCTAGGCATGATCATGTATATAGGCATCACATCCGTGACAAGTAGATCGAAACGATTTTGCATCTACTACTATTACTCCACTCATCGACCGCTATCCAGCATGCATCTAGAGTATTAAGTTAAAAACAGAGTAACGCCTTAAGCAAGATGACATGATGTAGAGAGATAAATTCATGCAATATGAAATAAACCCCATCTTGTTATCCTCGATGGCAACGATACAATACGTGCCTTGCTGCCCCTTCTGTCACTAGGTAAGGAATGCGCAAGATCGAACCCAAAGCTAAGCACTTCTCCCATGGCAAGAACTACCAATCTAGTTGGCCAAACCAAACGGATAATTCGAAGAGACTTGCAAAGATAACCAATCATACATAAAAGAATTCAGAGAAGATTCAAATATTATTCATAGATAGACTTGATCACAAACCCACAATTCATCGGTCTCAACAAACACACTGCAAAAATAAGATTACATCGAATAGATCTCCATGAGAGAGGGGGAGAACTTTGTATTGAGATTCAAAGAGAGAGAAGAAGCCATCTAGCTACTAACTGTGGACCCGAAGGTCTGAGGTAAACTACTCACACTTCATCGGAGAGGCTATGATGATGTAGAAGCCCTCCGTGATGACGGCCCTCTTCCGGTGGAGCTCCAGAACAGGCCCCAAGATGGGATCTCGTGGATACAGAAAGTTGCGGCGGTGGAATTAGGTTTTTGGCTCCTGTTCTGATCGTTTGGGGTACGTGTGTATATATAGGAGGAAGAAGTACGTCGGAGGAGCAACGAGGGGCCCACGAGGCATGGGGCGCACCCTAGGGGGGGCGCCCCCCACCCTCGTGACCGCCTCTTTTGTTCCTTGGAGCAGGGTCCAAGTCTCTTGGATCACGTTCGGTGAGAAAATCACATTCCCAAAGATTTTATTCCGTTTGGACTCCGTTTGATATTCCGTTTCTTCGAAACACTGAAATAGGCAAAAAAACAGCAATTCTGGGCTGGGCCTCCGGTTAATAGGTTAATCCCCAAAATAATATAAAAGTGGAAAATAAAGCCCAATATAGTCCAAAATAGTAGATAATATAGCATGGAGCAATCAAAAATTATAGATACGTTGGAGACGTATCAACAACCCACCATGTACTCCTACATGGCCTCTCATCGCTACCTTTTCCAAAACGTGTTCACACACCTAGCCTTTATCGGTAGGACATGTTCACCACTCCAATTCATTCCCGATGAATCAGACCTGACACAACTCTAAGCATAGCTGGCATAAAGGAAACAAGCATGGATGATTAGGCACATCAAGGCTCAAGCAGCTCCTACTCATGCTAGAGGGTTTCAACTATTTATTGTGGCAATGACAGGTCATGCAGAGGAATGGGTTCAACTACCGCAGCAGAAAGTAGCAGTTGAATCGTTGTTGTCCTAATGCAGTATAAGGAGCAGGACCGAGAGAGTGGGATTTATCGAAATGCTCAAGGGGGGTTGCTTGCATGATAGATCAACAAAGGGGCACTGCTCCTTGGACAGGTACTCGGGAACACCTTCTGGAGTGGAACCTATCGAGAAGAAACGGTGCCGGCAATCAATACACAAACAAATGCAACAATATGACGCATGAACATGACATGTGCAAATGGTAGTGTTTGGGCTAATGCAGGATGCTACCAAGTTGGTTGAATCCCATTTGAATCAAAGATTCAAATGGAATTCAAAATGAAGCATTTAACATGCCCATATTATGTTTTCACTTATACAGCATGTATAAGTTGGTTTTTCATGCATGTAACTGGCATAAATGGATTCCTTGCATTTTTCTGATCATTTTTCATATATAAATTATTTCATTCTGAGCTACGGTTGAATTTCTATGGATTTTAGAAGTTTATATCATTTTCTGGATTTTCCAAATTTGTTTTAATAACAGAAAATGAATAACTGCGTCAGCACTATGTCAGCATGATGTAAGCGAGTCAACGGGGCTGACTAGGTCAAACCTGACCAGTGGGTCCCACTGGTTAGTGACCCAGTCAACTAACTAAGTTAGTTAGTCCTAACTAACTGGGCAGGGCCCACTAGTCAGTGACTGAAATAACTAACCTAACTAGTTAATTAGTGCTAACTAGAGTAGTTAGTCGGGCGGGGCGCGCAAGTCAGTGAGAGAGAGATGGGGAGGTCAAACCGGGCAGTGGGGTCAACCCACGCCTGTCAACGATCAGCGGTCGCCGGCGTTTAGCCGCCGGCTAGTCCAGACGTGGCGGTGCGCTGCGGGTTTTGCCTGTAGGGGGCCATTTGGCGCGCGGAGCGCAGCTACGGGATGCGGACGCTCGTCCGCATCCAACCGTGGTGGTGGCGCGGCCGGGGAGTGGCCGAAGTGGCGCCGGCGACGACGAGTGCGGCGGCCGGAGTTCGGGCGTGCTCGGGTTGGAGATAGGGGCACGTGGGGAGGAGCTGATGGTGGCTACATGCTCCTGGGGAGGTGAGGAGAACGTTGACGCATGCGGGAGCGGCTGGTTCAGGCCCTGGCCATGGTGGCGCCATGGACGGCGGCACGGAGCTCTCGGCTCCGGTGGCAGAGGCGGCTAGAGGACGTGCGGGGCAACGGGAAAAGAGGCGAACGGCGGAGGAGCTCACAGTGGACTCGCTGAGCAGGCCAGTCGGTCGGGGAGGCGCTGAAGATGGCAAATCGGAGTCGGCAGTCGGCGACGTCCGAAGTTGAAGACGATGGTGATGACGACGCTATGGCACGCCCCGGCTTGCTTGGCTCGGTGGAGATGACGAAGACGATGTCGCGGAGCTCCTGGGCATGTACAGGGGGCGAGGGGGAGGCAGTGGCCGCGGTGGTGCTTGTTGGCGGCGACGGTGGTGCTCGACCGTGTGAGAGAGAGTGAGAGCAGAGGAGGGGAGAAGCACGGAAGAGTGAGAGAGAGCTGGGGGTGCGTGGCGACGCTGCAGGGGTCGCGGAGCAAGCAGGGAAGCAGGAGGTGGCCGGGCGCGTGGCCGCATGCGGCGAGCACGTGCTCGGCGTCCTCCTGGCGCGGTGGAGACGGCGACTAGCAGGGCCAGCTGGCTGGGCCGGCTAGCTGGGCCACACAGTGCCAGGCCTCAGGTAAGTGGCCCAGGTAAGTTTTCCCATTTTTTTGTTTTCTTTTATATTTTGACATTTGTTTTTGACTTAAAAAATAATACTAGCACAACTATAAAAATGTTGAGATTCCTTGTGACCACTGGTTATAATATACCAGAGGCCCTCACCAATTTCCAACATTTTTGGAGCCTTTAAAATATTTATATTATTTTAAACAGCTCCAATTCAAATACATATGGGTTCATTCAAAAATCCAAAATGTTTAGCAAAAATGTGCATCACCTCTGGTTGTTGTTTGCAACATTTTCCACAGACCATGAACATTTTTGAAGAGCAATTTGGGTTCATTGAAATTCCATTTTTAATTTGAATCTATTTGAATTTGCTTTGGTGCTAGGGTTTGAAACATTCCCCATTTCAATTTCATTTGAAACTTAAACATGATGCACAAAGCAAGCCTGAATCATACCAGAACTAGGGACGTGACAAATCTTCTCTTCCCTTATTAATTCTTTCATGAGTTGCATCATTGACTAACGCTATGTTTGTCAATCTCTAATAAAATTTTCTACTTATACTTTTCCTTATGTGGTGCCATCACCTACCATAGGATTAGTATATAATCTTATTGATTTATTCCCTTTCTTTTATTTGTTTCCTTTCTTATTTCTTTTCTTTTATTTGCAACGTGAAAGTAAAGAAAGCAAAAACTCATACTAAACTTTATTATATAACATGCACATGATTACAAGGATAGATCACTAAGAAAACTCACAAAGAAGAAAGGATCAAACTAAACTTTTATTCATCTAAAGCAAAAGGATCGAACTAAAATAAGTAAAAGCAAAAAGATAGTGGGATGATACGATACCGGTGCACCTCCCCCAAGCTTGACGGAAGCCAAGGGGAGTGCCCATACCCGATACTCAATTTTCTTTTGGTGGTGAAGAAGATGGTGGTAGTGGTGACAATTGTTCCTTCATCTTTTTCATATTGTAGTTGAGGAGAGCAATTTCCTCTTTTAAATCATTGACCTCCAACTCCACCTTCAAGATCTTGTCACATAAATCTCCTTTGCTTTTCTGCCGAAAACAAGAAGGAATAGATCCATTATTAGATTGGTTAGTTCTCTTAGGAAGACTGGACTTCTTGAACTCTACATGCATATCCCAAGGTTGAGTTAGAGGAACATCCTCCTCCTTCGAGCTTGAATCATCAACCCTTATCAAGTGAGCATCCTCCTCGTCATCTGTAGTTCGGCCATAAGGAGATAGGTCCCCTAGGTCTTTGGGTCAGCAATGAGATGTGAGACATAGCTCTCACCGTCAGAGTCTTGGGAAGACATATTTCAGGTCTACGCAGAAAACAGCAAGAAAAGAGAACACAGGATTTCTCCGCGATACGGTGATCAACAGGTTCGGGAAGTATATATAGATTTTTTTTATCTTGGAGGACAAGCATATGGTAGAAAAACGGAGTACGGAAGGTGTCCCAGGTGGGCACAACCCACCTAGGCGTGTCAGGCTTGCCTGGCGTGCCCTGGTGTCTTGTGCCCACCAGGGGACGCTTCCTGGAAGTTTCTTTATTCCAAAAATTCCTAAATATTCCAAAACTGATAAAAAATATTTTTTCGGATTTTTTGGGGTCTATTTACTTACCGTATCATGTGCCTCCTTATTTTCACGATTTTGGAGTGTTCCGGAAGGACTCTTTCATGTGTTCTTCCGGTGTCATAGTTTGGATAATATTACTTTCAACATTAATAGGCGTACCAGAGATATAATGATGTATTCGTTGCCCATTGACAACCTTTGGGTTAGTACCTTCGGAATTGTTTATTTTGATGGCTCCAGACCAGTAAACCTCCTCGATGACGTATGGGCCTTCCCATTTTGAGAGGAGCTTTCCTGCAAAGAATTTAAAACGAGATTTTTACAAAAGAACATATTCTCCGACCTTAAACTCACGCCTTTGAATTCTTTTGTCATGCCATCTTTTTACATTTTCTTAAATAATTTTGCATTTTCATAAGCTTGGATTCTCCTCATCTAATGAGCTAATATCAAATAACCACTTTTCACCAGCAAGTTTGAAATCATAGTTGAGCTCTTTGATTGCCCAATATGCTTTATGTTCTAACTCAAGAGGCAAATGACAAGCTTTTCCATCAACCATTTTATAAGGAGACATACCCATAGGATTTTTATATGCTGTTCTGCAAGCCCAAAGTGCATCATCTAATTTCTTAGACCAATTCTTCCTGGACCTATTAACAGTCTTTTGCAAAAGTTAATTTTATTTCTCTATTGCTAAGTTCAACTTGACCACTAGACTAAGGATCATATGGTGATGCAATTCTATGGTTAACATCATACTTGGCAAGCATTTTATAGAAAGCACCATGAATAAAGTGTGAACCACCATTAGTCATTAAATATCTAGGGACTCCAAACCTTGGGAAAATAACTTCCTTAAGCATTTTAATAGAGGTGTTGTGATCAACACTACTAGTTGAAATAGCTTCTACCCATTTAGTAACATAATCAACAGCAACCAAAATATGAGTATACCCATTAGAGGAAGGAAAAGGTCCCATGTAATCAAATCCCCAAACATCAAATGGTTCAACAACAAGTGAATAATTCATAGGCATTTCTTGACGCTTACCGATATTACCTATTCTTTGACATTCTTCACAGGATAAGACAAACTTACGGGCATCCTTGAAGAGAGGAGGCCAATAAAATCCAGATTGCAATACCTTCTGAGCAGTTCTATCTCCAGCATGATGCCCTCCATAAGCTTCGGAGTGACATTTCCGTAGGATTTGTCCCTGTTCATGCTCATATACACAACGTCTAATAATACCATCTACTCCTTCTTTATAAAGATGTGGGTCATCCCAAAAGTAATGTCTTAAATCATAGAAGAATTTTTTTTATTTTGTTGGTATGTAAAGATAGGTGGTAAATATTTAGCAACAATGTAATTAGTCAGCATACCAAGGAGTACCATGAGAAACATTTATTGCAGCTAACTGCTCATCAGGAAAACTATCATCAATAGGTAGTGGGTCATCAAGCACATTTTCAAGCCTAGATAAAATATCAACTACTGGGTTCTCAGCTCCTTTTCTATCAATGATATGTAGATCAAATTCTTGTAACAAGAGAACCCATCGAATAAGTCTAGGCTTATCATCTTTCTTTTCCATAAGATATTTAATAGCAGCATGGTCTATGCGAATAGTTACTTTGGAATCAACAATATAAGGTCTAAACTTGTCACAAGCAAACACCACTACTAAGAATTCTTTTTCAGTAGTAGCATAATTTCTTTGAGCACTGCCTAGAGTTTTACTAGCATAATGAATAACATTAAGTTGCTTACCAACTCTTTGTCCTACAACACCAACAGCATAATCACTAGCATCACACATAATTTCAAAAGGCAAATTCCAATCAGGTGGTTGAACAATAGGTGCAGTAATTAAGGCTTTCTTAAGTGTTTCAAAGGCTTCTAAACAATAATCGTCAAAAACAAAAGGAATATCCTTCTGCAAGAGACTAGTAAGAGGCCTGGAAATTTTTGAAAAGTCTTTGATAAATCTCCTAAGAAACTATGAATACCTTTTATATCTTTAGGACATGGCATTTTCTCAATTGCATCAACCTCAGCTTGATCCACTTCAATACCTCTTTCAGAAATTTTATGACCCAAGACAATGCCTTCATTAACCATAAAGTGGCACTTTTCCCAATTCAAGACAAGATTTCTTTGTTCACATCTCTGCAAAACTCGATCAAGATCGCTTAAACAATCATCAAAAGACTTCCCATAAACAAAAAAGTCATCCATTAAAACCTCAACAATATTTTCACAAAAGTCAGAGAATATAGCAGTCATACATCTTTGAAAGGTAGCAGGTGCATTACATAAACCAAAAGGCATACGTCTATAAGCATAGGTTCCAAAGGGACAAGTAGAAGTGGTATTTTCTTGATCAGGTTGAGAAATAGGTATTTGTGAAAATCCTGAATATCCATCAAGGAAGCAAATGTGTGTGTGCTTAGATAATCTTTCAAGCATTTGATCAATAAAAGGCAAAGGGTAATGATCTTTTCTAGTTGCTTTGTTTAATTTCTAAAATCAATTACCATTCTATAGCCTCTAACAATTCTTTGTGAAATAAGTTCATTCTTATCATTAGGAACAACAGTAATACCTCCTTTCTTAGGAACACAATGAACAAGTCTTACCCATCTACTATCAGCTATGGGATAGATTATACCTTCTTCCAGAAGTTTTAATATTTCCGTTCTTACTACTTCTTTCATCTTCGGATTTAACTGACGTTGGTGATCAACAATGGGTTTAGCATTAGGTTCCATATAAACTTTGTGCTAACATAGAGTGGGACTAATGCCCTTTAAATCATCAAGAGTATATCCAATAGCAGCTCGATGCTTCCTTAGAACTTTCAATAATCTTTCTTCTTCATGTTCTGAAAGGTTAGCACTGATAATAACAGGATATACACTACTAGGGAAAACCTTATACACAGAATCTTAGCAGCAGCGTGGTTTAAAAACAAACGCTACTGCTAATTAGCAGTAGCGAGCTTGAGGAAACCGCGCTACTAATAACCCGATAGTAGTAGCGCGGGTTTTTACCCCTCGCTACTACTAAGTGATTTCCACCGTGCCTCCCGGGACCAGCTGTACTAGTAGCACGGGTTATAAACCCACGCTACTACTAAGTCGATAGTAGTAGCGTGGGTTATATACCCCACGCTACCACCTGCATCTGCTCCCACCCCACCAACCATCCCACGCCATGTCTCAGAAAAAACACTCAACGCCCGATCCAGATCCCCAATCCCGTCTTCGCTCCCACCTCTTCTCCTCCTCTCCCAAGTCCCAACCCGCCATGGAGAGGGAGCCGCCCACGCAGGGCCCCCCTAGCGCCGCCGCCACCTATGGCTCACCCCGCCGCAGGGCGTGGAAGCGGTGCGTCCACTCCGGCCACCACGACAGCGCCACCTGGGGCCACGCCACCACCGCCGACTTCGCGCCCGTGCCCAGGATGTGTCACCTCGTCATGGCCAACTACGCCCCGCCCGACCTCCTCGCTGCGCTGCCCCTCCTCCTCGACCCCTCAAACGTCATGCGCCGCCGCACCTATGCCGACACGGGGGGCCGGGTCACGCCCTACCTCGTCTACCTCGACCACGCACACGCCGACTTCGTGCTCGCACTGCGCGGCCTCAACCTCGGTCGCGAGTCCGACTACGCGCTGCTCCTCGACAACCGCCTCGGCAAGAGTCGCTTCGACGGCGGCTACGTCCACAACGGCCTCCTCCGCGCCGCCGGCTGGGTGCTCGACAGGGAGTGCGACCTGCTCCGGGACCTCCTCGACCAATACCCCGCCTACACGCTCACCTTCACGGGCCACTCCCTCGGCGCCGGTGTCGCCGCCATGCTCGCCATGTTCGTCGTGCTCAACCTCGACAAGCTCGGCAAGGTCGAGAGGGGCCGCACCAGGTGCTACGCCATGGCCCCCGCCCGCTGTATGTCGCTCAACCTCGCCGTTAGATATGCCGATGTCATCAACTCCGTCGTGCTGCAGGTGACTCACTGATGGTCCAATTGATTTGGTTGCTTGCTTGTCTGAATTTGGTGGTTACAAGTTCAGTTGTAGAAGAATTTGGGTTACATGTAGTATGTCTGAATTTGGGTTACATGTAGCTATCAGACTGAATTTTGGTGGATACGTGCTCTGCTTCTGAGTAAGATAAACATTGCATTGTAGAATCTAGTATAATGCATATCTAAATTTTGCTGGGTGCTTCCTTGTTGCTAGAAATTTAGTTGCAGAATTTAGTTACATGCCTATCTGAATTTTGTTGGGTTCTCGCCTGCTGCTAAATTCAGTTATTACAGAAGTTAGTTACATGCATGTCTGAATTTTTGTGAGTGCTTGCTTCCTACTAAAAGTTCAGTTGCATAATTTAGTTACATGTCTATCTGCATTTTGTTGGGTGCTACTTCTGTCAGATAAGAATCTGGTTCAGTTAAAAACTGCACTGTCAAATCTGGACAGCCAGCTTCTATGTGAAAAACGAGTTAGTTATTCTTAGAATTTCGAGTTGCCTCTATATGAAATTTGTAAAGCAAGTTCCAAACTTTCCGTAGAGTATTTATTTGTGTCGTTTGGATGTATGGTTTGAGAGAAGCCATCATTTTAGTTTGTTGTCCCGAAAGTTAGTATCCTGAGCGCATTGTTTTCGTATGCCAGTTTACGGCCTTATAGAGGCTGTTTTAAAAAAGTTTCAATACGAATTTTCTAGAGGGTACTTGTTTACTGCAACAACACAATTAATTAACCAACATACATGCATACTTGGCTTGAGAAAATATGGATGCGTGTGGAAACCTGTGGAAGACAAACTAAATGTAGCCATTAGATATGTTGCTAGGTGCCAAACAGAAGAAATTACTATTTTAGATGTTTGGAGCTGGGGTATCTTACTAGCACCATGTGTAATTGTTTTACAGCACTGACTTAATCATGTTTGTTGCTGCTGCTACGGCATATGGAGAATAATTTAGGCACCATAAGCGAAATATCATTATAAACTTCTAAGATGCGTGATCTTTAGTACTGTAGTACTTGCTCATATCAGATCATCAAATGCGCGATCTTTTGTTCAAAGATGGTTCTCATCGCAGGAATCAATGGGCGCTGGTTGTTGTTATAGTACTAGTCTTAATGCTGCAAGGGGAACTATTTTTACATTCTATCACAGTAATCACACACTAGTACATAGGGATCTATTAGCTTAGCAAAACTGGCATTTTGGCTGAGTATTAAATAGCAAAATGTCCCTTCATTTGTCGCTACTTACTTGTCTAAGCCTGACAATATTATTCATCTAATTGTTGTGTATTATTATCTTGAATACATTTCTCTTTTAATTTATTTTCAATCTTCCAAGCCTGGACATAGTTATTGTATCTTATTATCATCTTTGGAAGTGGTTGGACCCTTCGGCGAACCCTGCGCAAGCAGGAGCTATGTGCAGTGCGCTGCCCTTTTTTATCATCTTGAAAATGTCACCACTACTTGTTTTATTCTCTGTGCACTGTGTTTGCTGGAGACTAACATTCTCTTATTTGACCATGCAGTGATTACCTCTTCAAGCTATTGCTTATTGGAGACTCAGGTGTTGGCAGGTCATGTCTTCTGTTAAGATTTGCAGTAAGAATCTCTATCTCAAGCATGATCCATTTTGCTATCTCTTTCCCGTCTATATATTATGGAAGGTTTCCATGTTAAAATTTAGGTAGTTGATGGATACATCATGGAGTTGACAATTTTGTTTATAGGATGTGTAAGCTAAATCATTATTCACAATTGTTCGAATTTAAATTATTCAACATGAATAGTTCATTATTGGTAGCTAGTACATTTTTCCACAAGATGATGGGTATCCTTATATACTACTCCCTCTGTAAACTAATATAAGAGCGTTTTGAAGATTCATAATAGACTAAAAGAGACAGATAATTGAAGAAAATACCCTACTAGATCTGCACAAGGGCGTGAACTAACAAGTTTTCACTTTCTCAACTAGGTGCAGGGTGATCGACGAGGACTACTGTGGCCAGATGGGAGTCGTGCTCTTCAACTACTCGGAGGCAGACTTCACCGTGAAGCCCCGCGACCGTGTCATAGAGATTATCGTCTAGGTGATTGCGACGCAGGAGGTCCCCGGGGTGGAGGACCTCGACGCCACCATCCGGAAGTCACCGAGGTGGAGGACGACGCCACCGTCCGGAGTTCCTCAAGGTGGAGGACCTCGACGCTTTGTACATACATCTAGAGAAGTGGTCTGGTTAGGTTGGTGGTGAAATGCTAGGGAAGGTACCAACCTTTTGATGATGGTTGTGTGTATCTTCGTGATCTCTTCGAATTGAGATGTTGAATGTTGCATCCATGAACACTGCAAGTGTTAAGATGGTTCTCTGAAATTTATTTTGCACTGGACGTGTCTCTGATCTCCATTCATGAATACTGCATCTATTTTTATTTTTTTAATTCCTAATTTGCTACTAGTAGCATTGGGAAAAAAGTGCCCTACTAGTATTTAGGATACTAGTAGCGCTGGTATTGTAGGCACGCTTCTACTACTTCATTAGTAGTAGCGCGAGTCTGTAATAGCAGTAGCATGGGTGGCACACGCTACTACTAACAAAGTTAGTAGTAGCGCGGGTTTCTCCAACGCTACTACTAACTATTAGCTGTAGCGCCTTATTAGTAGCGTCGGTCCCCGCGCTGCTGATACACCTAAAACCCGCGCTGCTGCTAGCCTTTTCCCTAGTAGTGATATCTTCTTTTCATCAAGATAAGCATATTTCAAAGTGTCTGGCAATTGTTTTAATTCAAACACAGGATCACCTTTAGGTGGAGGAGGACCTCCTAGAGCTTCAACGGGCAAGTTGTGTTTAAGCAGAGGACGTTGTTCAAAGAAAATTTTATCTATTTCATTTCTTTCATGCATATGAAAATCATTCTCATGGTCTAGCAAATAATGTTCTAAAGGATCATTAGGTGGTACAGCAATAGAAGCAAGACCAATTAATTCACCCTTACTAGGCAATTCTTTTTCATGAAGATTTCGACTAAACTTGGAAAAATTAAACTCATGAGACTCATTACCAAAACTAACACCGAAAGTTTGTTTCTCACAATCTATCTTAGCATTAACGATGTTCAAGATGGTTCTACCAAAGATAATGGGACAAAAGTCATCTTGTGGGGAACCAAGAACAAGAAAATCAGTTGGGTATTTTATTTTCCCACACAAGACTTCAACATCTCTGACAATCCCAATTGGTGATATTGTGTCTCTATTAGCAAGTTTAATAGTAACATCTATTTCTTCTATCTCTGCGGGTGCTATGTCTTTAATACTTCTTGATATAAGGTGTAAGGAATAGCACTCACACTAGCACCTATGCCACATAAACCATGATAACAGTGATCTCCTATTTTAACGGAAATGACAGGCATGCCAAGAACAGGTCTATATTTATCTTTCTTACCAAGTTTGGCAATTCTAGCAGCTTCTTCACAGAAGTAAATAACATGCCCATCCATATCTTGTTCCAAGAGATCTTTAACCATAGAAATACTAGGTTCTACTTTAATTTGTTCATCAGATTTTGGTGTTCTAATGTAGCTTTTATTAACCACTGTTGAAACTTTAGCATGTTCATTTATCCTAACAGGGAAAGGTGGTTTCTCAATATAAGCAGAAGGAACAACTGGATCAACATTATAAAGTATAGTTTCTTCCTTGACTGATACCAGTTCTTTGATTTCTTCTTTAGTAGGTGGGTGATATTTAAACCACTTCTCTTTAGGGAGTTCAACATGAGTAGCAAATGATTCACAAAAGGAGGCTACTATCTTAGAGTCAAGTCCATATTTAGTGCTAAACTTTTCAAAAGCATCGGTATCCATAAAAGATTTAACACAATCATACTTAAGTTTAATACCTGACTCTTTACCATTGTGGAGTTCCCAATCTTCAGAGTTGCGTTTAATTCTTTTCAAAAGATCCCACCGGAATTCAATAGTCTTCTTCATAAAGGAACCAACACAAGAAGTATTAAGCATGGTTTGATCATTACGAGAAAGTCAAGCATAAAAATTCTGAATAATAATTTCTCCTAAGAGCTCATGATTGGGGAATGAATATAAGATTGACTTAAGCCTCCCCCAAGCTAGAGCGATACTTTCTCCTTCACGAGGCCAAAAATTATATATATAATTCCGATCACGATGAACTATATGCATAGGATACATTTTTTTGTGGAACTCCAATTTCAAACAATTCCAGTTCCATGATCCAATATCATCGCATAGCCAATACCATGCCAATGCCTTTCCCTTCAAAGATAAAAGGAAACCCTTCTTCATAACTGTTGGTGTCAAAACCGGCAGATCTCGGGTAGGGGGTCCCGAAAACTGTGCGTCTAAGGCGGATGGTAACAGAAGGCAGGGGACACGATGTTTTACCCAGGTTCGGGCCCTCTTGATGAAGGTAAACCCCTACGCCCTGCTTGATTATTCTTGATAATATGAGTAGTACAAGAGTTGATCTACCACGGGATTAGAGAGGCTAAACCCTAGAAGCTAGCCTATGGTATGATTGTATGTTGTCCTACGGACTAAAACCCTCCAGTTTATGTAGACACCGGGGGGGCTAGGGTTTACACAAGGTCGGTTACAAAGGAGGAGACATACATATCCGTATTGCCTAGCTTGCCTTCTACGCCAAGTAAAAGTCCCATCCGGACACGAGACAAAGCCTTCAATCTTGTATCTTCATAGTCCAACAGTCCGGCCAAAGGATATAGTCCGGCTGTCCGGAGACCCCCTAATCCAGGACTCCCTCAGTAGCCCGCCCCCGAACCAGGCTTCAATGACGTCAAGTCCGACACGCAGTATTGTCTTCGGCATTGCAAGGTGGGTTCTTCTCCAAATTTTGAATGTTTGTCAAGTAGTGTCCGGCACCATAAATGTTGGACTTCTTGGCTTATGCGCCCAATAAGGGCTATCTTCCACGCGTCGAATGAATACGAGGAGCCAGAGCGTTTTTACATTCGCCCCCCTAGCCATTAAAGGGATGGGGGTTCTTAGATCCAATCCATGCCATCCTCCCCCAGCGAGAATCCATCGGAGCGCGCTTCGGAAAAATCCACTCCAGCATGGCCGACCTCTGCAGCTCCTCCTCCCGCCCCCGTAGCCCTACGCCCGGTGATTGGGAGAGGTGTTCTGTCCCACATAGTCGATTAGTCAAACTGCAGACCAAGGGATTTCTCCCTCCAGCGTATATGGTTCCCGTCCGAGCCGGGCTCGCCACCTACAATGGCGAGGAGCAAGCGGAGAGCTTCCCCAGCCCCTCTACGGGGAGCGGGTATGCCTTGTTCCTTACTTATTAAGGGGACACGGATTTCCAATTCATCCGTTCCTTCGCAGGCTCCTGGAGTTTTACAACCTCCAACTACATAATTTCACCCCTGCTTTCATATTACACATCGCCGGCTATGTTACCCTCTGCGAGTTATTCCTGGGCTGCGAGCCTCATTTTGAGCTGTGGAAAAGGTTATTTTGCATCGCCGAAACCGGATACCTGTCCGGTACTCCGAAGAAGACGTCCGAAGACTGGCCTTCGAAATGGTTTTATATGGAGGACGTCCCCCTTTCGGACCCTGTTTGGCGGGGTCTTCCTGAGTTCAACAATGCTCCACTGAAGAAATGCCGAAGTTGGCGCCAACGGAGCCACCAGGAGGAAAACAACGGAGAAGTCCTTTACCTGATGAACCGGATTAAAGCGCTGGCTCAATCAGGATTGACAATAATCAAGGTTATGTCAATATGCATAATACGGGGAGTGCAGCCACTTCAATATCGAGGGCACCCCTTGTGGTGTTTTAACGGGGAAGATGATGCCACCCATTGCGGGCGTAAGGGTCCGGACAACGCTGCTACTTTAGCAAAAAAATTGTCCGAGTTGTTCAAGGGAGAGGAAGAGGAGTTCATCTGCATCAAACCATGGGATGGATTCTCCATGTACAACCCTCCAAGCTGGGTGAGTTATATCTCCTTACTCCCATTCTTCCCGCATTCTTTGTCGTAGGTACTCACCTTGCCATTTTGCAGCAGGAGCTGCGAAAAGCCATGAGGGAGGTCAACAACCCATCTCCACAACAAGAGGACCCTGACCAGGCCCTCGGTCCCGGACTCGAAGAAGATCCGGACATATTCGTGGAGCTGATAGACCGGCAGTTCTATCAATTAAGATGTGATGACGCCATGGTGGCCATTACGGCCGACTATCCCGAACTGCTTCCTGCGTCACATGTAAGAAAAACCAAAAATCCCAACTCCAAAAACTAGGATCCCCTCTTAGACACTTCACCTACCATATACATATGGTGTTTTACAGGGAAGGCATTCGGGACGCTGTGTCAAACCCGCAGCAACTCGCCAACAAGAGGCACCAAGGCCGGGCAGGCAAAAAAGGAAGGCGGTCAGGACGGAGACGCCGGTGCAGAGGTATGACAAAAACCGCGCTCCGTGGTTGTCGTCTTTCTCAAAATGTAATGACGTCCATGTTTCTTTAGCAGAAAAAACGCTTGCCGGAATATGTCCGGTGAGGCTGTCGATCACGCTTCCACCAGTCGGGCTCCAGGACCGGACATATAGGCGGAAGCCGACATGGGGCGGACGCCGGATACTCCCCCTACAGAGGATGCGGATAGACTATCCGCTACAAATTCAGAAGTGGAGAGCACCATGAATCATAGGCGTCGCCAGGCCGTACTCCGTGACGCTTGCTTCTCACCAGAGGCATTTGATGCCTTTAATTCTGGAGACGCGTACCTCCGTGCTGCTCAAAATGGTCTAGCCAGAGCCATGGACCAGTATGTAAGGGATGTACGGGTAAGCAAATCTAACGATTATATGTATCAGTAGCCCTTGAGACTTGAAACAGTTAGCAGAACTGATTTAAGGATCATCTATTGTGCAGGTTCTTACAGAGAAGAATACTCGACTGTCACAGGAGCTGGAGGGATGCAAGACCCAACTTCGGGCCTCCGTTGCCGCATTGAAGGAACCTAAAAAGTCCCCGGCTGGTAACATTTCTTTCGAAGAATGATAGGTACCATATAGCATGTGGTTGTGGCTGCAGATCTAACAATAGATATTGCAGATGAATCCAGAGAGAATCCGGAGGACCAGCATGTCGTACGACAGCTAAAGGCTGGCGAACGCGTGCTGACTGACGTCGGGTGGGAGAAAAACAATCTCCAAAACGCCAATACCAAGCTGAGCATGGAACTGAAGGATGTTCGAGCCCAGCTTGCGGACTCCGAGAAGGAGAATAAGCGGCTTTGACGCGGCATTTTCAGTAAGTGCTTGGATGAACCCTTAAAAGGGGGGCGACGGAGAAGCTGGCTAACAGAATTATGTCTGCAGGTATGCTGACGAGTCGTCCCGCGGAGGAGATGCCCGGGTCTACGGGTGATCTTCTACCCGAGCTCTCACGACTGCACGAACAAGTTCGGCAGGTGATGCAAGGTATTGCCCAGGCCTTGTGGCCATCCGTCTCCCTGCCAGAAGGCATTGGAGAGCTTGCAGAGAAGCTCAAGGGAGCACGGCGGCGCTTCCGATTATGGAAGATATCAGCCTGCCGTCAAGGTGCCAGGGAAGCCTAGGCCATGGTGAAGACGCGGTATACCAAGGCTGACCCAAAGAACATGGCCGAGGTCGGACCTATGGGGCCTAATGGGAAAGAGATCCCTGTTAGCCTAGTATATGGGCAAGTAGAATTAGCCGCAAAGTATTCCCAACAGGATTGTAGGCTGGACAGCCTGTTGGATGGTATAGAAGAGGAATTTAGTCAGTCTACATGACTATGTAATTAAAGTGACATGTATAATGCCTTCTAGCCGGATTGTAAATCATTTGTCATGGCGGACCTTTTCGCTTCAACCTCGGGACCCGATAGTCCAGAGTGTATCCGAATACCCGCTCAGTTATATAAGAACCGGGGTATGCGCGGAAACCAGGCGTAGGGGTCATTAGTGCTTGAACAGAGAAGTACCCAACTAGTTATGTTATATTACATGGGTAGTAAGAAACATCTTCCAGGGAGAATAGTTCCGTTAAGGGTTCCTTTCCCTGGGTATGAATGCCCTAAAGTGCATGTCCGGACTACAGGAGGAAACGCAGGCAAAAACATCTGGGGGCACATATGGAAAATAAATAAAAATCATCTTTTGTTCACCGACCGAATATTCCCTTAAGAACGCTAGCTTTCGGCTTCACCCAGTCTGAGGTACACATCCGGCTGACCCGGCAGTAACAATCGCAGAGGTGCTCCCCTATGCCCTAGCCAAATTAACAGGAATGTAGGGCACAAATACAAGACCAGGCAACCCAGCTTGGCCAAAACTGAAGTCATATCGATGCATATAATGGCGAAGAAAAGGTACATGCGGAAGAATAACACATGTGCGGGGCATGAAGCACAGATAAATAATTAAGCTTCTGTGTAAGAAGCCCCCAGGTATAATGAGCGCGGTTAGCGCGTCAATAGTGTGCAAGCAAGGCACAAGTTGGCCCTTGAAGGCCTTGAGAAAGAATAAAAGAAAGAAAGAGAAAAAAGACAGATAATGTAAATGTGAAAAATGGACAGAGGAAGGAGACGAACATAGAGTCCGGCACTAGGTGTAGAATCTTCGGAGCCTGGCTGCGTTCCATGGGTTCGGCTCAAGTCGATTATTCGATGCATCCCACAGACGGTACACTCCACCGGTCAGAACTTGGTCAATAATGAAGGGACCTTCCCATTTGGGCTCGAGCTTGGTCTTTTTCTTCTCCGGCAGGCGTAGAACTAGCTCGCCAATGTTATAAGTTTTGGTCCATACTTCTCTGCTTTGGTATCTTCGAGCCTATTGCTGATAGAATGCGGAACAGGCTTTTGCCACGTCGCGCTCCTCCTCCAGGGTGTCTAGACTGTCCTGCCGATCGAGCTCGGCTTCTCTTTCTTCGTACATGCACACTCGAGGTGAGTCATGAATTATGTCGTAGGGCAGAACCGCCTCTGCACCGTAAACCATAAAGAAGGGCATGTATCCGATAGTACGATTCGGCGTGGTCCACAGCCCCAGAGTACGGAGTCGAGCTCCTCTACCTAGTGCGTGTTAGACTCCTTTAAGGACCGCACTAATCTGGGTTTGATGCCGCTCATGATAAGACCATTTGCTCGCTCAACTTGGCTGTTGGTTTGTGGGTGATAGACAGAAGCATAATCGAGCTTGATGCCCATGTTGCTGCACCAGAGTTTTACCTCGTCGGCCATAAAGTTCGTGTCGTTGTCAGTGATGATGCTGTGGGGGACGCCATAACGGTGTACAACCTCGGATATGAAGTCTATCAACTGTCCGGATTCGGCTGTTTTAATAGGTTTGGCTTCTATCCATTTGGTGAATTTATCCACCATGACCAGTAAGTATTTTTTTCTTATGGGTTCCCCCTTTAAGGGGTCCAACCAGGTCAAGCCCCCAGACCGCGAAGGGCCGGGTAATGGGGATTATTTGGAGGGCGGTGGGTGGCATGTGTCTTTGGTTTGCAAAAAGCTGGCAACCAACGCAGCGTTGGACCAAGTCTTGTGCATCTACCCGGGCCGTCGGCCAATAAAAACTTGTACGGAAGGCCTTGCTTACAAGGGCACGGGCTGCGGCGTGGTGGCCGCCGAGTCCGGTGTGAATTTCCGCCAGAAGTTTCTGCCCTTCCTCTTCGGAGATGCACCTTTGAAGGACTCCGGTAGTGCTTTTTTTATACAGCTCTCCCTCATGGACCCTGTAGGCTTTAGATCACCGCACTATGCAGCGTGCCTCATTTTGGTCCTCGGGAAGTTCCTGCCTAGTTAGGTAGGCCAGGAATGGTTCTGTCCACGAGGCGATGATGGCCATTATTACGTGGGCTGAAGGTGTTATTTCGGTGGCAGAGCCTCCGATTATGTCAGAGTGTTCGGTATCGAGCATTTTGGTCGGGTCCGGACTATTGTTACCGGTGTCCCCTTCCCATACCACGGATGGCTTAAACAACCTTTCCAAAAAGATGTTGGGGGGATCGCATCGCGTTTTGCGCCGATGCGGGTGAGGATATCCGCCGCCTGATTGTTTTCCTGAACCACATGGTGAAATTCGAGCCCCTCGAACCGAGCTGACATCTTTAGGACGGCGTTGCGATAGGCCGCCATCTTCGGATCCTTGGCATCGAAGTCTCCATTTATTTGGGATATTGCGAGGTTCGAATCCCCACGCACCTCCAGGCGTTGAATGCCCATGGAAACTGCCATCCGGAGACCATGTAACAGGGCTTCCTATTCGGCTGCGTTGTTGGAGTATGTATATAGTATCTGTAGTATGTATTGAACTGTATCTCCGGTTGGGGACATCAGGACGATGCCAGCCCCCAGACCAGCCAGCATTTTGGAGCTGTCGAAGTGCATGATCCAATTGGAGTATGCGCCGTACTCTTTAGGTAGTTCGGCTTCCGTCCATTCGGCGACAAAGTCGGCCAATACTTGCGATTTAGTGGCTCGCCGGGGTTTGTATGTTATGTCGAACGGGAGGAGCTCAATGGTCCATTTGGCAATCCGGCCCGTGGCATCGCGGTTGTTTATAATATCATTAAGTGTCACTTCCGAGGCTACTGTAATCTTTCACTCTTGAAAGTAGTGTCGCAGCTTCCGGGATGCCATGAATATCGCATAGGCTATCTTTTGATAATGTGGGTACCGTGACTTGCATGGAGTGAGAACAGTGGATACATAATATACCGGCTTTTGAAGGGGGAATTTATGTCCGTCCGCTTCTCGTTTGACGACGAGCACTGCGCTTACAACCTGATGAGTTGCCGCAATGTACAACAACATTGGTTCGCCGATGTTTGGCGCGGCCAGGAATGGGTTGGTTGCCAGTGTGGCTTTTATTTCTTCCAATCCGGCTGTGGCAGCGTCCGTCCACTCGAAGTGTTCGGTGCTCCAAGGAGGCGATAAAGGGGTAATGCCTTTTCTCCTAAGCGGGAGATAAAGCGGCTTAGAGCCGCCACACATCCAGTTAATTTCTGGATTTGTTTGTGGTCTGTTGGGGTAGCCAACTGTGACAAAGCTCGGATTTTGGCTGGATTAGCTTCAATTCCTCTACTGGAGACAATGAAGCCCAGGAGCTTTCC
Source organism: Triticum aestivum (assembly GCF_018294505.1). Taxonomy (NCBI): domain Eukaryota; kingdom Viridiplantae; phylum Streptophyta; class Magnoliopsida; order Poales; family Poaceae; genus Triticum; species Triticum aestivum. Next base: position 619,878,777 of record NC_057806.1, on the reverse strand, counting down.
GGCTGGTACGCCGAAAACGCATTTTTCCGGATTGAGCTTGATGTCGTATTGTCGGAGGTTGTCGAATGTGAGCCTCAAGTCGTATATTAGAGAGTCGACGTGCTTGGTTTTGATGACCACATCATCTACGTATGCCTCTACTGTTTTGCTGATCTGTTTCTCCAGACATGTCTGAATCGTGCGTTGATATGTTGCGCCGGCGTTTTTTAGCCCGAAAGGCATTGTGTTGAAACAGAAGGGGCCGGATGGTGTGATAAATGCCGTTGCGGCTTGGTCGGACTCTGCCATCTTGATTTGGTGGTAGCCGGAGTATGCGTCGAGGAAACACAATGACTTGTGTCCTGCGGTTGCATCGATAATTTGATCAATGCGGGGGAGGGGAAGGGATCCTTTGGGCAGGCCTTGTTGAGGTCCTTAAAATCGACACACAGGCGCCAGGATTTGTCCTTCTTTGGTACCATCACCAGGTCTGCTAGCCAGTCTGAGTGTTCTATTTCTCTAATGAATCTGGCCTCTAATAACTTGGCTAGTCCTTCTCCCATAGCTTGTCTCTTAGGTTTAGAGAAACGCCGAAGAGTCTGCTTGACCGGCTTGAATCCCTTTAGAATATTGAGGCTGGGCTCGGCTAGCCTGTGTGGGATTCCTGGCATGTCTGAGGGGTGCCAGGCGAGTATGTCCCAATTCTCGCACAGGAACTCTCGTAGTGCGGCGTCCACAGCGGGGTTTAACTATGCCCCGATGGAGGCTATTTTTGTAGGGTCCGTTGGGTGGACTTGGAATTTGACTATTTCATCCGCTGGTTTAAAAGAGGTGGACTTGGATCTCTTTTCAAGTATCACGTCGTCCCTGTCCACTTTGGAGCGTAGCGCAGTTAATTCCTCGACCGAAAGGGCTTCGGATAATGCCTCGAGGGCCAATGCGGCTGTTTTGTTTTTGGCGCAGAGTGCTGTGTCCGGATCACTAGCGAGAGTGATGATTCCGTTGGGCCCTGGTGTTTTGAGCTTCATGTACCCATAATGGGGTATGGCTTGGAAGATCGTGAACGCCTCCCGCCCTAAAAGGGTGTGGTATCCACTACTGAACGGGGCCACTTGGAATGTAATTTCTTCGGACCTATAGTTCTCCGTCGTGCCGAATACCACATCTAGTGTGATTTTCCCAGCACAGCGTGCTTCCCGACTGGGGATGATTCCTCTGAAGGTTGTGCTACTTTGCTCAAATGCGGTTCCAGTCTATTTCCATTTTTTGAAGAGTTTCCTCATAGATGAGGTTTAATCCACTGCCGCCATCCATGAGTACTTTGGTGAGTCAAAAGCCGACCACAATTGGACTGAGTACCAGTGCGGCTGGTGCTCGGGCTATTCAGAATTTAGGTTCGTCACTCGCATTGAAGGTAATAGCCGTGTCGCTCCATGGATTTATTGCTGCCACATGGCAGATTTTGGCAATGCTGCGGAGTGTTCACTTGAGCCTTATTTGATGCGAAGGTCTCAAAGACTGTTAATACCGTATTGTTATCCCTGGGATGGTGCTCTGTGGCATCTGGGATGAGAAGATCCTCGCCGCTTTTGGCCACCTGCCGGAGTATCCAACATGCTCTAAGGCTGTGTGTTGGTATGGTATCCGTTGTACTTATGAATTTTGTAGGGTCCGTTGATCCATCCCTCCAATACGGTTCCACACCCTGTAGAGGGTTTTTGCTTCTTTGTAATTAACTCGGGTGTCTTATGATAGTTCACCCTTTTACTTCGGACTGGGTGTATATTCGGAGCCGGATTATCCCAAAATTTTGTTTCGGTTTTCCAGGCACTTTCCATCGCACAGTACTTTCGTACTATGGACGCCAAATCGGCGAAGCGTGATATGTCACGGTGACTTATGGCGTTAAGGATTCCCTTGTCTGTGCAGTTATTGCAGAAAAATGAGTCTGCGTCTTCCTCGCTGCAGTCCTTAACCTTGTTCATCACAAGGAGGAATCTGGCCCAATAATGATGTACTATTTCATGGGGCTCTTGCCTAATGTGGGAAAGATCGTTTATGTCTGGATGGGTGGGTGTATTTGAGTCCCAGGGGCCGAGGTGTTTCCAATCTTGGAAGTTCGGATTCCAGGATGTTGCTCGATGCGCCTGGCCCGCTGCCTGACTCTAGGTTCAGGGCTTGGGTGATGTCCTCCCATAAACGGGTATCCGGCTCGGAGAGCTCAGGAATCCGGACATAGTTAGTCCTCAAGATAAAGGAAGAATCGCCGCATTGTTCCTCCACCACCGCAATATGATGGTTGACCGGTGGAGCGTTAATCTCCCTTTGATCGGGTTTAAGCCCAATCCGATCATAGTCCATAGCGACTCCCAAGGCGGCGATGCGATCCAAGAGCTTGTTTAGGGAAGAGAGCTCCATTGTATCCATCTGCTCGGTGAATTCCGAGCCGACGTGGAGGCTGTTTTTGATGACCCGAGAAGTCATCGTCGGTGCAGCAGCCGAACGGGAGGTCATGATGAAACTGCCTAGCCAGAGAGTTTGGCCGACAACCAGGGCTCCCACGGCGGTAATGCTGTTTTTAACAACGACACGAGGCATCCTTCCTTACGGTGACGGCACAGTGGAAGTCTCAATGAAAGCACCAATGTCGGTGTCAAAATCGGCGGATCTCGGGTAGGGGGTCCCGAACTGTGCGTCTAAGGCGGATGGTAATAGGAGGCAGGGGACATGATGTTTTACCCAGGTTCGGGCCCTCTTGATGGAGGTAAAACCCTACGTCCTGCTTGACTATTCTTGATAATATGAGTAGTACATGAGTTGATCTACCACGAGATCAGAGAGGCTAAACCCTAGAAGCTAGCCTATGGTATGATTGTATGTTGTCCTACGGACTAAAACCCTCTAGTTTATATAGACACTGGGGGGCTAGGGTTTACACAAGGTCGGTTACAAAGGAGGAGACATACATATTCGTATTGCCTAGCTTGCCTTCTACGGCAAGTAAAAGTCCCATCCGGACACGAGATGAAGTCTTAAATCTTGTATCTTCATAGTCCAACAGTCCGGCCAAAGGATATAGTCCGGCTGTCCGGAGACCCCCTAATCCAGGACTCCCTCAATAACTTTATCTCCGGGTAAACCTGCAAGCTTAAACAATCCACAAATTTGTTCTACATATATCAAGTGCATATCAGGATGTTCGGTTCCATCTCCTGCGTAAGGATTAGCTAGCAGTTGTTCTATCATACCCGAAGGAATTTCATATTCAATATTTTCAATAGGTGCAGTAGGTTGAGGGGTAGCTAATTGTGGTTCCGGACGAGGTGAAGATACCCCAAACAAACCCCTCAAAGGATTGTTTTCCATAGTAACAGGTGACAATAAATTTCAGCACACTATATAAATGTTTCCTTACCAAATTCCACTTACCAAAAGCGCTTCACTCCCCGGCAATGGGGCCAGAAAATAGCCTTGATGACCCAAAAGTATAGGGGAACAATTGTAGCTCTTTTCAACAAGTAAGAGTGTCGAATCCAATGAGGAGGAGAAGGAAATGACAAGTAGTTTTTAGTAAGGTAATCACTACCGAAATCAGGAACTTTGTCTTCAGCCGGTTCTTTGCCGTCAACTAGCTTATGGCCAAGAGAGTCTTTGCCATCAGCTTGCAGAAAACTGATGGCAAAGAAGCAGCTGACGACAAAGAAAGTGTTTGCCATCATGCCCATCTTTGCCGTTAGCTAGCTAATGGCATAGAACCTTTGCCGTCCGCTAGCGGACGGCAAAGAGGCAGGGCGGGTCACAAGCGAGAGGCAGCTAACAGCCACTTTCTTTGCCATCCGCTAGCGGACGGCAAAGAAAGTGGCGAACCTACCTTAGTTAGTTAGGTTATTTGCTGTCAGCTAGCAGATGGCAAAGAGTTGTGCCCTATATAAAACAAAACGCCATCGCCCTACCCCTGTATCTCCCTCCCCTCATCCCAACCCCACAGCCGCCCCACCACGACCGCCCCGCCTCACCGTGCAGCCTCGCCCCGTGTCGCCGCCCCGCCCTGCTGCGTCGGGCCACTCCGCCCCGCGGCGCCCGGTCCCGTCCTTGTTGGCCCGGGCCTCCTCGCTGCCCCGTCCACCACGCCAGGCCACGTCGGCCCCGCCCCGGCCACCCCGCCCCTCTACGCCGGCCTGCCCCGCCACGCTGCCTCACCGCCCCGGCCGCTCCAAGGTGAGACCTTTTCTTTTTATGTTTTTAGATTAATTTAATTAGGTTTAGTATAATTTAGTTTAGGTTTTGTTTAGTTTAGTTAGTTTACTTTAGGTTAAGTTTCTGGTTTAGTTTAGGTTTAGTTTAGGTTTAGTTAGTTTTGCTTATTGAATGCATGCTAATTTAGTTTACCCAAGGACGAGTGGGTTAGGGGGTTCCCCGGTGTCGATGGTACCCTAAATACATGTGCTCTTTGGTGTCGAATACTACATCCATGTCCCACAAGTGACACAGGGGTCCTGCGTCCCGCAGCAACAGTTCTTGGCGTCGATGGCGGTCGAACACCGTCGCGAATTTCTCTGGCAACCTCTGAGATGACGATTGAAAGCTAAGTGTTGAAACTTGAAACACCCAAATGACTCAAGTCGGTTTGGTTGTTTGAAATTTCAAAACTTGGCTTTATTTCTCATCGCAGAGGCTGCCAGAAAAATTTTCCAAGGTGTTTGACCGTGATCGGCCACCAGAACTATTGTTGCGGGACACCGGGCGCCAGCGTCACTTGTGGGACGTGGATCTAGTGTTCAACGCCGAGCGCCTCATGTATCTTGAACTGATGGTACTTGCTATTTAGGGTTCTATCAACGCCGAGGAACCCCTAACCCGCTTGTCCTGTTGTAAATATTTAGTTAGGTTGACAGAAAAAACAATATTGTTGTGAAACTCTCTATTTAAATGTGTAGTTTTTTCGTCACTGCGAGGGTCTAGTGTTCGATGAGCTCCGCCCCTACGTTCGTGGGTTAGCACAAATGACATCTCCTCCCTCCCCCCTTGATTTTCTATGTTCCGGTCTTCATGCCGATGAAACTTGCTAGCTATAGGTGTCTTCAATCATCAGTATGCGTGACCACTATGTGTCTCCCGTTCAAAAGGGTTACATCTATAAATATGGATGCATTTGCATATTTATAACTATGATTCTTTCAATATCCAACGTTACCCATGGACATCCCAAGTATGTGTAGATTGGGTTCGTTTTCCCATATGATCTGCTCCGGATCCGATACAGAATTTCGTCAGTGCCTCCCTGTTGTTCTTTGGGTACATATCCTCTCTGCTTATTGCCAAGACGTGTATTAGGAGAACAGCGGGGAGGTGCTGCCGAAATTTTGCGTCGAATCCGGAGCAGAGCATGGGAAAACGAACCCAATCTACACATACTCGGGTGGGATTAGGACCTATCTTTACCTATTCGCATCTAGGTTGCATGGACGTAATAAAAGTGACAAACTCCATTAACTGATGAATATATACGTGATGATTTATATATATATTTCTTATGTGTCTAGTAGCTCGTCAAGATGACTGATCGTGCGTGGATGTACACCGGTCACACTAGTCAGAAAGACATGACCATTGAATGGTTAACAAAAACCAAGGGGTTTCTGAGAGCCGCATTTGCAAATAACCAGAGTACAACATGGTGCCCCCGCGCCGGGTGCAACAATTGGCACAAGAGGACAGAGGATGAAATGGGTAAATACATGCATAAGTGGGGTTTTACGCCAGATTATATGGTGTGGAAATTTCACGGCGAGTCTGCCCAATGTGCCAGAGCTGAGGTGCTTCGTCGTCACACCGACAAGCATGGTACCAGGATGCAATACATGGTGCAAGACTTTGATGATGCTCGGGACTCGGACGATGGATGGAGGAATCTGCAAAGGCCTTCAATGAAATGTTGGAGTCTTCAAAACGTCCTCTCCACGAGCACACCGAGGTTTGTCAGCTGGATGCCATCTCACAAATAATGGCTCTGAAGGCTCAATTCAACTTGGGCATAGAATGCTATGACGCAATGATGATAGTATTTGGATGTTTTCTACCCAAATGCCATGTACTACCTGCAAACCTGTACCAATCAGACAAAATCCTCCATGCTCTTAAGATGCCCTATGAGAAGATACATGCCTGTGAGAAAGGATGTGCCTTATTTAGGCTTCAGTATGCGGACTTGAACTATTGTCCCATTTGCAAGTCATCCAGGTATGTTGTGGTAGACAACGAAATGGGTGAGAAGATGCAAACCAAAATCCCCGTTAATGTTCTTCGGTATATGCCAACCGTACCAAGACTTCAACGTCTTTTCATGGTTGAAGAGACGGTAAGACAGATGACAAGGCACAAAACGGGAAAAAGAACCCAACTAGATGCGGATGGGAAGCTGATGATGGTGCACACATTGGATGGTGAAGCATGGAAGAGCTTCGATGCACTACATGATAACAAAGCGGCAGATCTGAGGCATCCTCGAGTCGGCATCAGCACGGATGGGTTCGGTGTGTTTGGTCTGATGGCAGCCCAATACAGTTGTTGGCCCGTATTGGTCTTTCCACTCAATCTCCCCCCCCCTGGACAGATTATGCAAAGAAAGAACATTTTCCTGACATTGATAATTCCAAGACCCAACTATCCGGGGAATAATATGAATGTGTACATGCAGCCGCTGAAGGACGAATTGCAAGAAGCCTGGGATAATGGGTTCAAGACATACGACGCCTTTAGCAAACGGAACTTCATAATGCGTGTCTGGTACATGTACTTGACACATGACTTGTCGGCGTATGCGCTATTCGTTGGCTGGTGTGTGCATGGAAGGTTCCCGCGCCCCCACATGCAAGGGAGCTCTTGAGTTTCGTTGGCTTCAGGCCGGTCGCAAGTTTTCTTGCTTCAACATGCATAGACAGTTCCTGGATCCTCGCCATAAGTTCAGGAAAGACAAGAAGAACTTCATCAGAGGTAGAGTTGTCAAAAACTCTGCACCACCTGCGTTGACAGGCCAAGAGACACTGGATCAGTTAAACGCTCTCGAGCCGGATCCAGAGCATCCAGGGTATTTCAAGGGGTATAATTTGAAACACGCCTGGACTCACGAGACATGCTTGTGGGATCTGCCTTACTTCAAAGACCTCCTTTGCCCACACAACATCAATGTGATGCACACTAAGAAGAATATCACCGAGGCACTTTTTGGTACATTGTGCGGCATAGATGGGAAGTCAAAGGATAATACTAAGGCTAGAGTCGATCTAGAGGCGCTATGTCATAGGCCGTTACAAAACATGAAAGAACCGAAAGGAAAGCAGAACTGGACGAAGCCAAAGGCATGGTTCAATCTTGGAAGGCTAGCTATGACGGAAATTATCTTGTGGGTGCAACAACAGTTGATGTTCCCCGATGGGTATGTAGGGAATCTAAATAGGGGAGCATGTCTTGATAAATTCAAGATATTTGGTCTCAAGAGTCAAGATTGGCACATATGGATTGAGCGGGTAATGCCGGTGATGTTGCGTGGCTTCACCCCTGAGGATGAATGGCTAGTACTGGCAGAGCTGAGCTATTTATTCTGTGTTCTCTGTGTGAAAGAACTATCGCCTGGCCTGCTAGAAGAAATGGAAGAGTTGGCGCCGGAGTTGATCTGCAAGTTAGAGAAGATCTTTCCACCGGGCTTCTTTAATCCAATGCAGCACTTGATTTTGCATCTCCCAACCGAGGCAAGATTGGAGGGGCCGTGCAAAATCGTTGGTGCTACGCCACTGAGACGATGCAGAAGACGCTATGAGCAAAATGTAAAAATAAATATAGAATTGAAGCATCAATGACTGAGGCATTCATTACTGAGGAGGCGGCAAACTTCGTGACACCACACTACGAAGCCAAAAATCATCATTTGCATAATCCGAAGCCTCGGTACAATGCTGACGAACCTAAAAAGGCTGGATCCAACCTCAGCCTATTGAAAGGGGATCTCGCACCAGCCGGTGCTTCTAATTCCTTAACGTTGGATTTCGAAGAATGGAAGATTATTTCATTGTATATCTTCACCAACCTAAGAGAAGTGCGTCCATACATCGAGTAAGTTCTCGGTACATTGTTTCACAACTTCTAATTCCTTTGAACTGCTCTTATTCCCGGATAAATTTGATACAGTCGACACATCGCCAAATTCTCGTATGGAGCGGTGATCCAAAAGGATTCCATCGAAGAGTATGAGCTTCTGGCAAAGCATGGAGGCGGCTATCCTGGTTTCATCTCTTGGTTCAAACAAACGGTAATTTCCATTAGACAATTTTATTTCTTCGTCTAATTTGTGGCTAATGCAAAAGTCCCTTTCGTATTAAACTTGTAGGCTAATTTAGAGCTTATGGACGCCGAATTGAGACAAGTCGCTAATGGTTTTGACTATAAGGTCTGTTCATTTGAAAAATACGACATCAACGGGTATCGCTTTCGTACCTATGGCAAAGAGCTATCTATGGCCGACCAAAAGTCTACAAATTGTTGTGTCTCTGCTATTGGCGAAGGAGATACTGAGTATTATGGAAGAGTTGAAGCAATTTATGAACTTCAATTCTATGGTGCAAACCCACCAAACGCCATAGTCTTCAAATGTTATTGGTTCCTGCCAAAGGAGACTAGAAGGACTCATGAACATATAGGGCTAGTGGAAATCAATCAAAGCACCCATTTGGATGTTCCCGATGTCTATATTATGGCTCAACAGGCAACCCAAGTTTTATATCTATCATGGGCCCACTAGTAGAAAAGGGGGCTTTCGTTCGGGCCTGGCCAGCCCATTAGTCCCGGTTCTTCCATGAACCGGGACCAATGGATGCATTTGTCCCGGTTCGTGAGCCCAGGGGGCCGGCCGGGGCCTCGTGGGCATTGGTCCCGGTTCGTATGGACCCATTTGTGCCGGTTCCAGGCACGAACCGGGACCAATGGGCCTCGCTCCTGGCCCACAAACATTGGTCCCGGTTCTTGGCTCGAACCGGGACAGAAGGCTGGGCTTTAGTCCCGGTTCCAGCCACGAACCGGGACAAATGAGTTGTGTATATATACCCCATCGCTGTAGAAGAGCACTCCATAGTGCTCTGTTTTTTCTGGCCGGCGAGGAGAGGACATTTGGGTGCTCTAGCTCACCTCCTATGCACACGAGGTGTTCGATGAAATGCCCAAGCCATGCTAGTTAAGCTTTCTCCTCTCGAAGCTCGACCTCCAAGCTCCATTTTCCTCGAGATTTGTCTAGCTTTAGCGGTCCGTCACGTCCCGTCCCCGTCTCACCGCCATCGATTGCCCGCACCGATCTCGTCGCCTGCACCACCGTGGTGAGCCTCATATCTTCTTCTGAAAGAAAAAAAATTCTTACTTTAGATAGATACTTGTCTAATTTTCTTATTTTCATTATTGCTTGTTATTATATAGTGCGATGGTTTTGGCATCCGCCCCCGTCGGCCCTCGTCCTGGATATGATTCGGATGTGGTGTGTGTGTGTGTGTGTGTGTGTGTGTATATATATATATATTATCTTTTATAACTATTTGGTTCATTTATTGGTTATGACAATTATGCCCATCAAGTTGACATAGATTTTATTTATGTAGGAGGTAGTTGAACCGGAAATTCCAACCGACCCTATTGTCAAGAGGTTAAATTTAGTTGAAGAAGAAAACAATTACTTGAAGGAAAAATATAAAAAAATTGAGGAGGAGAAGATGATATTGGAGTTGCATGTTGCGGATGTCGTCGATGATCACAAGATCAAGATGGATGAAATGCGGTTGAAGATTAGAAAGATTAGAAAATATGCCATTCATACCGAGGCTTGGTATCATTATGCCGTTGGATCAATTTTTACCTTGGTTGTGATTATGATTGCATTTGTTGTTGCATTGAAAGGTTTTACATAGTTTCAATGTATGGTTTAACTAGATGCTGTGGAGAGCAATATGTTGTTCAATGAGAACTATGTATGTACTTTGTTTTTAATGTGATGATGAACTTCTATTAATTTGGAAACTTATCTATTCATGAGAGCTATATGTACTAAATTGATGATGTGGCTTTGAATGGTGCATTTTATACACGAAGTGCATCCAGTTTTTTCCGTAAGCCTCTCTACTTTCTTGCACATGCTATGTGGGTGAAATGATGATACCATGCCAACTTTCAACCTTTTCAGAGTTCATTTGTAGTGCTTTTCAATTTCAGGGTCTTATAGCTCAAAATAATCAGTAAATGCATGAAAAATAACAAATGAAGTCAGAAAGGGTTGAAAATTGATGATGTGGCTTTGAATGGTGCATTTTGAACATATAAAAAGTCTGGGGTTCAAATAAGTTCAAAAAATGAAATCCCTTTGTAACAGACGAGTTTCCGTATGAAACCCTGATACTTCGAAAGAGATTGTCCGTTTTGTACACGAAGTGCATCCAGTTTTTGTCGTAAGCCTCTCTACATTCTTACACATGCTATGTGGGTGAAATGATGATACAATGCCAACTTTCAACCTTTTCAGAGTTCATTTGTAGTGCTTTTCAATTTCAGGGTCTTATAGCTCAAAATAATCAGTATATGCATGAAAAATAACAAATGAAGTCAGAAAGGGTTGAAAATAGATGATGTGGCTTTGAATGGTGCATTTTGAACACAAAAAAAGTATGGAGTTCGAATAAGTTCAAAAAAATGAAATCCCTTTGTAACAGACGAGTTTCCGTATGAAACCCTGATACTTCGAAAGAGATTGTCCGTTTTGTACACGAAGTGCATCCAGTTTTTGCCGAAGCCTCTCTACTTTCTTGCACATGCTATGTAGGTGAAATGATGATATCATGCCAAGTTTCAACCTTTTCAGAGTTCATTTGTAGTGCCTTTCAATTTCAGGGTCTTATAGCTCAAAATAATCAGTAAATGCATGAAAAATAACAAATGAAGTTAGAAAGGGTTGAAAATTGATGATGTGGCTTTGAATGGTGCATTTTGAACACGGAAAAACTATGGAGTTCAAATAAGTTCCAAAAAATGAAATCCCTTTGTAACAGACGAGTCTCCGTATGAAACACTGATACTTCGAAAGACATTGTCCGTTTTGTACACGAAGTGCATCCAGTTTTTGCCGTAAGTGATACGCCTCCAACGTATCTATAATTTTTTATTGCTCCATGCTATATTATCTACTATTTTGGACATTATTGGGCTTTATTATCCACTTTTATATTATTTTTGGGACTAACCTATTAACCGGAGGCCCAGCCTAGAATTGTTGTCTTTTGCCTATTTCAGAGTTTCGCGGAAAAGGAATATCAAAAGGAGTCCAAACGGAATGAAACCTTCGGGAACGTGATTTTCGGAACGAACATGATCTAGGAGACTTGGACCCTACGTCAAGAAATAAAGGAGGAAGCCACAAGGTAGGGGGGCACGCCTCCCCCCCCAGGCGCGCCCTCCACCCTCGTGGGCCCCCTGTTGCTCCACCGACGTACTCCTTCCTCCTATATATACCTACGTACCCCCAAACGATCAAAAAGGGAGCCAAACAAACCTAATTCCACCGCTGCAACCTTCTGTATCCACGAGATCCCATCTCGGGGCCTATTCCAGAGCTCCGCGGGAGGGGGCATCCATCACAGAGGGCTTCTACATCAACACCATAGACTCTCCGATGAAGTGTGAGTAGTTTACCTCAGACCTTCGGGTCCATAGTTATTAGCTAGATGGCTTCTTCTCTATTTTTGTATCTCAATACAATGTTCTCCCCCTCCCTTGTGGAGATCTATTCGATGTAATCTTGTTTTTGCGGTGTGTTTGTTGAGACCGATCAATTGTGGGTTTATGATCAAGATTATCTATGAACAATAATTGAATCTTCTCTGAATTCTTTTATGTATGATTGGTTATCTTTGCAAGTCTCTTCGAATTATCAGTTTGGTTTGGCCTACTAGATTGACCTTTCTTGCAATGGGAGAAGTGCTTAGCTTTGGGTTCAATCTTGCGGTGCCCTTTCCCAGTGACAGCGGTGGCAGCAAGGCACGTATTGTATTGTTGCCATTGAGGATGAAAAGATGGGGTTTTTATCATATTGCATGAATTTATCCCTCTACATCATATCATCTTGCTTAAGGCGTTACTCTGTTTTCGTGAACTTAATACTCTAGATGCATGCTGGATAGCGGTCGATGATTGGAGTAATAGTAGTAGATGTAGGCAGGAGTCGGTCTACTTGTCTCAGACGTGATGCCTATATACATGATCATACCTAGATATTGTCATAACTATTCTCAATTCTGTCAATTGCTCAATAGTAATTCGTTCACCCACCGTAAAATATTTATGCTCTTGAGTGAAGCCACTAGTGAAACCTATGGCCCCCGTGTCTATCTTCATCATACTAATCTTCCAATACTTAGTTATTTCCTTTGCTTTTTTACTTTGCTTTTATTTTACTTTGCATCTTTATCACAAAAATACCAAAAATATTATCCTATCATATCTATCAGATCTCACTCTCGTAAGTGACCGTGAAGGGATTGACAACCCCTTATCGTGTTGGTTGCGAGGAGTTATTTGTTTTGTGCAGGTACGAGGGACTTGCGCGTAGCCTCCTACTGGATTGATACCTTGGTTCACAAAAACTAAGGGAAATACTTACACTACTTTGCTGCATCATCCTTTCCTCTTCAAGGAAATCCAACACAGTGCTCAAGAGGTAGCAAGAAGATTTCTGGCATCATTGCCGAGGAGGCTTACGCAAGGTCAAGTCAAGATTTGGACTCCCGACAACAAGCCATTTCTGGCGCCGTTGTCGGGGAGTCTACGCAAAAGTCAACATACCAAGTACCCATCACCCCTTATCTCCCGCATTACATTATTTGCCATTTGCCTCTCGTTTTCCTCTCCCCCACTTCACCCTTGCCGTTTTATTTGCCCTCTCTCTCTATCCTCCCTCTCATTCTCTATTTGCCTCTTTTTGCCTGCTTGCTTTTTGTTTGCTTGTGTGTTGGTTTGCTTGTTTGTCTCAATGGCTCTACCTAGATTTGGTGATCCTCACCTTAAAAGGTTAGAAGAGATCGAAAGCAATGTTAGGAGTTTTATGATTTTGCAATTTCAGCATAATAATTTCTTCAGAAATGAGCTTAAGGAATAGAAAAGTTTTATGAGTTTTATGAATAAAGAGCTCGATGATATGTCTAAAGAATTTGATGGTTTAAGATCCCAAATTGCTCGCCTTGAGAAATTGACTGCTGAAATTTCAGATAAGCAGGCTACCTTAGTTAATAGGATGGCCGCTAAACCGGATTTTTATGAAAATAAAGATGAAGATCTAAAAGTTATTGATGTGTCCCCTATTAAATCTTTGTTTTGCAATATGAATCTTGATAATGATGGGACTGAATGTGATCCACCTTTACCTAGAAGGCATTCCAAAAATTCGGAGTTTTTAGATCTTGATGCTAAATTTGATGAAAGTGGGATTGAAGAAATTAAAACCCTAGATGTTGCTAAACCCACTATTTTGGATTTCAAGGAATTTAATTATGAAAATTGATCTTTGATTGATTGTATTTCCTTGTTGCAATCCGTGCCAAATTCTCCTCATGCTTATAGCCAAAATAAAGCGTTTACTAAACATATCGTTGATGCCTTGATGCAATCTTATGAAGAAAAACTTGAGTTGGAAGTTTCTATCCCTAGAAAACTTTATGATGAGTGGGAACCAACTATTAAAATTAAGATTAAAGATCACGAGTTCTATGCTTTATGTGATTTGGGTGCTAGTGTTTCCACGATTCCAAAGACTTTGTGTGATTTGTTAGGTTTCCGTGATTTTGTTGATTGCTCTTTAAAATTGCACCTTGCGAATTCCACTATTAAGAAACCAATGGGACGAATCAATGAATTTCTTATTGTTTTGAATAGGAATTATGTGCCCATAGATTTTATTGTTCTTGACATAGATTGCAATCCTTCATGTCCTATTATCCTTGGTAGACCTTTCCTTAGAATGATTGGTGCAATTATTGATATGAAGGAAGGAAATATTAGATTCCAATTTCCATTAAGGAAAGGCATGGAAAACTTTCCTAGAAAGAAAATTAAGTTACCTTATGATTCTATTATGAGAGCCACTTATGGATTGCCTACCAAAGATGACAATACCTAGATCTATCCTTGCTTTTTATGCCTAGCTAGGGGCGTTAAACGATAGCGCTTGTTGGGAGGCAACCCAATTTTATTTTTATTCCTTGCTTTTTGCTCCTGTTTAGTAATAAATAATTTACCTAGCCTCTGTTTTGGTTGTGTTTTTTGTCTTTAATTAGTGTGTGTGCCAAGTAGAACCGTTGGGAAGACTTGGGGAAAGTATTGTTATCTTGCTTTAAAAAACAGAAACTTTAGCGCTCACGATAACTTCTGGAATTTTTATTTGGAAAGTGATATTTAGTTAATTCTTTTTGCAGATGATTAATAGATAAATTCCTCACGTCCAGAGATTTATTTTAGAATTTTTGGGGTTCCCTATCTTGTGCTAGTTACAGATTACTACATACTGTTCTGTTTTTGACAGATTCAATTTTTCGTGTGTTGTTTGCTTATTTTGATGAATCTATGGCTAGTAAAATAGTTTATAAACCATAGAGAAGTTTGAATACAGTAGTTTTAACACCAATTTAAATAAAGAATGAGTTCATTACAGTACGTTGAAGTGGTCTTTTGTTTTCTTTCGCTAACGGAGCTCACGAGATTTTCTACTTTAAGTTTTGTGTTGTGAAGTTTTCAAGTTTTGGGTAAAGATTTGATGGATTATGGAACAAGGAGTGGCAAGAGCCTAAGCTTGGGGATTCCCATAGCACCCCCAAGATAATCTAAGGACACCTAAAAGCCAAATCTTGGGGATGCCCCGGAAGGCATTCCCTCTTTCGTCTACTTCCATCGGTAACTTTACTTGGAGCTATATTTTTATTCACCACATGATATGTGTTTTGCTTGGAGCGTCTTGTATGATTTGAGTCTTTGTTTTTTAGTTTACCACAATCATCATTTCTGTACACACCTTTTGAGAGAGCCATACATGATTTCGAATTTGTTAGAATACTCTATGTGCTTCACTTATATCTTTTGAGTTGTATAGTTTTGCTCTAGTGCTTCACTTATATCTTTTAGAGCACGGTGGTGGATTTGTTTTATAGAAACTATTGATCTCTTATGCTTCACTTAGATTATTTTGAGAGTCTTAAATAGCATGGTAATTTTCCTAAATAATCCTAATATGCTAGGTATTCAAGATTAGTAAAAAAAATTCTTATAAGTGTTTTGAATACTAAGAGAAGTTTGATGCTTGATAATTGTTTTGAGATATGGAGGTAATAATATCAAAGTCGTGCTAGTTGAGTAGTTGTGAATTTGAGAAATGCTTGTGTTGAAGTTTGCAAGTCCCGTAGCATGCACGTATGGTAAACGTTATGTAACAAATTTGAAACATGAGGTGTTCTTTGATTGTCCTCCTTATGAGTGGCGGTCGGGGACGAGCAATGGTCTTTTCCTACCAATCTATCCCCCTAGGAGCATGCGTGTAGTGCTTGGTTTTTGATGACGTGTACATTTTTGCAATAAGTATGTGAGTTCTTTATGACTAATGTTGAGTCCATGGATTATACGCACTCTCACCCTTCCATCATTGCTAGCCTCTTCGGTACCGTGCATTGCCCTTTCTCACATTGAGAGTTGGTGCAAACTTCGCCGGTGCATCCAAACCCCGTGATATGATACGCTCTTTCACACATAAACCTCCTTATATCTTCCTCAAAACAGCCACCATACCTACCTATTATGGCATTTCCATAGCCATTCCGAGATATATTGCCATGCAACTTTCCACCATTCCGTTTATCATGACACATTCATCATTGTCATATTGCCTAGTGATACGAATCCAATGTATCTATAATTTTTGATTGCTCCATGATATATTATCTACTATTTTAGGCAATATTGGGCTTTATTTTACACTTTTATATTATTTTTTGGACTAACCTATTAACCGGAGGCCCAGCCCAGATTTGCTGTTTTATGCCTATTTCAGTGTTTCGAGGAAAAGGAATATCAAACGGAGTCGAAACGGAACGAAATCAACTGGAGAAGTTATTTTTGGAAGGAACCCTACTGGGTAGACTAGGACCCTACGTCAGAAGATGAAGGAGGAGCTCACAAGGGTAGGGGCGCGCCCCCTGCCTCGTGCCCCCCCCTTCGGTCCACCGATGTACCCCTTGTACCCATATATACCTACGTATCGTAAACTTCCATGGAGCACAATAGATCAGGAGTTCCGCCACCAGAAGCCTCCGTAGCCACCGAAAACCAATCTAGACCCGTTCTGGCACCCTGCGGGAGGGGGCAATCCATCTCCAGTGGCCATCTTCATCATCTCAGTGCTCTCCATGACGAGGAGGGAGTAGTTCTCCCTCGGGGCTGAGGGTATGTACCAGTAGCTATGTGTTTGATCTCTCTCTCTCTCTCGTGTTCTTGAGGTGATATGATCTTGATGTATCGCGAGCTTTGCTATTATTGTTGGATCCTATGTTTCTCCTCCCCCTCTTCTCTCTTGTAATGAATTGAGTTTCCCCTTTGAAGTAATCTTATCGGATTGAGTCTTTAAAGATTTGAGAACACTTGATGTATGTCTTGCCGTGGATATCTGTGGTGACAATGGGATATCACGTGATTCACTTGATGTATGTTTTGGTCATCAACTTGTGGGTTCCGCCCATGAACCTATGCATAGGGGTTGGCACACGTTTTCGTCGTGATTCTCCGGTAGAACTTTGGGGCACTCTTTGAGGTCCTTTGTGTTGGTTGAATAGATGAATCTGAGATTGTGTGATGCATATCGTATAATCATACCCACGGATACTTGAGGTGACATTGGAGTATCTAGGTGACATTAGGGTTTTCGTTGATTTGTGTCTTAATGTGTTATTCTAGTACGAACTCTAGGGCTGTTTGTGACACTTATAGGAAAAGCCCAACGGATTGATTGGAAAGAATAACTTTGAGGTGGTTCCGTACCCTACCATAATCTGTTCGTTTGTTCTCTGCTATTAGTGACTTTGGAGTGACTCTTTGTTGCATGTTGAGGGATAGTTTTATGATCCAGTTATGTTAGTATTGTTGAGGGAACTTACACTAGCGAAAGTATGAACCCTAGGCCTTGTTTCATAGCATTGCAATACCGTTTACACTCACTTTTGTCACTTGTTACCTTTCTGTTTTTATAATTTCAGATTACAAATACCTTTCTCTACTATCCATATACCACTTGTATCACCATCTCTTCGCCGAACTAGTGCACATATACAATTTACCATTGTATTGGGTGTGTTGGGGACACACGAGACTCTTTGTTATTTGGTTGCAGGGTTGCTTGAGAGAGACCATCTTCATCCTACGCCTCCTATGGATTGATAAACCTTAGGTCATCCACTTGAGGGAAATTTGCTGCTGTCCTACAAACCTCTGCACTTGGAGGCCCAACAACGTCTACAAGAAGAAGGTTGTGTAGTAGACATCAAGCTCTTTTCTGGCATCGTTGCCGGGGAGGTGAGTGCTTGAAGGTATATCTTTAGATCTTGCAATCGAGTCTTTTAGTTTCTTGTTTTATCACTAGTTTAGTTTATAAAAGAAAACTATAAAAAATGGAATTGAGTTTGTCTCATACGCTTCACCTTTTTAATATCTTTCGTGAGTATGATGGAAAGGATAATTGTGCTCAAGTGCTAGAAGAAGAAATCTATAATATGTTTGGCACTAAATATTTGAATGATGAGCATGATTGCAATGTTGTTAGTATGAATTCCTTGAATATCCATGATGCTAATGATATGCAAAGCCACAAGCTTGGGGAAGCTATGTTTGACGAAGATGATATTTTTTGTCCCCCAAGTTTTGATGAGAAAATTTATTATGATGAAAGCATGCCTCCTATTTATTATGATTATATTGATGAAAGTGGATTTGGAGAGGTCATGACTTTATTTTGTGATGAATCCACCATTCTGGAAGAGGTTCCAATTGATTATGAGAACAAAGTTGCTATCTATGATGATTATTGTGATGACTTGTATGCTATAAAGAATAATGATATCCATGAAACTTGTCATCATGATTTTAGTTTTCAATTGGATTATGCCTCACATGATAATTATTTTGTTGAGTTTGCTCCCACTATTATTCATGAGAAGAATTTTGCTTATGTTGAGAGTAGTAAATTTTCTATGCTTATAGATCATGAAAAGAATGCTTTAGGTGCTAGTTATATTGTTGAATTCATTCATGATGCCACTTAAAATTATTATGAGGGAGGAACATATGCTTCTAGGAATTGCAATAATATCAAGTTTCCTCTCTATGTGCTTAAAGTTTTGAAGTTATGCTTGTTTTACCTTCCTATGCAAGTTGATTCTTGTTCCCATAAGTTGTTTGCTCACAAAATCCCTATGCATAGGAAGTATGTTAGACTTAAATGTGCTAGTAATATTCTTTATGATGCTCTCTTTATGTTTCAATTCTTATCTTTTATGTGAGCATCATTGAAATCATCATGCCTAGCTAGGGACGTTAAACGATATCGCTTGTTGGGAGGCAACCCAATTTTATTTTAGCTCCTTTCTTTTTGTTCCTGTTTAATAATAAATAATTCATCTAGCCTCTTCTTAGATGTGGTTTTATGCTTTTAATTAGTGTCTGTGCCAAGTAGAACCGTTGGCAAGACTTGGGGAAAGTCTTTGCGATCATGCTGTCAAAAACAGAAACTTTAGCGCTCACGAGAATTGCTGCCATTTTTATTTGGAGAGTGATATTCAATTAATTATTTTTTCAGATGATTAGTAGATCAATTCCTCAGGTCCATCAATTTATTTGAGAATTTTATGAGTTCCAGAAGTATATGTTTGATCCAGATTACCACAGACTGTTCTATTTTTGACAGATTCTGTTTTTCGTGTGTTGTTTGCTTATTTTGATGAATCTATGAGTAGTATCAGAGGGCATGAACCATAGATAAGTTGTAATACAGTAGGTTTAACACCAATATAAATAAAGAATGAGTTCATTACAGTAACTTGAAGTGGTGTTTTGTTTTCTTTCGCTAACGGAGCTCACGAGTTTTCTACTTTAAGTTTTGTGTTGTGAAGTTTTCAAGTTTTGGGTGAGGATTCGATGCACTATGGAATAAGGAGTGGCAAGAGCCTAAATTGGGGATGCCCAAGGCACCCCAAGGTAATATTAAAGGATAGCCAAGAGCCTAAGCTTGGGGATGCCCCGGAAGGCATCCCCTCTTTCGTCTTCGTTCATCGGTAACTTTACTTGGAACTATATTTTTATTCACCACATGATATTTGTTTTGCTTGGAGCGTCAATTTATTTTGTTAGGATTTTCTTGCTGTTGTTTAGAACAATGTTTGCATCTTTTATTTCAATAAAAGTGGCATTGATAGCCTTTACTATGCCTATGTTACAAGTATGCATGTTGCTGTTTGAAAACAGAAAGTTTACCGCTATTGCAATAATTCCCTAGAAAAGTCAGAATGTGATAAAATGTTGAAACCTTTTGCATATTAAGCTCTGATAAATTTACTACAGTGGTAATTTTCTTTAATAATTTTTGGAGCTAGGTAAGTATGGATGTTGCTGCATTCTTTACAGACTGTCCTGTTTAGGCAGATTGCTGTTATGTTTGCATTGTTTGCATATGTTTGCTTCTTTGATGATTCTATTTGAGGATAGGACTATTAAATATGTAGATGAATTTAGTATGCAATGTTGAATAATAATTTTAGGGATTTGCTACAGTAGAGTATGATAAGGTTTTGGCAATGGTTTATACTAACTTATCTCACGAGTCCTTGTTGAGTTTTGTGTGGATGAAGCTTTTGAGATTTAGGGAGACCGTGATATGAGAGAAATTAAGGAGACACAAAAGCTCAATCTTGGGGATGCCCAAGGCATCCCAAGATAATATTTCAAGAAGTCTCAAGCATCTAAGCTTGGGGATGCCCCGGTTGGCATCCCACCTTTCTTCTTCAACAATTATCGGTTAGTTTCAGTTGATCCTAAGTTTTTGCTTCTTCACATGATGTTTGCCATTCTTAGAATGTCATTTTATTTTGCTTTGATTGCTGTTTGAATAAAATATCAAGATCTGAAATTATTAAATGTTAGAGAGTCTTCACATAGTTGCATAATTATTCGACTACTCATTGATCTTCACTTAAATCTCTCGGACTAGTTTGTCATTTGCTCTAGTACTTCACTTATATATTTTAGAGCATGGTGGTAGTTTCATTTTGAAGAAATAGATGAACTCTCATTCTTCACTTAGATTATTTTGAGAGTCTTAAATAGCATGGTAATTTTCTTAAAATCCTAATATGCTAGGTATTCAAGAATAATAAAATTCTCTTATGGGTGTGTTGAATACTATGAGAAGTTTGATACTTGATAATTGTTTTGAGATATGGAGATGGTGATATTAGAGTCATTCTAGTTGAGTAGTTGTGAATTTGAGAAATACTTGTGTTGAAGTTTGTGATTCCTGTAGCATGCACGTATGGTGAACCGTTATGTGATGAAGTCGGAGCATGATTTATTTATTGATTGCCTTCCTTATGAGTGGCGGTCGGGGACGAGCGATGGTCTTTTCCTACCAATCTATCCCCCTAGGAGCATGCGCGTAGTACTTTGTTTTGATAACTAATAGATTTTTGCAATAAGTATGTGAGTTCTTTATGACTAATGTTGAGTCCATGGATTATACGCACTCTCACCCTTCCACCATTGCTAGCCTCTCTAGTACCGTGCAACTTTCACCGGTACCATAAACCCACCATATACCTTCCTCAAAACAGCCACCATACTTACCTATTATGGCATTTTCATAGCCATTCCGAGATATATTGCCATGCAACTTTCCACCATTCCGTTTATCATGACACATTCATCATTGTCATATTGCTAGCATGATCATGTGGATGACATCGTAATTGTGGCAAAGCCACCGTTCATAATTCTTTCATACATGTCACTCTTGATTCATTGCATATCCCGGTACACCGCCGGAGGCATTCATATAGAGTCATATCTTGTTCTAAGTATCGAGTTGTAATTCTTGAGTTGTAAGTAAATAAAAGTGTGATGATCATCATTATTAGAGCATTGTCCCAGTGAGGAAAGGATGATGGAGACTATGATTCCCCCACAAGTCGGGATGAGACTCCGGACGAAAATAAATAAATAAAATAGGACAAAGAAGCCCAAATAAAAAAAGAGAAAAGAGGCCATAAAAAAGAGAAGGCCCAAAAAATGAGAGAAAAAGAGAGAAGGGACAATGCTACTATCCTTTTACCACACTTGTGCTTCAAAGTAGCACCATGATCTTCATGATAGAGATTCTCCTATGTTGTCACTTTCATATACTAGTGGGAATCTTTCATTATAGAACTTGGCTTGTATATTCCAATGATGGGCTTCCTCAAAATGCCCTAGGTCTTCGTGAGCAAGCGAGTTGGATGCACACCCACTAGTTTCTTTTGTTGAGCTTTCATACATTTATAGCTCTAGTGCATCCGTTGCATGGCAATCCCTACTCACTCACATTGATATCTATTGATGGGCATCTCCATAGCCCGTTGATACGCCTAGTTGATGTGAGACTATCTTCTCCCTTTTTGTC